>NC_083883.1:19345697-19655697 GCF_032452875.1 Bos javanicus
TCTTTATAATCAAATGCATGAAATAAGTTGTTTATGTTCATCATATCTCATTTATACTCTTCTCAATCATTCTACAACTTACCCCAAGCTGGACTCTGCCCCTATGGCTCCACTGAAATGACACTCAGTGAGGTCACAAAGCCCTGTCATGTGACTGCTGCCAATGAACATGTTTTATGCTCTTTTTACTTAACTGTGAATCAGGACACGGTAGGACTCAAAAGTCAGGTCTAATTTCAAATCATGACTTTGCCATTTGCTAACCTCATGTGAAGAGCTGACTCATTGGAAAAGACCCTGATGCTGGGAGGGATTTGGGGCAGGAAGAGAAGGGGACAACAGAGGATGAGATGGTTGGATGGCATCACCGACTCGATGGATGTGAGTTTGAGTGAACTCCGGGAGTTGGTGATGGACAGGGAGACCTGCCATGCTGCAATTCATGGAGTCGCAAAGAGTCAGACACGACTGAGCAACTGAACTGAACTGAACTGAACTGTGAGATGCTGGGCAAGTTTGTTACTATCTACTTTTATCTGTAAAATGAAGACAAGAAGGAAACTTATCTAAAAGAGTGGTTTTGATTAGTAAATGAGAGAAATAATACTTAGTACAATGTAGAGCTCAAAACATATGTCAAATATACATTAGTTTTGGTTTGTAATTATTTTTATCTCTCCCTTTGATGGGTGACAAATTCCAGGGATTCCTCACATTGTTGCATATCATGAGAGCAGAGACACAGACAGCCTTCTGTTCTGAAATCCCTTCTCAAAGGTTTTTGAACATGTTAGTTATCTTCTTGGAAGATAAAGACTTTCTGCAGACAGAGGGCAGATTATTTGCTGCCCAGCACCCCTGATGGCTCAGTGGGTAAAGAATCTGCCCTCAGTGCAGGAGACGCGGGATCGATCCCTAGATCTGGAAGATCCTCTAGAGGACGAAATGGCAACCCACTCCAGTGAGTTCCAGTTGCAACCCACTGAAAAAAATCCCATGGATAGAGGAGTCTGGTGGGCCATAGTCCAAAGGGTCACAAAGAATTAAACACAACAGAGTGACTAAACACACACAGAAAAGATAATGTCTCCTGAGCAAACTTGGGCAATCTCGCTTATGGTCCACATTAAAAGATTGAGGTTTCCTAAGCTCAGAGACCCATAGCTGTCAAGCAAACTCAGTGTGCAGCACACACCTAGGCCCACCTTTCACCACCTACCAAAGAGTATGGGGTTGGGGGGTGAGCGAGGAGAACAGACACAGACATGAACTTCAAGTGGCCTTCTCAGCCACAATTAAGTCCTTTGGCTCTGACTCAGGAATCTCATGTCCTTACAGATGGCCAACAGGCAAGTGAAGCGACTTTTAATATCATTAATCATTAGAGAAATGTAAATCAAAACTACAACAAGGTTATCACCTCACACAAGGCAGAATGGACAAAATTAAAAAGACCACAAATAATAAATTTGGGGAGACTTCCCTGGCTGTTCAGTGGTTAAGACTCCATGCTTCCAATGCAGAGGGTACACGTTCCATCCCTGGTCAGGGAACTAAGATAACACATGATTTACTGCACAGCCAAATAATAATAATATTTACTGGAGAGGGTGTGGAGAGAAGGGAACCAGCCTACACTGTTGGCTTTGGGATATGAAATTTTTATTTAATTGAGATATGACATATAACATTATATTAGTTTCAAGTATGCAACATATTAATTTGCTATGTGTATATATTACAAAATGATCACCACAATAAACTTAGTCAACACCATCTTCATACACAGTAAAAATTTTTTCTCTTGTGATGAGATCTTTTAAGATTTACTCTCCAGTTCAGTTCAGTTCAGTCACTCAGCCGTGTCCAACTCTTTGCGACCCCATGAATCACAGAACGCCAACCTCCCTGTCCATCACCAACTCCCGGAGTTCACTCAGACTCACGTTCATCGAGTCGGTGATGCCATCCAGCCATCTCATCCTCTGTAATCCCCTTCTCCTCCTGCCCCCAATTCCTCCCAGCATCAGAGTCTTTTCCAATGAGTCAACTCTTTGCATGAGGTGGCCAAAGTACTGGAGTTTCAGCTTTAGCATCATTCCTTCCAAAGAAATCCCAGGGCTGATCTCCTTTAGGACAGACTGGTTGGATCTCCTCGCAGTCCAAGGGACTCTCAAGAGTCTTCTCCAACAACACAGTTCAAAAGCATCAATTCTTCGGCGCTCAACTTTCTTCACAGTCCAACTCTCACATCCATACGTGACCACTGGAAAAACCATAGCCTTGACTAAACGGACATTAGTTGGCAAAGTAATGTCTCTGCTTTTGAATATGCTATCTAGGTTGGTCATAACTTTCCTTCCAAGGAGTAAATCTTTTAATTTCAGGGCTGCAATCATCATCTGCAGTGATTTTGGAGCCCAAAAAATAAAGCCTGACACTGTTTCCACTGTTTCCCCATCTATTTCCCATGAAGTGGTGGGACCAAATACCATGACCTTACTTTTCTGAATGTTGAGCTTTAAGCCAACTTTTTCACTCTCCACTTTCACTTTCATCAAGAGGCTTTTTAGTTCCTCTTCACTTTCTGCCAAAAGGGTGCTGTCATCTGCATATCTGAGGTTATTGATATTTCTCCCGGCAATCTTGATTCCAGCTTGTGTTTCTTCCAGTCCAGCGTTTCTCATGATGTACTCTGCATATAAGTTAAATAAACAGGGTGACAATATACAGCCTTGATGAACTCCTTTTCCTGTTTGGAACCAGTCTGTTGTTCCATGTCCAGTTCTAACTGTTGCTTCCTGATCTGCATACAAATTTCTCAAGAGGCAGGTCAGGTGGTCTGGTATTCCCATCTCTTTCAGAATTTTCCACAGTTTATTGTGATCCACACAGTCAAAGGCTTTGGCATAGTCAATAAAGCAGAAATAGATGTTTTTCTGGAACTCTCTTGCTTTTTCTAGACCCAGCGGATGTCGGCAATTTGATCTCTGGTTCCTCTGCCTTTTCTAAAACCAGCTTGAACATCAGGAAGTTCATGGTTCACATATTGCTGAAGCCTGGCTTGGAGAATTTTGAGCATTACTTTACTAGAGTGTGAGATGAGTGCAATTGTGCGGTAGTTTGGGCATTCTTTGGCATTGCCTTTCTTTGGGATTGGAATGAAAACTGACCTTTTCCAGTCCTGTGGCCACTGCTGAGTTTTCCAAATTTGCTGGCATATTGAGTGCAGCACTTTCACAGCATCATCTTTCAGGATTTGAAATAGCTCCACTGGAATTCCATCACCTCCACTAGCTTTGTTCATAGTGATGTTTTCTAAGGCCCACTTGACTTCACATTCCAGGATGTCTGTCTCTAGGTCAGTGATCACACCATCGTGATTATCTGGGTCATGAAGATCTTTTTTGTACAGTTCTTCTGTGTATTCTTGCCACCTCTTCTTAATATCTTCTGCTTCTGTTAGGTCCATACCATTTCTGTCCTTTATTGAGCTCATCTTTGCTTGAAATGTGCCTTTGGTATCTCTGATTTTCTTGAAGAGATCCCTAGTCTTTCCCATTCTGTTGTTTTCCTCTATTTCTTTGCACTGATAGCTGAAGAAGGCTTTCTTATCTCTTCTTGCTATTCTTTGGAATTCTGCATTCAGGTATCTTTCCTTGTCTCCTTTGCTTTTTGCTTCTCTTCTTTTCACAGGTATTTGTAAGGCCTCCCCAGACAGCCATTTTGCTTTTTTGCATTTCTTTTCTATGGGAATGGTCCTGATCCCTGTATCCTGTACAACGTCACGAACCTCATTCCATAGTTCATCAGGCACTCTATCTATCAGATCTAGGTCCTTAAATCTATTTCTCACTTCCACTGTATAATCATAAGGGATTTGATTTAGGTCATACCTGAATGGTCTAGTAACTTTCAAATATGCAATACAATACTATTAACTATGAAAGTGAAAGTGAAAGTCACTCAGTCGTGTCTGACTCTTTGTGACCCCACGGACTATTCACTTCATGGAATTCTCCAGGCCAGAATACTGGAAAGGCCAGAAGCCTTTCCCTTCTCAAGAGGATCTTCCCAACCCAGGGACTGAACCCAGGTCTCCCACATTACAGGCAGATTCTTTACCAGCTGAGCCACAAGGGAAGTCCATTATTATTAATTGAAGTCCCCACTACCAGCCCTTTTCTTAACTAGATTTTCCTTTATTGAGTTGTTGGCCCCAAGCATCAAAACATATTTGTGCAAAGATTTTATCTGTCCTGTTCACCACCGTATCTCAGAGTCTAAAAGAATACCTGGCATATGATACACGCTCGATATTTGATAGTTTAATAAATGAACAAATGGGATGGATATACAGGTCATACAAACCACTGATTTCACATGCCAAGACATGTAATTATCTTTAGATACTGATAGATACTTTAGATACTTAGAAAGTTTTCCTTAGAATGTTTTCTTCCTCTCTTCTACTTATCCATCCCTCCCTCAAGGCCCAATTGTATTTTGGGACCTACCTAATGACTTTGTTGACTAATTCCATCATCATTAATTTTTGTATTTTCTGAATTCATACAACTTGAGAGATTCTGCATATAGTTGTCATTTCACTGCATATCCTTTATCAACTTAAAATTTAAATTATTGGCTTGCACAAGAGACTGCAAACTCCCTAAAAGCTGTCCTTTTAATCTCTACTAATGTACACATTTTATTGGTGTACATTATTTGTTCATTGATTTACAAAATAGTGGATGATGAATTAAACATAATAGATTAAAAGTGGAAACACGACAATAACAATTTATAAATTAAGAAAAAAAGTGATAAAAGGGACTTTCCTGGTGATCCAGTGGTTAAAACTTTGCCTTCCAACACACAGGGTATGGATTTGATCCCTGGTCAGAGACCTAAGATCCCATATACCTCAGGGCCAAAAAACCAAAACATAAAACAAAAACAATATTGTAACAAATTCAAAAAAAGACTTTAAAAATGGTCCACACCAAAAAAAAAAAAAAAAATCTAAGAAAAAGAGAAAAAAAAAAGTATAGCTCTCTAACCATTTGCTGGGACAAATCACAGCAAGGCGTTGAGTGGTTAAATGAGGTCATTTTTCAATTCAGTTTTATTTTTTCCTAATCTTCTCACTGAAAAAACAAATGGACTTAACATTCTCCTGATTGTTAGTATCTGATGGTCATTTAATCACCTTAGTTTGACTTTTCTCCAAAACTGTGAATTGTTCTAAACCATAAAAGAAAGATTGTAGTACCTGGCATTGGCCCTTCCTCTTACCTTATCCCAAACCTACAAATTCTTTAGATGTGCTCAAATTCTTACTGCTCCTAAAGTTTTCACTAGTTGATTCGACCCAGATCAAGTGTCCTCTAACACTTCTCATGTATCCCTCTTAGTCTCTGGCACACTGGTAAGTTACTATGCTTAAGTATTTATTGAATAGATTACTTTTTAATCACTAAAGCAATTTAGTATTGAAGGAGTAAGAAAATCATATACTTTGAATCAATTAGAAGACCAATACATTTCAAACATTTAAAAGAAACACAGAATCCATAAATCACTGAAAAGTACAAAGGGAACAGATGCCTGATGCTAAACTTAAGCAAACTAAAAAGACACGAGGTACAAACAAGAAGATCAGATGAACCATCACTTTTCAAAATGAGTAGAAAAAAAAAAACTATCTACTGTGATTTTTAAAAGGAAAAGTGAACCATCCGTTGAGAGCAAAGATGATTTAACTTGGCTGCAACAACATGTGAAGGATTAAGATGCAATGTAATGTTTCTCAGATAAGAAGGTGACAAGAGACACAGAATAAAAAGAAATTGAGATGTGAAATACAAGAGTTCACAATACAGAGAGAAACTAAATGGAAAGAAAAAGAAAGCAAAGACGAAAATAAATTATCTATTGAAGGGTAGGATAGAAAATAAGGACAATTGTATAAAGGAAAAAAACAGCCACATCTCTCAAGAGTGTCAAAGAATAAAAGCAGACTTACCTGAAGAGACAAACAGTAAGTGCCTTAAATCTGGTGAACTACCTGGAACAAAGGAACAGAATATTATTGACACGGACAGGGTAGAAGTTGAGATCAAGTGAAGCAGCTGAGATACGGAGAAGAGATTAAAGATGACCTTGGGATAAATTAGAAGTCTTAAACAAAAGTAAGGGAGATACAAAGGGAATCCTTTGTCTGCAGAGAAAAATAAAGCACTTGTACTGTGCAAAAGGAGAAAGCTTGGTTACAATGAAGGCCGTGTTCAAGAAAATATAATGCATGCGGAGTTAGAAGTGAACATAGGATGTGTAACGTGGATGAGGCAGAAAGCTGTGCCTGCCTAAGAGACCCTGAGAGGGGACTCAATGCATTAACTCAAAGATAGTGACGATGACCCCCCCGGCACAGACAGAGAAAAGAGGGCGGAGGTAATCACCGAAACATAGCAAGGCAAAACACAATCCAAGATTGAGAAGCCACAAGAAAGCTTCAGAGTTAAAAGCAAAGACCAAAAGGGATGTGGTTGAGACAAATAAATTTAAGAAAAAGCATCTTATGACATTTGAGCAGGAAAAGGAAGGTCTTTAGGGAGAAAAGGAAGAGCTTTAAGTTGAAATAACAAAAGTCATATTGAATGCAAAAGTCTTCATTAGATTGCCATGGTAGAAAGTCAAGGTGTCTTCAAAATTCAGAAAGAGACAGCGAACAACCCTCTGTAATTTAGGGATGAAGGGAGAAGGGTGAAGTGGTGCTGGGGAGGGTAGGAGGTAGGAGAAAAGGATTTCCCTGTGCAAATGCCAAAAGCATAATGCAACATGATCTTGGAGAGGGAAAAACAAACTCAGCCAAGAATCAAATGAAGAAAGTTAAATTAAATAAGCAATGCAAATAAATAAATGGAAAATGAAGGTGAGACTGTGTAAACCTGAAAAAGTATTTTGTACATGTATTACACAAAATAAACTTCAAGTCTGTGAAGAACAACAGATTATAGGAAAAGAGGCAGTTTGGATCATTCTGAAAAAACAAAACACTCCATAATTTTCATCGTATACCCATATTCACTGTCCAATATGGTAGATATTTAAATATTAAATAATTCAATATAAAATATAGTGAAGGTTTATCTGGTTTCAGGTATAAAATAATCTTCCTAAGCACATATGTGAAAGTAAACCCATTAACTGGCTTAAAAAGTGTTTGCATGCCGAGAATCATCATGAAGAGATACAAAGGTAAGTTTACAGCAAACTAGGAAAACCACTTACAACCTATATGACAAAGAGTTACCAATTTTAATGTAGAGGGATCTCTTTTAAAAAGTAAATAAGAAAAAAACACCTTAATCAATGAAAAGGAGCAGTTCAAAAAAGAAGGAAACTAAACCTAGAACCACTTTTAAAAGTTTAATTATTTCAGGAAATACAAAATAATACTATAGGTTGTTATGCCTATAGTTTGGAAAAGTAAAAAATAAAATAAAATAAAAACAAAATTACAGTAAAACTCTGTAACATTAAGATCTCATGTAAACAGGCATTCCCATACACCGTGAGTTACATGTAAGCTAATATAAACAATCTGGAAGACAGCAACATGTATCATAGTCTAGCAATTCAATTCAATTGAATTCAGTATAATTTAACTAGAGTTAAAAAAACAAAAACAAAAACAAAAAAATCAGGAATGTGAAATAAAAAGTTTCTCCAGTAAGGCTAACTACAGAATTCTAAGAAAAAATATTGGAAGCTAATATGTGGTCCACTGGAGAATGGAATGGCAACCACTTCAGTACTCTTGCCTTGAGAACCCCATGAACAGTATGAAAAGGCAAAAAAGATATGACACTGAAAGATGAACTCCTAAGTTGGCAGGTGTCCAATATACTACTGGGAAGAGAGGAGAAGTAACTCCAGAAAAAAATGAAGAGACAGAGCCAAAGTAAAAACAATGCCCAGCTATGGATGTAACTGGTAATAGAAGTAAAGTCTGATGCTGCAAAGAATAATATTGCATAAAAGCCTGGAATGTTAGGTCCATGAATTAAGGTAAATTGGAAGTGGTCAAACAGGAGATAGCAAGGGTCAACATTGAAATTTTAGGAATCAGTGAACTACAATGGATTGGAATGCGCAAATTTAACTCAGATGACCATTATATCTACTGCGGGCAACAATCCCTTAGAAGAAATGGAGTAGCCCTCATAGTCAACAAAAGAGTCCAAAATGCAGTACTTGGGTGCAATCTCAAAAATAACAGAATAACCTCTGTCCGTTTCCAAGGAAAACCATTCACATCACAGTAACCCAAGTGTATGCCCCAACCACAAATGCTAAAGAAGCTGAGGTTGAACGGTTCTATGAGGACCTACGAGACCTTCTAGAATTAATACTAATGTGAAGTGAAAGTTGCTCAGTCATGTCTGACTCTTTGTGACCCTTGGACTGTACAGTTTAAGGAATTCTCCAGGCTAGAATACTGAAGTAAGAACCCTTTCTCTTCACCAGGGAATCTTTCCAACTCAGGGACTGAACTCAGGTCTCCCACATTGCAGGGCGATTAGTCACCAGCTGAGCCACAAGGGAAGCCCCAACACCAAAAGAAGATGTTCTTTTCATCATAGGGGACTGAAATACAAAAGTAGGAAGTCAAGAGATACCTGGAATAACGGGCAAGTTAGGCCTTGGAGTACAAAATGAAGCAGGGCAGAGGCTAACAGAGTTTTGCCAAGAGAATGCACTGGTCACAACAAACATCTTCTTAGAGACAGCTCTACACATGGACATCACTGGATGATCAATACTGAAATCAGATTGATTATACTCATTGCAGCCAAAGATGGAGAAGCTCTATAAAGTCAGCAAAAAAAAAAAAAAAAAAAGGCCAGGAGTTGACTATGGCTCAGATCATGAACTCCTTATTGCCAAATTCAGACTAAAATTGAAGAAAGTAGGGAAAACCACTAGACCATTCAGGTATGACCTAAATCAAATCCCTTATGATTATACAGTAGAAGTGACAAATAGACTCAAAGGATTAGATCTGATAGACAAAGTACCTGAAGAACTGTGGATGGAGGTTCATAACATTGTACAGGAGGCCGTGATAAAAACCATCCCAAAGAAAAAGAAATGAAAAAAGGCAAAATGTTTGTCTGAGGAGGCCTTACAAATAGATGAGAGAAGAGAAGCTAAAGGCAAAGGAAGAAAGAAAAGATATATTCATCTGAATGCAATGTTCCAAAGGATAGCAAGGAAAGATAAGAAAGACTTCCTTAGTGATCAATGCAAAGAAATAGAGGAAAACAACAGAATGGGAAAGACTAGGGATCTCTTCAAGAAAATTAGAGATACGAAGGGAACATTTCATGCAAAGATGGACACAATAAAGGACAGAAATGGTATGGACCTAACAGAAGCAGAAGATATTAAGAAGAGGTGGCAAGAATACACAGAAGAACTATACAAAAAAATCTTCATGACCCAGATAATCGCAGTGGTGTGATCACTCACCTAGAGCCAGACAACCTGGAGTGTGAAATCGAGTGGGCCTTAGGAAGCATCACTATGGACAAAGCTAGTGGAGATGATGGAATTCCAGTTGAGCTAATTCAAATCCTAAAGGATTATGCTGGACCATAAACAAAGCTGAGCACTGAAGAATTGATGCTTTTGCACTGTGTTGTTGGAGACTTGTGAAAGTCCCTTGGACTGCAAGGTGATCCAACCAGTCAATCCTACAGGAAATCAGTCCTGAATATTCATTGGAAGGACTGATCCTGAAGCTGAAACTCCAATATTTTGGCCACCTGATGCAAAGAATTAACTCCTTAGCAAAGGCCCTGATGCTGGGAAAGATTGAAGGCAGGAGATGAAGTGGATGACAAAGGATGAGATGGTTGGATGGCACCACTAACTCAAAGAACATGAGTTTGAGCAAGCTCCAGGAGTTGATGGTGGACAGGGAAGTCTAGCGTGCTGCAGTCTATGGGATCGCAAAGAGTTGGACACGAGACTTAGACTGAACCAAACTGACGAAGAAAAGCAGACTATACACACTCCCTAGTCAACTTTGGGCAGCCGTATTGTATTCCAGGCTACTTTAATGGATGTTTTCTCTAAACTCTTCATAAGAAATAGATATCAATACCAATTCATTTTGATGTATGACAAAAGTCATCACAATATCGTAAAGTAATTATCCTCTAATTTAAAAAAATTTGATGTAAAAAGTACTGCTGAATAAGTAGTGCACTTGTTTTTAAGGTATAACTATTAATAAATTGATATTTGTAGAAAATCAAGACACATAAGCTGCAAAAGTGTCTTTGTGTGTGAAGGATGGAAATAACAGTATGGAATAAGAAAGGTAACTCAGGGCAAGGAAAAACAATGAAGAAACAAGTTGGTGTAATTTGGTTATGAAGAGAAACAACACCCTTGGGAATATTTCAGGAAAAGCAAACACAGAAAATGAAAGGAGAAAGAAAAGTTTATTTTCCTGAGTCAATAATGATGAATAGCCTTTCCTGCAATAATAGGGGACAGGAATCCATGCTTGACCTGGGCATAAATATGACACGTCCAGAGATCCAGTGGTGAAGGGGAACGGGAAGCAGGTCCAAGATGGAGGAAATATATATAATATACATACACACACACACACACACACACATACATAGCTGATTGACTTCCCTGTACAACAGAAACACAACACTGTAAAGCAAACATAATCTGCCCCCCCCAAAATAAAAACAAGAGTATCAATAGAGGAGCAGTAAATAAAAGAATTTTAAAGTTGATAAAAAAGATCACGTTCTTCTTTCTGGCTTACTTCACTCTGTATAATAGGCTCCAGTTTCATCCACCTCATTAGAACTGATTCAAATGAATTCTTTTTAATGGCTGAGTAATACTCCATTGTGTATATGTACCATAGCTTTCTTATCCATTCATCTGCTGATGGGCATCTAGGTTGCTTCCATGTCCTAGGTATTATAAACAGTGCTGCGATGAACATTGGGGTACACGTGTCTCTTTCCCTTCTGGTTTCCTCAGTGTGTATGCCCAGCAGTGGGATTGCTGGATCATAAGGTAGTTCTATTTCCAGTTTTTTAAGGAATCTCCACACTGTTCTCCATAGTGGCTGTACTAGTTTGCATTCCCACCAACAGTGTAAGAGGGTTCCCTTTTCTCCACACCCTCTCCAGCATTTATTGCTTGTAGACTTTTGGATTGCAGCTATTCTGACAGCAAAAGAGACACTGATGTATACAACAGTCTTATGGACTCTGTTGAAGAGGGACAGGGTGGGAAGATTTGGGAGAATGGCATTGAAACATGTATAATATCATGTATGAAACGAGTTGCCAGTCCAGGTTCGATGCACGATACTGGATGCTTGGGGCTAGTACACTGGGACGACCCAGAGGGATGGTATGGGGAGGGGGGAGGGAGGAGGGAGGAGGGTTCAGGATGGGGAACACATGTATACCTGTGGTGGATTCATTTTGGTATTTGGCAAAACGAATACAATTTGTAAAGTTTAAAAATAAAATAAAATTTAAAAAAAAATAAAGAAAAGATTTCTCTGCAAAAAAAAAAAAAAAGATCACGTTCTGGGATCATTTGAAAAATACACTATTGAGCTCTTACTTTTAAAAATATCCTTGTTTTAAGTGTCAGTTCAGTTCAGTTCAGTTGCTCAGTCGTGTCCAACTCTTTGCGACCCCATGAATCACAGCACGCCAGGCCTCCCTGTCCATCACCAGCTCCCAGAGTTCACTCAGACTCACGTCCATCCAGTCAGTGATGCCATCCAGGCATCTCATCCTCTGTCGTCCCCTAAGTGTCATGGTGGGTACAAAAAATAAAAAGATTTTGAGAGAGAGAAAGAGATACTCTGCCCTTATGATCCATCAATCTACTCTGCCCTTACGATCCATCAATCTAACTGAAGAAACAGGAAAATACAAATAAATGCAAATATAAATGCATAAATAAATATGCACATACTTAGACAATATTGAGTTCATATCAAGTAAGCAGTATCAACCACAAGGGATAACGGAGCTAAGAGCAAGCTGCCAAAGGTCTGGGATTATCCAAAAAGTTTTCCCAGAGAAAGCGGCATTCTGAATACCACTTGGACAGCAGAACATGGGAAAACCAACATGACAAGGCACCTAGGGTTACTTGAAGGGTCACATCGCTATTGCTCCTTCACAGAGGAAGAAACAGCATCTAAAGCAAGTGCACCTGAGAAAAATAGCAGCACAGCTACAAGCCCAGGCACTCTGCCTTCATATACACGGGACAACAAGGAAAGCTCTATGTCTCCATGTATTCGGTAATGCTCGACCAGGCAGAATCATTTCTAGCTCCACAAATCCAGGATTCTGTAATCACCTTGCAGCAGTCCCCAAACTATTTGGTACCAGGGACTGGTTTCGTGGAAGACAATATTTCCACGGACAGGATTGGGATATGGTTTCAGGATGATTCACACATATTACATTTATCACACATTTTCTTTCTAATCCAATGCTGCCACTGATCTGACAGGAGGTGTAGGTGGCTCAGTGGTGGAGAGTCAGCCTGCAAATGCAAGAGACCCAGGTTCGATTCCTGGGTTGGGAAGAACCGCTGGAGAAGGAAATGGCAACCCACTCCAGTATTCTTGCCTGGGAAATCCCATGGACAGAGGAGCCTGGCAGGCTACAGTCTATGGGATCACAAAAGGTCAGACACAACTCAGCGACACACACAGAGGCTGGGAAAGCCTGCCTAGAGAGCTAACCCCCCAGAATTGCTGATGTACACAAAATTAGACAGAAACAGGGTTGCCAGAGGCAAGCAAAGACAAAGGGAAGGTGCTAAGCAAGCCAAGACAGGGTGCCTCTGACAGTCTCAGGCGTGATTCTCTGTGAAGAGTGAGCCAAAAGGCATACGTCCCTGTATGCAGAAGCCAACTGACAAAGATGCAGAGGGGGCAGTTCACAAGGCAAGAGTCAGGTTTCGGCCGTGCTTTGAAAGCACTGAAGGAGCCAAAGGAGAAGGAAAGCAAATGGAAATATGAGTTGTTGTTCACTCAGTCATGTCTGACTCTGTGACCCCATGGACTACACCAAGACAGGCTTCTCTGTCCTTCACCATCTCCCCAAGCTTGCTCAGACTCATGTCCATTGAGGTGGTGATGCCATCCAACCACCTCATCCTTTGTAGTCCCCTTCTCCTCCTGCCTTCAATCTTTCCCAGTGTCAGGGTCTTTTCCAATGAGTCAGTTCTTCACATTAGGTGGGCAAAGTATTAGCATTTCAGCATCAGTCCTTCTAATGAATATTCAGGGTTGATTTCATTTAAGATTGACTGGTTGGATCTCCTTGCAGTCCAAGGGACTCTCAAGAGTCGATTCAAAAGCATCAATTCTTCAGCGCTCAGCTTTCTTTATAGTCCAACTCTCACATCCATACATGACTACTGGAAAAACCATAGCTTTGACTAAATGGACCTCTGTAGGCAATGTCTCTACCTTTTAATATGCTGTCTAGGTTTTTCTACCAATGAGCAAGCGTCTTTTTATTTCCTGGCTGCAGTTACCATCATCAGTGATTTTGGAACCCAAGAAAATAAAGTATGTCCCTGTTTCCATTGTTTCCTCATCTATTATCCATGAAGTGATAGGACTGTATGTCATGATCTTCATTTTTTGAATGTTAAGTTTTAAGCCAGCTTTTTCACTCTCCTCTTTTCTTTTCATCAAGAGGTTCTTCAGTTCCTCTTCTGCCATAAGGGTGGTGTCATCTGCATATCTGAGGTTACTGAAATTTCTCCCAGCAATTTTAATTCCAGTTTGTGCTTCATCCAGACCTTCATTTCACATGACATACTCTGCATTTAAGTTAAATAAATAGGGTGGCAATAAACAGCCTTGACACACACCTGTCCCAATTTTGAAACAGTTCTAACTGTTGCTTCTTGACCTGCATACAGATTTCTTATGAGGCAGGTAAGATGGTCTGGTATCCCCATCTCTTGGAATTGTCCACAGTTTGCTGTGACCCACACCATCAAAGGTTTTAGTATAGTTAATGAAGCAGACGTAGGCATTTTTCTGGAAAATTCTCTTGCTTTTTCTATGATCCAACGGATGTTGGCAATTTGATCTCTGATTCCTCTGCCTTTTCTAAATCCAGCTTGAACATCTGGAAGTTCACAGTTCATGTACTGTTGTAGCCTGGCTTGGAGAATTTTGAGCATTACTTTGCTAGCATTGTGAAATGAGTGCAGTTGTGTGGTAGTTTGAGCATTCTTTGCCATTGCCTTTCTTTGGAATTGGAATGGGAACTTACCTTTTCCAGTACCGTGGCAACTGCCAAGTTTTCCACATTTTCTGGCATACTGAGTGTGGCACTTTCACAGCATCATCTTTTAGGATTTGAATTAGCTCAACTGGAATTCCATCACCTCTACCAGCTTCGTCCATTGTGATGCTTCCTAAGGCCCACTCGAGTTCACACTCCAGGATGTCTAGCTCTAGGTGAGCGATCACACCATCATGGTTATCAGGGTCATTAAGATCTTTTGTTGTATAGGTCTGTGTATTCTTGTCATCTCTTCTTAATATCTTCTGCTTTGTTAGGTCCATACTATTTCTGTCCTTTATTGTGTCCATCTCTCCATGAAATGTTCCCTTGATATCTCTAATTTTCTTGAAGAGACCTCTAGTTTTTCCCGTTCTATTGTTTTCCTCTATTTGCATTGATCACTTCGGAAGGTTTTCTTATCTCTCCTTGCTATTCTTTGAAACTCTGCATTCAGATGGATATATCTTTCCTTTTCTCCTTTGCCTTTCACTTCTCTTCTTTACTCAGCTATTTGTAAGGCCTCCTCAGACCTTTTTGCATTTCTTTTGGCCTTTTTGCATTTCTTTTCTTGGGGATGGTTTTGATCAAGGCCTCCTGTACAATGTTATGAACCTCCATCCATAGATCTTCAGACACTCTATCAGATCTAATCCCTCGAATCTATTTGTCACTTCCACTGTATAATTGGAAGGGATTTGAGTGGTCTAGTGGTTTTCCCTACTTTGTTCAATTTACGTCTGAAGTTTGCAATAAGGAAATCAGACGCTGGGCTGAAATACGTAAGAGAAAAGCCCCATGCTTGTCATTTCTGCTGCAAATATTTCCCAAATGCCCATGTTCTCTTGTTACCTGAGAATGAGGAAGAAATATGATGTTTTCAGAAAAATCAATATACTGGGGTCTTCATAGGCAGGAGGAAAAGGTTTCTATTAATAAGTGAGGATAAGAGACTCTGTTGGGATAAATTGTGAAAGAAGAAACCAGGATATCATGTGGCAAAATGAAAGAAGAATAGGAGGGAAGGAGAATGGAGGGATGGAAGGAGACAGAACCCATTAGGAGGAAGTCATCAGTGGGCTGCAGTCCATGGGGTTGCAAAGATTCAGACAGGACTGAGCAACTAACAACAGCAGCCGGGAGAAAAAGAACACATCAGAAATGTTCCTGGGGGCATGAGAACTAAAGTGCACACTTAGCAAAAGGCTTCACAGTACAGACTTTATGAAATTTCAAACATGTTACAAGGCCCTACCCCACTTGACTCTCACCATCTCTCTCACCTCACCCCCTAACTTCCCCTGCGCTTCCATGGCCTTCCCCACGTTTCCCACGCATGGCAGATCATACTACCAGGTTGGGGCATTTGAGTTCCTGTCCCTGTTACCTGAAATAGTCTTCATCTGGATGTCAACATGACTCACCTCCCACCCCCACCTCTCAATTGAAACCCTCCCTAGACACCTACCAAAATTGCAAAATCTTAAAACATACACATTTCTTATCATGATTTGTTACTTTTTTTTTTCTTCATAAGCACTTATAGCACTCAGTACTGTAAACTGGATTTTGCTTAGTCATCTAGTCATTTTTTATCTCCCGTAAGATGTATGAATTATAAGGCAGGAATTTTTGTGCACTTCTGGGGTATCCAGCCTAGAAGACTGCCTGACACAAATAGGTGCTTAGTCGCTCAGTCATGTCTGACTCTTTGTGACCCTGTGAACTGTAGCCCGCCAGGCTCCTCTGTCCATGGGGATTTTCCAGACAAGAACACTGGAGTGCATTGCCATGCCCTCCTCCAGGGGATCTTCCCAAACCAGGGACTGAACCCAGGTCTCCTGCATTGCAGGTGGATTCTTGACTGTCTGAGCCACGAGGGAAGCCCTGACACAAATATGTGCTCTATGAATACTTGGGGAATGGATATTTATTAAAAATATGAACGGTGTACTGGTTTATTCTGCAAATAGTATAGAGGCTTCATGCCCTAATCTAAAAAAAAAAAAAAAAACCCACAAAGGAGAATTAAGTACTGAATAGAAAAGGTTAACTTAGTTGTACAGTCGTTTTAGTTAGCTGAAAACCAAACAAATGGATAAAACCTGATTTCAAAACAAGTTTCCATAAAGACTTAATACTGAAGAAGAGAAACAATTCCCCTTATAGTACTAAAGGAAATGATGACAACTGTTTAGAGATATTTTCTGCACAAGTGAGACAAGCTGCAGTGTTCCCAGGCAGAACTGTCATGCACATCAATAGAAAAATTAATGAGCATAGTTTATATTTTAAAATGTTATGGAAGCAAAGATGCATAAGGTACCCCACAGAGAATGAAGTGTATGAAGTTTGGCTATCTAAGGAAAAATTCTAAGCAAGACTCTGAGAAAACCAATTAAATAAGCTGAAGATGGAGGAGAGTCTACATCACTAAAGCATTGCTACGTTAGAATGATGGATGAGCAAACTGAATTAAGGAACTTGAAGGGCCAGGTCATTGTGGAACAAGGGACAGAACTAACCCAACTCTACGAAATGGAGGCACTTCAAGGAAAGAAACAGAGTAACTAGTTTATGAGGAATAGTCATATAAGTTATGCGAATTAGAGACATACAGAATTCTGTTTCCTATGTTTCTATAGTCACAGAACTATCGTTCACCCAAGTCTCCAAAAGCTTAGGGCTAAGATTATACTGTACACAGCAGTACATTAGCTATGTCTTCTTCGTTTTGATGAGCACAGGACTTGGCACTAGGCCTTGCTCTTAGCAAACTTGAACAAGTGTTTACTTCATGCAGTAATCAATATTAGTGAAAATGACCAGAGTTTAAGAAAGGCACAATACCACATACAGTCTTCCTACTGGTATGGTGGAAGTTACAAGAAAGACGTGCAGCGCCAAAAGATATACATTAGAATAAAGTCATATGACGCCAACCTGGGACAAACAGAAACATCTCTTGCTCTTCTAAAGCAAGAGAAGTGACTTGCTCTAATCCCAATGCAAGAAATACTGGTGGATGCTTGCAATGACAAAAGATAATCCAGCCGGGTAGTATGTGAGGTAAAAGGTGTACCAGGGCCCAGAGAACTGCACTGCTAAGAGAACAGATGGTGGAGGGCTGTCAAGTCTGTGCTGGGCAAGAGAGGAGACATGTGCACCTGTGACATGTGGGGGAAATACAGCAGGCTGGGTGCAGAAGCAGAAAGATGACTCAAGCGGGGTGGCTTATAAAGATCCCATATCCCCTGAGAAGGAAATACACAGTATCTGGATGATACTAGAAACAGATGAAACATATGAGGTGGGGGAGGGGGGCGGAGAAAGTGCATCTGGAGTCCAGAGAGGTGGGGGAGGGGGTCAGGAGTGAAGAATGAAGGGGAGGAAGGGGTGCAGCTGATAAGTGTTTTGAGCAAGGATGGTCCTCATGGGAACACTGAAAGAAAAGTACATATTCCCGAGTCTCACTAGAGGCACGTGAGGGATTTTGTGCTCACTGACAGATGCAAATCCTGTTAGGGAAGCCTGGATACAAAGGAAGCCTTGAGGAATATGTCAAGAATGGAAATGCTAATTATAAAGCAAAGGGAAGCTGCCATAGGTTGTGCATTGGTGACGGGTGTGTAATAGGGACCCCATTCCAGCTGAGTGTTTCAAGCCCACAGAAGGAAAGATAAGATAACCATGGGAAACATGATTAAAAAAAAAAAAGTCTATCAAAGAGAAAGGAAAATTCTGGAATGCACTAGAAGTTTAAAACTTCTATAGAACTTGACAGATAACTAAAGTACTTTCAGTGTCGAGGTGGGGGAAAAAAAAAAAAAAACAATACCCATTGGATTTAGTGATGAAAAAAATAAAAATATGAGCCCTGTGAATGAATAGATCGTACATCTCAACTAAATATGTAAGCTTTTGGCACTTTTAGGACACTGTAACACCAATTCTACTTTTTTAAAAGATTATATCTAAGGATTTTGAATCGAAAAAAATGTAAGATTGTCACTGTATTCACATATGAGTTTCACCAGGGAATTTATGAAATATTGCTGGGATGGCATAGTACTTACCCTGACAGCACGCTTAGGCATGCCTGAAACACAGACACCATCACCCAGAGTGTTAATCAACTTGCTTAGTATGAAACAGCACTAATTCAGCTTTGAGGGTACAAATATAACAAATCATGCTCTCCCCATATGTCACGAAAAACTTGATTCTGTGGGTGAATCCTTGGACATGTGTAATTCATTTCATGAGCTATGGCTGTGAAATATAGCTACTGTAATTCCAGGATGCATCACTTACTGTTGCTCTGTAATTGTCCCTGGCTGCCTCTATAGAGTGTGAGCCTGCATTTCCTATATAGAAAATACCTTGTTGAGCTACAAAACAGAAAGTGAATGGATTGAGGTGTGGGTGTGCGCTGCACTCAGCCGTGTCCAGCTCTGCGACCCCATGGACTATAGCCCGCCAGGCTCCTCTATCAATGGAATTTTCCAGGCAAGAATACTGGAGTGGATTGCTATTTCCTACTGCAGGAGATCTTCCCGACCCAGGGATCGAACCCTCGTCTCTTGCTTCTCCTGCACTGGCACACAGGTTCTTTACCACTGCACCGCTTGGGAAGACAGGAAATTTAAGAGGTCATGCTTTCTGATAGAATAGAACTCTTCATTTACAGTAGAAAGAAGAAAGAAGCTGACATTCAGGAACGGACAAGTCTTCCTCCAGGGTTACCCGCCTCGACTGATAGCTCCTTCTGGGAGCCAGAAATCTGCCCGTTGTCCTACACTCTCTTCTGTTTGGGTCCACGTCCCAGCCTTTTCCTTTCCATCAGCCACTACCATTGCTCTGACCCTCCAAGCCTCTCTTCTAGACAAGAGCTTCATAACTCGCCTGGCTGACTCTGCATTGCTACTGCTGCCCTCAAAAGCATCCTTTGCAGCAACCACTTCTTATCCTATCTGACAAAATCATTCCCCTGTCTATCTGCCTTTAATAGTTTCTTCTTACAAAAAGAATGAAGTCTACATGCCTACATACAGTGACAGGCAAGAAATTTCATGGCCTCCAGCTGGTGCTTTTCCATCCCCATCTCTCACAGTTTACTGGCATCCACCTCCCCAGTGCAAGCTCCAGGAACGCCGAATTCCCTGTGAGCCAGCAGAGACCTCAGGGCCCAGGCCATTCCATCCTCCAGGAGTTCCCTCCTCCATTCATCTGAGGACCTACTATTTGCATTATGAGCGCTGCTCAGAGTCACTTGTCTCTGAGAAGCATTTCCTCATATCTTCAGCGTCAGTTTTCTCCTTTGTCTGCTTATAAACCTTTACCTCTGTGGAAACCACACTGGAATTTAATTCCTGGTTTAAGCATATGCCTTCCCTTCTTTCTTGTGATTTTTCTCCCCCTCTGAGAGCAAAGACTATTCCTTACGCAGCTTTCAAATTTCAACATTTTGTAAAATGCCATGCATAGTTAGCTGACAGTTTTTGTTTTTGCATCTATACATCCCAGATTAATTGAATAGAAATAACCTGGGAAATTTTGGGATGTACTGAAAAAAAAAAAAAGGAAGAAAAATAACAGCACATACATTAAAAGAAAAAGTATAGAAACTAATGTGGCCTGGCAAAAATAGTAAAATGCAATTGCTGGTGGTAGGTTTAGTCTCTAAGTCAGATCTGACTCTTGTGACCTCGTGAACTGTAGCCCACCAGGCCTCTCTGTCCGTAGGATTTCCCAGGCTAGCATACTGGAGTGGGTTTCCATTTCCTTCTTCAGGGAACCTTCCGAAGACAGAAATCGAACCGGCATGTCCTGCGTTGCAGGTGGATTCTTTACCACTGAGCCACTAAGGAAGTCAAAAGGCAGTTCAGTTCAGTTCAGTCGCTCAGTTGTGTCCAACTCTTTGCAACCCCATGAACTGCAGCACGCCAGGCCTCCCTGTCCATTACCAACTCACGGAGTTCACCCAAACTCATGTCCATCGAGTCAGTGATGCCATCCAGCCATCTCATCCTCTGTTGTCCCCTTCTCCTCCTGCCCCCAATCCCTCCCAGCATCAGAGTCTTTTCCAATGAGTCAACTCTTCACATGAGGTGGCCAAAGTACTGGAGTTTCAGCTTTAGCATCATTCCTTCCAAAGAAATCCCAGGGCTGATCTCCTTCAGAATGGACTGGTTGGATCTCCTTGCAGTCCAAGGGACTCTCAAAAGTCTTCTCCAACACCACAGTTCAAAAGCATCAATTCTTCGGCACTCAGTTTACCTATGAAATATGAGCATCGCATCAAAACAGGAGAGGATTCCCCTGGTGGTTCTGTGGTTAAGATTTCATGCTTCCAATGCAGGGGGCAAGGATTCAATCCCTGGTCAGGGAACTAAGATTCCACAGGCTGTGTGGCATGGCCAAAAAAAAAAGCAGAAATTAAAAAAAAAAAAGAATAACATTAAAAAAAAAGGAATCCATCTGTTTAAATATAGACAAGAAATATCTAAAAATTATGCACAAAGTCTTGAAGACTTTTAGAAAATGATAGCTGTATAGATTTACCCTCAGTAAAATAAAATACCTCTGTGTTGTGAAAAGAGAAACAATGATATATTGGTAAGATAACCAAGAATAGAAAAGTGATTACTGACTGTCTGAATGGGAGAATATAGTGCATTCTGCCTGATGTGCCAAATAAAAAGGAAGTTTTATAAGGCAGCCCAAGAAATAAGATGCTCTGAAACTCTTAATCACGCAAGGGTATATACAGCAGGTTCAAGTTGTAGGAAGAGTCCCAAACCATAAACATCACATGAAATACAAAATTGATGAATAATAGATAGAAGTGATGATAAAGTTTATTTAGCAAGAGAAGAGAAATAGCAATCCATCTGTTGAACAAGAGGTTTAAAAACTTGGGATGAGACATAAAGAGTGATGGTTTCACACACGGAGAAGAAAAAAGAATTTTCTGAACTTGAAGAGACTTAAATAGAGAATCCTAGGTTGAAAGACAAGAGTAGGAATTTGCCTGTGGGGCCGTAATGCCAGTACTGGTTTTGGGGATACAATGGAATAGCTGTACAGAGCAAAGGGTGCTGTTTCTTTGTGGCCAAAGGCAGGATGGCCAGGTAGAAAGAGCTGGCCACCTACAATGAAAGAAGAGGCCCTAGACAGAGGAGCAGAGTAGAAACCTGCTGGCCTCATTCAAAAACAACATAGACTGTTGGATAAAAGAAAGTTTCAAAGAATGAAAGGTATGTAGTATAGAGAGCAAAAAAACACCAGGTATATAAAAGGAAACACTTTGATCTTAGACACTATGAGAGAAATCCAATGATAAAGGCATAAGAAACTCTGATGCACCAGATGTACAAAAATAAGGAAGAAAACATCATTCTTCTCGACTGTCTACTGGGAAGGAAGAAAGAAACTTTTTTAAGCTCAGGAAACTCAATGCTTTCCTGAGAAAAGGAGTAAAAATTTTAAAGGAGAGTTCTGAGAGCACGTAAGGAAGATGGAAATATAAGTAAATGACAAGAGAGTATAAAGGGAAAATTACTATGAAATTTAATAGAGCAAAATAGGAAATAATTAATGCCTATAGAGAGTGATCTATATGGTCTTATGTAAGTGTGAGAGTTCTCAAAATCAGGTTTCTTTTCCCTAGATGGGAAATGAGAGGCAATGATGGTACATGGAGGCATGGTACCCCAGAGGAAGAGAAAGACACTAGCCCTTCATCTCTCCCCTTCATCTCATCCTCTTATACTCACGTCCTGGGAGACAAGAAAGCTGTGACATCCTCAAATGAAGATAAAAGAAGATTAATATACTGAATAAGAAACTCAATTTTTTTTTAAAATCTGAGGTTTTGTGAATAAAAAGAACATGAAGTTTTTCTGTTAAGTTTGATCATAAAAGTCATGAGGGAGCTCCCTTGTGGTCTAGTGATTAAGACTCAGTGCTCCCACTGCAGGGACATGAGTTCAATCCCTGGTTAGACAACTAAGATCTTACATGCAGCACAGAGTGGCCAAAATAATTTAAATATATATATATATAAATAAAAACCATGAGGTCTGCCATAGTTTTTATTTAGTAGCAGGGAAAAAATTTTCCTGCTGAATACAATTTAAATGGAGAGTAGGAGACCAATATTACATTTCAACTATATCCCTAAAGTAGTATATATTAAATGTACCAGTTAAATCTATTCATTACTGGTGTGAGTGTTCATGGATATGCATTTGTATATGTATATCAAATGAACCTGCCCACCTACTTTGTAGAAAGGCTAAAACCTAAGTGCCAGAGAAGAAAAAACTAAGCACAAGCTACTGTAAGTTTTAGGCATTTATGACCTAATTAAATCATGAAAAAGGAATACTAACAAAGGAATTACATGATTTATAGTCATAAGGCAACATTAGAAATGTAGTCATTTCTTGTGATAATTTCTATCAAGTAATTCAAAGGGAGAGCACATGGATTTAGAACAAAATTTCTCAAGTAACCTCAAAAGATTTTATAAGAAAGTCCAATTAGCTGAATCTGGAAGGAAAACATTATTTAATTATATGGGGGGGTGTGGGGAAGAAAGAAGGATTATGGATTCTGAGGACAGAAACACTGAAAATAAAGCACAAATAAAGGGTTAAATTCTGCATAATATTAAGAGAAAAATATAATAAATAAATACTTCTCTAGACTATAAATGAGATGTTAAGGTAATGGTGTATTGTTATTAATTCAAACCCCTCTCCCTCTTTTAGAGTGATTGAGGTTCACTGGGGGAAGCTACAAAGTCAAGATCTGTTTTAAAGATCTCCTTGCTACTGTCTGAGAACTGGGTGACATTAGATTCTTAAGCCTGAGGCTTTTAGAAAACAGATATGCCTGCTCTGTGTTGACTGAAGTAAAGGATGACAAGTCATCAGAGAGGATGAAGGAGCCACAGGACAGAATGAGCTTGAATGCCTGAGTCACCACAAGGAGCAAAGCTGAAAAATCCTTCCTGGACCATCGTGGTGAATCTCAAATTAAAGTCCAATATTCAAGAATCGCTGCCTTGTTAATACAGTGAATAGGAAGCTACTAAAACATCTATTTACAATCTACAGATTCAATGAGATCCCTATCAAATTACCAATGGCATTTTTCACAGAATATGAACAAAAAAATTCACAATTCGTATAGAAACACAAGATTCCAAATAGCCAAAGCAGTCTTGAGAAAGAAGAATGGAGCTGGAGGAATCAACCTTCCTGACTTCAGATTATATTACAAAGCTACAGTCATCAAGACAGTATGGTACTGGCACAAAAACAGAAATATATGTTTTTGGAACAATGGAACAAGACAGAAAGCCCACAAATAAACCCACATTATGGGTACCTTATTTTTGACAAAGGAGGCAAGAATATACGATGGGGTGAAGACAGCCTCTTCAATAAATGGTGCTGGGAAAACTGGAGAGCTACATGTAAAAAAATGAAATTAGAACACTCCCTAACACCATACACAAAGATAAACTCAAAATGGATTAAAGACCTAAAGGTAAGACCAGAAACTATTAAACTCAGAGGAAAACATAGGCAGAACACTCGATGTCATAAATCAAAGCAAGACCCTCTATGGACCCACCTCCTGAAGTAATGGAAATAAAAACAAAAGTAAACAAGTGGGACCTGATTAAACTTAAAAGCTTTTGTACAGCAAAGGAAACTATAAGTAAAGTGAAAAGACAACCTTCAGAATGGGAGAAAATAATAGCAAATGAAACAACTGACAAAGGGTTAATTTCCAAAATAGACAAGCAGCTCATACAACTCAGTGCTAGAAAAACAAATAACCCAATCAAAAAGTGGGAAAAAGACTTAAGCAGACATTTCTCCAAAGAAGACATACAGATGGCTAACAAACACATGAAAAGATACTCAGCACTGCTCATTATTAGAGAAATGCAAATCAAAACCACAATGAGAATGTGAGCTATCACCTCACACAGGTCAGAATGGCCATCATCAAAAAGCCTACAAACAATAAATGTTGGAGAGAGTGTGGAGAAAAGGGAACACTCTTGCTCTGTTGGTGAGAATGTAAATTGATACAGCCACTATGGAAGACAGTATGGAGATTCCTTAAAACATTAGGAATAAAACCACCATATGACCCAGCAATCCCACTCCTAGGTATACACGCTGAGGAAACCAGGGTTGAAAAAGATACATGTATCTCATTGTTAATTGCAGCACTATTTACAATAGCTAGAACATGGAAGCAACCTAGACGTCCATCAACAGATGAATGGATAAAAAAGTGGTGGTACATATACACCGTGGAATATTACTCAGCCATAAAAAGGAATGCATTTGAGTCAATTCTGATGAGGTGGATAAACCTAGAGCCTATTATACAGAGTGAAGTGAGTCAGAAAGAGAAGGATAAATATCACATTCTAACACATATTTGGAACATAGAAAAATGGTAGTGAAGAATTCATTTACAGGGCAGCAATAGAGAGAAACAGACATAGAGAAGAGACTTATGGACATGGGGAGAGGGGAGGAGAGGGTGAGATGTATGGAAAGAGTAACATGGAAACTTACATTACCATATGTAAAACAGATAGCCAACAGGAATTAGCTGTATAGCTCAGGAAACTCAATCAAGGGCTCTGTATCAACCTAGAGGGGTTGGCTGGGGAGGGAGATGGGAGGGAGCTTCAAAAGGGAGGGGATATATGTGTACCTATAGGAGGTTTGCCAGAAAACAACACAATTCTGTAAAGCAATTATCCTTCAATTTAAAAAAAAAAAATTAAAAATCTGTTTGAAAAAAAGAAGAAAAAAAGAAACCTTTTATCAGATCAACTGAGTCAGAATCTCTAAGGAGGAGAGGACTGAGGATCAATGTTTGGTAAACACTTCCCCCAGTGATTATAATGTGAAAACCTGAACTTAAGAACTACTGTCTTAAAGGCAGGGCATGCCCTCCCTCTTGAACTTTGCCCTCTTGGACTGTGTGAACAAGGGCAGACCTCAAAAATGAAGAATTGTGGGTCCCTGAAATCTACTAGCTTAGACTTTTATAGATGATCTAAAGTGGCTGTCATTTTCTAGCATAATATTTCATGTTTTTCTCATAGTAGCCCAATCTGTATCTTCACTGAAACACATACTTTGATCTTGATTCCATCACTGTCACTTACAGGGTAATCAATAACAGAGAAATTCCTTTACACTCTTCCACTGAACTATTTCATCTTTTAAGATGGGTGCAGTTACATTTCATACCCATTTAAGGAGTTATAACAGCTAAAGATTCTGGAGCAAACATCAGGTACTAAGCTAAGTGAACCAAAATTGAATTCAATTTTGGTTTGAAACCAAATTTGGTTTAAATTCAAACTCTGGTTTGAATTTAACTTGACTAAACTCCACAACAATACTTTTCACAAATAATAATGTTCACATGTTACAAACAAAAGAAATTGGATCCCAGAGAAATTGAGAGGAGTCCCCAAGGTTATACAGGTAGTAAATGGTGAAGCTGGGAAACTAAGCAAACACTTTAGCTTCAGAGTCTGTGCTTTTATCAGAGGATCAATGAAATGAGAATTAATCTATGAAAGCACATATTAGCAGGCTTATCACATAGTAGGCATAACCAAGTCTTTTCTCCTTCTCTTAATCCCCACTAAATACACACACACACACACACACACACACACAATTTTTTTCCCTTTTTGGCCTTGAGGTTACTTACAGTAAACAGGAGTCTTCTAGAGAATGATAATGAGGTGAAAACTTAAAAGGCAATGAGGGAAATTTCCTTTCGCCTGAGCGTGCATGTGTGCTAAGTCCCTTCATCATGTCTCTGTGTGACTCTATAGACTGTAGCCCACCAGGCCCCTCTGTCCATGGGATTCTCTAGGCGAGAACATCGGAGTGGGTTCCTAAGCCCTCCCCCCAGGGGATCTTTCCAACCCAGGAATCAAACCCCCATCTCTTATGTCTCCTGCATTAGCAGCTGGGTTCTTTACCACTTCAGTTAAGTTCAGTTCAGTTGCTCAGTCGTGTCCAACTCTTTGCGAGCACATGAATCACAGCACGCCAACCTTCCTATCCATCACCAACTGCCAGAGTTCACTTAACTCATGTCCATTGAGTTGGTGATGCCATCTAGCCATCTCATCCTCTGTCATCCCCTTCTCCTCCTGCGCCAAATCCCTCCCAGAATCTGGGTCTTTTCCAATGAGTCAACTCTTCGCATGAGGTGGCCAAAGTACTGGAGTTTCAGCTTCAGCATCATTCCTTCCAATGAACACCCAGGACTGATATCCTTTAGGATGGACTGGTTGGATCTTCTTGTAGTCCAAGGGACTCATTCTCAAGAGTCTTCTCCAACACCACAGTTCAAAAGCATCAATTCTTCGGCACTCAGCTTTCTTCACAGTCCAACTCTCACATCCATACATGACCACTGGAAAAACCATAGCCTTGACTAGATGAACCTTTGTTGGCAAAGTAATGTCTCTACTTTTCAATACGCTATCTAGGTTGGTCATAACTTTCCTTCCAAGGAGTAAGCGTCTTTTAATTTCATGGCTGCAGTCACCATCTGCAGTGATTTTGGAGCCCAAAAAGATAAGTCTGACACTGCTTCCACACTTTCCCCATCTATTTCTCATGAAGTGATGGGACCAGATGCCATGATCTTCGTTTTCTAAATGTTGAGCTTTAGGCCAACTTTTTCACTCTCCTCTTTCAGTTTCATCAAGAGGCTTTTGAGTTCCTCTTCACTTTCTGCCATAAGGGCGGTGTCATCTGCATATCTGAGGTTACTGAGATTTCTCCCAGCAATCTGGACTCCAGCTTGTGCTTCTTCCAGTCCAGCATTTCTCATGATGTACTCTGCATATAAGTTAAATAAGCAGCGTGACAATATACAGCCTTGATGAACTCCTTTTCCTATTTGGAACCAGTCTGTTGTTCTATGTCCAGTTCTAACTGTTGCTTCCTGACCTGTATATAGGTTTTCTCAAGAGGCATGTCAGGTGGTCTGGTATTCCCATCACTTTCAGAATTTTCCACAGTTGATTGTGATCCACACAGTCAAAGGCTTTGGCATAGTCAATAAAGCAGAAATAGATGTTTCTCTGGAACTCTCTTGCTTTTTTCGATTATCCAGTGGATGTTGGCAATTTGATCTCTGGTTCCTCTGCCTTTTCTAAAACAAGCTTGAACATCTGGAAGTTCATGGTTCACATATCACTGAGGCCTGGCTTGCAGAATTTTGAGCATTACTTTACTAGCATGTGAGATGAGTGCAATTGTGCAGTAGTTTGAGCATTCTTTGGCATTGCCTCTCTTTGGGATTGGAAAGAAAAGTGACCTTTTCCAGTCCTGTGGCCACTGCTGAGTTTTCCAAATTTGCTGGCATATTGAGTGCAGCACATTCACAGCATCATCTTCCAGAATTTGAAAGAGCTTAACTGGAATTCCATCACCTCCACTAGCTTTGTTCATAGTGATGCTTTCTAACGCCCACTTGACTTCACATTCCGGGATGCCTGGCTCTAGGTCAGTGATCACACCATCGTGATTACCTTGGTCATGAAGATCTTTTTTGTACAGTTCTTCTGTGTATTCTTGCCACCTCTTCTTAATATCTTCTGCTTCTGTTAGGTCCATACTATTTCTGTCCTTTATCGAGCCCATCTTTGCATGAAATGTTCCCTTGGTATCTCTAATTTTCTTGAAGAGATCTCTAGTCTTTCCCATTCTGTTGTTTTCCTCTATTTCTTTGCATTGATCACTGAGGAAGGCTTTCTTATCTCTTCTTGCTATTCTTTGGAACTCTGCATTCAGATGCTTATATCTTTCCTTGTCTCCTTTGCTTTTCGCTTCTCTTCTTTTCATAGCTATTTGTAAGATCTCTTCAGACAGCCATTTTGCTTTTTTGCATTTCTTTTTCTTGGGGACAGTCTTGATCCCTGTTTCCTGTACAATGTCACGAACCTCTGTCTATAGTTCATCAGGCACTCTATCAGATCTAGTCCCTTAAATCTATTTCTCACTTCCACTGTATAATCATAAGGGATCTGATTTAGGTCATACCTGAATGGTCTAGTGGTTTTCCCTACTTTCTTCAATTTAAGTCTGAATTTGGCAATAAGGAGTTCATGATCTGAGCCACAGTCAGCTCCTGGTCTTTTTTTTACTGACTGTATAGAGTCAATGAAACTAAGCCAAGCCATGTGGGGCCACCCAAGACAGGTGGGTCATGGTGGAGAGGTCTGACAGAATGTGGTCCACTGGAGAAGGGAATGGCAAAACACTTCAGTATTCTTGCCTTGAGAACCCCATGAACAGTATGAAAAGGCAAAATGATAGGATACTAAAAGAGGAACTCCCCAGGTCAGTAAGTGCCCAATATGCTACTGGAGATCAGTGGAGAAATAACTCCAGAAAGAATGAAGGATGGAGCCAAAGCAAAAACAATACCCAGTTGTGGATGTGACTGGTGATAGAAGCAAGGTCTGATGATATAAAGAGCAATATTACATAGGAATCTGGAATGTTAGGTCCATGAATCAAGGCAAATTGGAAGTGGTCAAACAGGAGATGGCAAGAGTGAACATTGACATTCTAGGAATCAGCGAATTAAGATGGACTGGAATGGGTGAATTTAACTCAGATGACCATTATATCTACTACTGTGGGCAGGAATCCCTTAGAAGAAATGGAGTAGCCATCATGGTCAACAAAAGAGTCCAAAATGCAGTACTTGGATGCAATCTCAAAAATGACAGAGTGATCTCTGTTCGTTTCCAAGGCAAACCATTCAATATCACGGTAATCCAAGCCTATGCCCCAACCAGTAACGCTGAAGAAGCTGAAGCTGAACGGTTCTATGAAGACCTACATGACCTTTTAGAACTAACACTCAAAAAAGATGTCCTTTTCGTTATAGGGGACTGGAATGCAAAAGTAGGAAGTCAAGAAACACCTGGAGTAACAGGCAAATTTGGCCTTGGAGTACAGAATGAAGCAGGGCAAAGGCTAATAGAGTTTGCCAAGAGAATGCACTGTCAAACACCCTCTTCCAACAACACAAGAGAAGACTCTACACATGGACATCACCAGATGGTCTTTACCACTTAGGAACATCAAATTGTTAGGGGAACCACTGACTGAAATAGTCTGCCCTGGCCAGACACCATAGTAATCATTTGCATGAGTTATCTTAAACAGTAGGTCCTGGTAAGGAACTTAGAACTAACAAGCTACCACCAACTGGAATAATTCAGCAAAGTTCAAAAGGAGAGAGGATACGCCAGTTCACACATCCTAACAGCTTCCCAGAATCCTCGCTGGAATCCATCTTGGCTGACCAATGAGTATGCCACCAGACGGACCCAAAGTCAGAATGATTGGCCAGAAACAATCTGGAAACTAACCTTATTACCATAAAACCAGAGACTGCCAGCCACATGGCGGAGCAGTCCTCCTGGGTTCCCTAACCCTGCTGCTCTCCAGATGGGCACCCCTTCTCAATAAAGGGGTTTCCCTTGCATTCTTGCTTTGTCATGTGTCTCCTTGGACGATTCATTTCCGAGTGTTAAATTTCCAAGGGCCCACTCTTAGGCCCTGGAAGGGCTCCTCCTTCCTGCAACAAAATCTCTACCTAATGTGAAAAGGAGATACCCCACCTCCCTGGCCAATCTCCTCCAGCATGCCCCGCCCCCAAGATGCTCAAAGGGAATTTTTATCTAGCATCCCAACACAACATTCAGATAAATCTTATCACTTATCTTTATCAAAATATCTTATCATTTATCTTTATCAAAATAAAATGATACATCTTAAAATACATACAAAATAAAATGATGGATCTTATAGTAACAAAACAAACATTATAGCAGCAAAACAACATTGGAACTTTTGTTTTGCCAAACAAAAGTTCAAAACATTCACAGTAAGAGTAATCCGTTCTGGGGAAATGTAGTTGAAATGTAGATGCCCCAAGGACAGAAAAATGTCACAAACTGAATGCATGCTGGAAAGAGACGTCCCTCCCTGAACAACATTAAATGGGAAAGACTGTCACTCACCAGACATGTAGACTGGAAAGATGTCCTGGTAGGGTAAAGAGGAGGGTGCGCTGCTGGAGCGTATGGTAATAAAAGACAAGATGCTAGAATACAAAGGAGGAGGATGACTGAGCCACATGTCATAAGAGATTACACACTGGAGGGAAGAGAGGATTTCTCAGAGAAGTCAGTAGGTAAAATACGGAATGTGTTACTATTACTGAGACAGATGTTGCCTTGTGAATAGCTCTTCTGAGTCAGTTTACCAGGCTTCTTTTGTTTCTTTTCACATTGTGGGGTGGGGCAAAGGAATTATAAGGAAGCCTCCTGAGATCTTCCAGTCTCCCCAGCATTCCCCTTGGTTTTACTGAATGTGTTTAATAATTCAACACAATGAGTTTTCCAAATCTGTTAAGAATAGCAGAATAATTTTTATTCCAAGAAGCGGTAAACAAAGCCAGAAATATGAAAGTCTCCAAGCAAGTTTAGGAATGTACAAGCAAAAGAATTTTCTCCAATAATTGTTACTATGAAACACCTGCCATCTTGGCTTTAAGATATTGCTGAACTGTCTACTTTTTCATCCATCTTATGCATCTAATGTTCAGTGAACATTAGATGCATTTTTCAGTAAGTAAAACATTTTTCAGTAAGTAAAAATCTCCTTTATATAACTCTATTCTTAGAAGGTGTTTGGGCTCAGATCTACTGTGAAGGGAGAACAAAAAATCAACGAAATACCACACTATGGTTCCAAGGTAACCCCAAACCATCAAAATTCCAAAACTCAAATTATTTTCAAAAGTTATTAATCTGCAAAATAACACATGTCTGCCTGGTAAAATGCTTCAAAGGAAATTTTAAACTCAACTTTCTAAGCTGGAGACGCATCGCCACTGATATTCTGAGCTTTTTAAAGTCCTACCTGTGCCCAAATGTGATAAGAAGCCCACTGCTGAAAAAGTTGTATCCACAAACAGTACAGATTTTGGAAGAACTGTTTTGGGAGGTGCTGAGTCAGAGCTTTTAAAGCGAAACAGGGCTTCCCAGGTGGCACAGTGGTTAGGAAATCGACAGTCAACCAGGAGACACAGGTTTGATCCCTGGTCAGGAAAATCCCTTGTAGGAGGAAATGGCAATCCATTCCATTGTTCTTGCCTGGAGAATCCCATGGACAGAGGAGCCTGGCAGGCTTTAGTCAAAGGGGTCGCAAAGAGTCCAACACAACTTAGCAACTAAACAACAGCAGCAACAAGAAGTTAGGAGACAGTTTTCATTCTGTCTGTGCCTCTTAGTAGCTTTGTGATTATAGGCCAGCTACCTAACATTTAACTTTCTCAGTTTCATCTTCTGTAACATCAGAATCATAATAGTCTATACACCATTGGCTTTCCTAAGGCTTAAATGAATGAAATTTTATACAGTGCTTAGAATAACAGTTGGTACGCACATTTGACATTACTATTATTATCATATGACCTATTATAAATACATCCTTAGCCTGTTGCCCAGATATAGGTTAAACCTGAATAAATAGAACATCTTTTCTTTTAAAATTTTCAAAATATCAAGATACTGTATTTTCTCTATCAAAATAGCAAGGATTAAACAACAATGAAAATACTTAATGCTCTTAAAGGAATGGGAATGGTTCAGTAAGCTTTTATCTTCTCCCTCTGCTGGTGCACAGCTACTTTGTTATTCCCACCTTAGAGTCTAATACATTACTTTGCCATATTTTCTTGGAGAAGAATGGAAGAAAATATACCAAAAGAAAACAGTGGTTACAATTTTGCAGCATGCACTACATGAGCATTATTTTTGCTCGTACAAAATTGGCTAGAATATGCCCCTAAAGCCTGCATGCAAATACTTAAAGCACAAGGTAGACATTTCTAGAATATCATAAGAGACATAAAAAATGCTCTAAGGATTTGGGTTGGAAATGTTGCTTCCAGTTGAAAGTAACTGCATCAAGTTTCAGGTGATCTTGGCATCTGTGCAAACTGGAATTTAGACTGTCAGACAATGGATGTAGAAAAACCTTTGGTAATACAAGAAAAGCTGCGGATATAGGACAGCACTGGGCATAGTCAGGAAACAGCCAGCCACCCAGTTTGTCTGCAAAGTGATATATATCGACAGTCTTTTTTACATCCCAAGTCATAACTGAAAAACCAAAGTCATGTAGCCATGTTATATTGGGGCAGTTGTTTTAAAAAAATCAACTGTCAGGCAAAATGATGTTTAGCTTTTTTTTTTTTTTTTTTTTTGGAGTAAGGCTTTAAAATCATGAGATTTCAAATAAAAATCCCAATTTCTAGAACATTTGGGGCTGACACATACACACTGCTGCTGCTGCTGCTGCTAAGTCGCTCCATTCGAGTCCGACTCTGTGGGACCCCATAGACGGTAGCCCACCAGGCTCCTCTGTCTCTGGGATTCTCCAGGCAAGAATACTGGAGTGGGTTGCCATTTCCTTCTCCAGTGTATGCATGCATGCATGCTAAGTCACTTCAGTCATGTCCAACTCTGCACATACACACTACAGGATATAAAATAGATAATTTATAAGAACCTACTATAGCACAGGAACTCTACTCAGTGCTCTATATGGGAACAGAATCTAAAAAGGCATGGGTATATGCATAACTGATTCACTTTGCTGTATAGCACAAAGTAATACAACATTGTAAATCAACCATACCCCAATAAATTAGAAGTAACAAAATAAAATTACAAAATTTCAAACAAAAACCCCACTTTCTGGAACATCTAGCCTGCATACTGGCGGAAGTGGCTGGCTCCCCTTCGTGAATGGATGTGCTTCCCTGGCCATGACCAGACTCATGGTGCCTTCACGCTGAGCCCGGCTCTAATCTCAACTCTGCTCTTGACCTTCCCCAGGCGCTGGAGTCTGACGTCCATAGGAGGACATTAGAAGCCTGATGAGTGGAGTGACTGAGATATTATTTCAAGACTGTACTATCTTCGCCAGTTAAAAAAAAAGTGGGGGGCGGGGAAGGGTTCGGATGTATTCGCTCGGTAATTTATCCCAGGGTAGACCACATCCAAGAAGAATGGCAGGGCTTCACCACTATGCGTGTGTCATGTAGAGGGAGGGAACTGGTTGCTGATTTGGTTTGAAGAATTTTTTTTTTTTAATTCCCCCCCTTAAATCAAAACCAGCTCAAATGTCATTTCTCTCTTCTTCATTCAAACGTGTTTTTTCCTTCCCTTCTTTCAAACAACATTAAAAAGAAACGGACTGTTCTTTCCCATGGCCAAATGTCCTGAATAGTAGAAAGCTCTTTAAATGTTTAATTAATATTCATTCCATTAGTTTAGTCCTCTTCCCAGTCCATGATGCTAATACTTTCTGCCATGTATCAGATTAGTATGTTTCTTAATGCTCTTTAATGTCATTAATTTCCTTATGATCTTGAGCTCTTGTAAAAAAAAAAATTTTTTTTTTTCCATTTTCATTTTTAACCAAGATGCTGAGTTTCTTAAAGGAGCTGATCTAGGAGAAATTTCCTCCTGAGATTTTATAGTTTAAAGAATGTAGGGTCTTTTCTGTGTAAAAGGTTTCCATGTACAAAGGACTGTGAAACATAGATGTTAGATGCCTTGAGAACAAGAGCCTCTACTATATAATGATAATATTTACTGAACACTTGTAATGAGTCAGACCCCCTTCCCTTTGTACTAAACACGTATTAACACCTTTCCTCTTCACAGTGATTTCAGCTTCAGAATTTAAAAGGCAGCCACTCTTTTTCCCTCCACACTGCACAGATGAGGAATTGAGGTGCAGAACAGGAAGTAACCATCTCAACACACAGCCAGCTGGGAGCCAAGCCAGACTTTGAAGGCAAGCTGGCTCCAGCCGGCCACCTAGACCCACCAGGCCATCTGCCTCCCACCTGTCCTGGCCCAGGTGACACATGGCCCAGCATGCAGGACATGGTCTAAGAGCACCATCAGCTCCGCTTCTGTTTCATTATCAAGGGCTCGGCTAAGTATAAGGGTCACACAGGAAAAATAGAACCTGTGAATGTGTAGCGATCATTTCAGGTGGCAGAAAACATGATAAAACATGGGATGGTACCTCTTTATCTCTGGCTTTCATTTGCACATTGTCTGTTTTTGTTTTTTGTTTTTTTCTTTCTGGCCGCTCTGTGCAGCACATGGGGTCTTAGTTCCCCAAGCAGGGATCGAACCTGCATCTCCTGCACTGGACTGCCAGGGAAGTTCCATTCTGACACTTTTTTATACTCATACACACACCAAGTGTAGGTGTAAAATATAAGAGATTCTTATATCATGATTCTGTTTTAATTAACTATACATTCTGTCTTTTACATTTTGCAATTATAGACAAGTATAGAAAATTATATACTAAAGGTCCAGATTTCCATCACCCCAGCTTGACTGCTGATAAGGTGTTTTCTTTATCTTTCTTGGTGAAATCAATAAGACGATGAAGATAAAGTTGCAGAGCCCTCTGGGGAACATAGCTCTTTTTCCCCAGCATGATCTCGTTTTCTTTGATCTAAGATGCTGGTTCACTGCCAAGAATGAATCCTTTTTCAGTCAAAGATGAATCTTCCCTCATAACTCACCTCCCCCTCAAAGAAACATATAGCAAGATTATCTCTGAAGCTGTTTGCAACTGCCTTGCTAAGGTCAGCTGAAACCCTGAATCGTCTTTAAATATATTGTTTTATAACGGCTTCAGTTTCTCCTGTTATCCATTAGGATAACTTAATAATAATCTATTTTCAACCTTGCAAATACTCCCTCTGTAATCTTTCAAGTATCTTTCAAGCCACGTTGCTGAAGACCTTGACATTTTTCCTTATTTTTCTCACAAAATGCTTTTTAGATTTCAAAATAGGTTCCAGAGAAATTCTCCACAGAAAGCACAAGAACCAATAAGTGTTCTTTAAGCCTCGCACCAGTCAACAAAATCCTTTACTCCTATCAGCGGAACTGGCACATCTGTGAAGAGCCAAGTTTCATCTTCTCATCATCCCCTTTTATATGTTCTCCTTCAGGGAAAAGGTATTTAAAGTATTAATATATAACCTTCATGTTCCCATCCCTCCTTTTTCTTGTTTCTGAAATGACCAACTATTCTGTCCCCGCCATACTCCCCTGCATTAGCTTCTAAGACTTTTCTTCTGACTATGAGTGCCCAGCTGCTGCTTTACTTGCAGGAATAGCATATATTTTCTCTTTGTTGGTGTGTAGGGGATAGTAGTGATATACACTTAATAGCATAAACGAGATCCCTAGCTCCAATAACAATTTCTACATCCTCGGCCTGCCTGGTTGTGGACAAATACTACTGCACCTGCAAGTGGAAAACATCGCACCAATATCTGCTTTTATTTTTTACACAAAACCTATATTTCAATTAGTTGCATCATGATTCAACCTGTGTAAAGATAATCACTGTTTATAACCACAGATCCGCATATACAAAAAAAAAATGCACTATAATTTGGAGCTATACATGAAAATAAAGGCTGTGATAACTACTATTCTGTATAGTAAAACATGTCAAACACCTCTCTGTCTATGACATAATGCAAACATCAGTTTAGTTCAGTTCAGTCGCTCAGTCGTGTCCGACTCTTTGTGACCCCATGAACCGCAGCACGCCAGGCCTCCCTGTCCATCACCAACTCCCGGAGTTTACCCAAACTCATGTCCATAGAGTTGGTGATGCCATCCAGCCATCTCATCCTCTGTCATCCCCTTCTCCTCCTGTCCCCAATCCCTCCCAGCATCAGGGTCTTTTCCAATGAATCAACTCTTCGCATGAGGTGGCCAAAGTATTGGAGTTTCAGCTTCAGCATCAGTCCTTCCAATGAACACCCAGGACTGATCTCCTTTAGGATGGACTGGTTGGATCTCCTTGCAGTCCAAGGGACTCTCAAGAGTCTTCTCCAACACCACAGTTCAAAAGCAAACATACACACTCACATTAAGAGGTAGAACTGTAGGAGGGAGGTGGGAGGGGGATTCAGGATTGAGGGACACAAGTACACCTGAGGCTGATTCATGTGGATGTATGACAAAAACCATCACAATATTATAATTATCCTCCAATTAAAATACATACATTATTTTTAAAAGGTAGAATTATAAAAATAACAAATATTGGTCTGTAGCTTTTCTACAAGAATATGACGAATGCATTTCAGAAAATGAAATGAGATTAAACACATTTATCCTAGAGATAGGAACCACAGATCTAATCCTAAGGCGCTTAAACACACCCCACTGCAGACCAACACGTGCTTCTGTGATCACCTCATGCTTACTATACTGTGTATCTGGTACAAGAGTCTTCTGTCATTATTCCTTATAATCCCTTAGAGATTTGCCAAAACTGTCTCCTGGAAGACAAAAGTCCTGCTTCAGGTGTATTCGGATGTAAGAGGCGCCAAACTGAGTTTTCATACTGGGTCCCCACCAAGGTCAGACAGTGTCATTCCTGACTTACTGATCAGTTAATTTTTCCGAGAGTTTCTGTGTCGTTCTTCTTAACACCCAAAAGGGTGGTAGCTTCCAGTCCCACCCATGACAAGACTACCACCAGTCTTAAGTTTTGAAAGGAAGAGTAGTTTGCACCACTGATACATTTGCTTCCAAATTCCCCCAGCTCTAGAATAGACAGGGACCAAACTGTGGTGTTGGAGAAGACTCTTGAGAGTTCCTTGGACTGTAATGACATTGGATCCAGTCCATCCTAAAGGAGATCAGTCCTGGGTGTTCATTGGAAGGACTGATGCTGAGGCTGAAACTCCAATACTTTGGCCACCTGATGCGAAGAGTTGACTCATTGGAAAAGACCTTGATGCTGGGAGGGATTGAGGGCAGGAGGAGAAGGGGATGACAGAGGATGAGATGGTTGGATGGCATCACTGACTCAATGGACAGAAGTTTGGGTAGACTCCAGGAGTTGGTGATGGACTGGGAGGCCTGGCATGCTGCTGTTCATGGGGTTGCAAAGAGTCAGACACGACTGAGCCACTGAACTGAAGTGAACGAACACTACTGAGATGCCCTGTGTCACAACCAGCGTCACCCCCACTATGCTTCTGTATTTCAACTTCCTCCACATTGGTTGTAACTCACACCCCTCGCATGTCTGTCACTGTGACTGCAGATGCAACAGCCCTTTACGCTCCTTGCTGGGGAGTTGCAAGTCTCTGATACCCTCATCACAGTCCCCAGGGTGAATTACAGCCTGGCTTCTGAGTCACTGATTTGCAAGTCGGTATTAAAATGATGACATGCGGGTTTTCCCTGGGGGCTCTGCGGTAAAGAATCTGCCTGCCAATGCAGGAGACACGGATTTGATCCCAAATGCTGCAGAGCAACTAAGGCCGTGCGCCACAACTATCGAGCCTGTGCTCCAGAGCCCATACGCCCTAGAACCCGTGCTCTGCAACAAGAGAAGCCACCACAGTGAGAAGCCCTCGACCTGCAGCTAGAGAGCAGCCCCTGCTCACTGCAATGGGAGCAAAGCCTGAGTAGCAACAAAGACTCAGTCCAGCCAGAAATAAACTAATTTCTAAAAAAAAAAAAAGATGACATGAGTTACTGCAGCTCCCTAGTCACCACAACATAACTTCAGGTTTCCAACTTCCTTTGCTGGGGAACATGACACTCTTGGAGAGATTCCCTGGACAATCCAGGGTGGATCCGCTCACATCAAGAGTCTCCGGTGCTCCACAGCATCGCCAGGAATTTCCTCTAACTAGCTACATGACATCCTCAAGAAACTGCCTCTCCTATAAGGCTGAGAATCTAGCCTGAACGACGCCAGCCACTCTCACAGAAGCCTGAAGGCCAACACACATCACTGCTGTCTCATCAGGACCCCTCTGTCCATAAGATGGGGAACCCTATCCATCCCATAGGGCTTCTAACACACTCATGAAATGCCATGGGCCTGGGTTATCACATTCTTAGAGGCCCTGTTTCATAGCAGTGATGAGTTAAACCATATTTTTCAGTCAATTATGTTTCCTAATGTGTAAACTCCACAGGCTCTTCTCCATCTCTCTGCTCATGAGTGCTTTCTAATTCATCTCCATTCTTCTGATACCAAAAAGCCTGCACAAAGTATAGCGGTCCATGTGAAATATCTCTGGAGCCCTATGAAAAGAATCTCAATATAGGCAACTATAAGATATTGTCGCCAAGGTTTTGTCTATTAATTCAGAAGATGCACACTTAATTTTTTTTCTTTTTTTTTAATTTTCATTGGAGGATACTTTCTTTATAATATTGGAATGGCTTTTGCCGTTCATCAACATGAGTTGGCCATACGCATACACATGTCCCCTATCTCCTGAATCCCCCAATCACCCTCTCATTTCCCTCCCCACCCCTGTCCCTCTAGGTTGTCAGAGAGCACTGACTTTGGGTCCCCTGCATCATACAAACTCCCACCGGCTCTCTGTCTTTTACATGGTAATGTATATGTTTCAGTGCTACTCTCTCAAATCATCCCGCCCTCTCCTTCTCCCACTGAGTCCAAAAGTCTATTCTTTATGTCTGTGCCTCCTTTGCTGCCTGCATGTAGAATCATCAGTACCATCTTTCTAGAGTCCATACATATGTGTTGATAAACGATATTTATCTTTCTCTTTCTTAGTTCACTCTGTGTAATAGGCTCTAGGTTCATCCACTCATTAGAATGGACTCAAATATGTTCCTTTTTAAAGCTGAGTAATAGTCCATTGTGCGTATGTTACACACTTATTTTTTGTATCCCTTGGTGTTTTCTGCATCAGGATTCAGGCTTTCCCCCATAATAAAATCCTGTATTCTGTTTTTCACTTTATTTTGTTACATTTGCTATTTTGTCCCATTTTTGTCCCAACATTGCTCTTCTCTAGTCTTATTGTTACATCTACTCTCTTCAAATTTCATTGTATAAGAAAAGATAACATTAACTAATATAAAAGGCCATCTGCATGAAAAAGTAAAACAGACCAATTTAGGTAATGGCCCACTTTAAATGACAGCAAAGCAATTAATTTGTAAGAGTTTACTACATCATATTTTTACTTCTAATTTATACATTGAAACTGGTGTTTAAAATAAAAAATTCATATGCCAGGATGCCTTGTCGAATATTCTGCCAACCAAGCCAAACAATGTTCACACTAAGTGACGTCTCAGATACATAACCGTACCTTCCATGGAGGGCAAGGAGAGGAAAAAAGAGAGAAAGGGGAAGATGTGAACTAAAAAGGGTTAGATTTCTTTAAGTATGCATTATAATATGTACTGTTTCCTGAGCTTATTTTCCGAAGCCAGTTTCAGGAAGTCATTTGCCATTTCAATTTTATACATGAGTTTCCAAAAACATCAGGGTTTTCCAGCACTAAAGGACTATCTGATACCATGATATCCCACACTAGTCCATCTCCATAGGGCCTGGAAGAGCCCAGGTTATCTCAGAATATGTAACTGAAATCAGTGTCAAAGGCAGCACAAGAATTTCCATGGTGATCCAGTGGCTAAGACTCTGCACTCTCAATCTAGGGGGCCCAGGTTCCATCCCTGGTCAGGGAACTAGAGCCCCTGAATACCGCAACTAAGAGTTTGTATCCCGCAACTAAAGATCCCGCATGCTGCAACTAAGACCAGGCACAGCCAAATAAATAAATAAAATCTTAAAACACACACACACACACAAAGCACAAAGTAAAAAATAAGAGTAGAGAGATATAGAAACAAATCAAAACCCAGCAGAAAATAATATTCTGCCCCTGCCTACCTGTGATGTAAAATCCTGACCTAGTTCATGCTGCATTTATGGCAGACAGTTCATCTACAGAACCTGGGTGGTGTCTGCTTATGATTTCTTAAGGTCTTTAAATTTACTAAAATGAGTTTTAATATTTTTCAAGGTAGAAAGTTGTTCCATCGCTGCCAAAGCAAAGGAAAAGTTTACATAAAGAGATCTTCACGTATAATGAAGACATAAGAGAGAAAGAGAGAAGAGAATGAACCTCTACTGAAGAGGTGGATCTATGCACTCACCTCCCCTTTAGGGGACCAGGGATGTTCCCAATGGGTAACAGAAAGGCAGCAGGTATTCCCTTTTCTCAATTTGTTTTCAGTGTCAAAGGATGAAGCTAGGATACAATCCCAACACCTTTGTTTGCCTTGTATGTGTCCTAGAATTAATCACAAATGAAATGCCTTCATTTTTTTTAACATCATAAATCAAAACAATGGTTTTGATTTAACAGGTTACCTGAGCCTTCTAAACAGATTACCTGAGCCTTCTTCTAACAGGTTACCTGAGCCTCTAAAGTGCTTGCCAGCCAGAGATGGGCTGGTGTATCCTTTTCTCATTGAATCTGGGTACAAAGCTGAAGATCATCACCTACTATACCAATAAACAGATGTTGCAGCCATCAGCCACTGCAGCCGCCAGGACTGTGCACCCTGAGGGTAATTCAGGATGGAGGAAAACCGGATCCTACTTTTAGTTAAGGTGCCTATCGAAGGAATGATTTTAATGAGCCCAGACTCTTGCATCTTCCCATATATAGAAAAGGGCTAAATTCATTGAGATGTCTGTTTTTCTTTATATGTGTGCATGTTCAGTCACGTCTGACTCTTTGTGATCCCATGGACTATAGCCCACCAGGCTGCTCTGTCCATGGGATTCTCCAGGCAAGAATACTGGAGTGGGTGCCACTTTCTTCTCCAGTGGATCTTCCCAACCCAGGAATTGAACCTGCATCTCCTGCAACAGCAGGCAGATTTTTACCACTAATGCCACCTGGGAAACTGTGTTTTTCTTTAGTTAACAGTAAATTTTGATGTTCTGACTACCTGATTTCTACTTTCTTTTTCCCAAAAACTCCTGTATATAATGGCTCTTCCCTTACCTCCTGGGAACGCTCCCTCAGAGTGATTCGAGAGGCTGTCTCCCAGGCTTGAGTCCTCAGTATGTCTGCCAAATGAGATACAATTCTCAACTTTCAGGTTGGGCGTTTTTCAGACAACTCCAGGGTCTGCATCCATAGCCTCTATTCTATGATACCTGCAGCTCTTGTGTTTTGTAAAAGTTGTACTGAAGAAAGAATCCAAATTTAAATGATCAAAATCACCACAAGACTATCAGGCAGGACTATGCCAAGAAGGGCACAGTGTCAGTGGCCATGCCTACAAAGCTGGGCCCGCCTTTAAAGGCTCTTTCTCTTGATAGAGATGGAAAAAGACAGTGACAGAGATAGGGAGAGGGAGAGAAGGAAGAGTGAAGATACAAAGGTAATTCAGGCACTGATGGTGCACATTTTAGAAAGGGAATCTAACAGACAGTATAGTGAATATGAGCAACAATATTATTTTATAGCCCTTAAACTTGCTAAGAGATTAGATCTTAGTTATTCTGAAAACGAAAAAGAAACTATAATTATGTGACATGGTAGCAGTACCATGGTTATGATAGCAATCATGAGTGAGTGAGTAAAGTCACTCCATCGTGCCCGACTCTTTGTGACCTCATAGACTATACAGTTCATGGAATTCTCCAGGCCAGACTACTGGAGTGGGTAGCCTATCCCTTCTCTAGTGGATCTTCCCGACACAGGAATCGAACTGGGGCCTCCTGCATTGCAGGCAGATTCTTTACCAACTGAGCTATGAGGGAAGCCCAATAGCAGTCATATCACAATATAAATGTATCAAATCAACATGCTGTACATCTTACACATACTTAATACCATGTGTCAAACATACTTCAATGAAAAGAAAAGGGGTTCCTCAAACATACCCCAGTGTTTCTCTCCAACTCAAAGCCTGGGATGCAGAGTCACCCTTGTTGCTCTGAGATGTTCTAGTTATATGAATATTTTTTCTACTGTACGATATCTGGGAAATTTCAGTTTCTCCAGTAACAGCTTACATCCATTCCTCCAGTTACCTCTGCCATCTAGAGAACACAGTTCAACACCTAGGAATCGCTTCACTCCCGGACTTCATCCAGCCCTCAGAGCAGCTGCATTCAGCTACACTGAACCTCTCCGTATGTCTGGGCTCACCAAGACCTTTGTCTGACTGTCCCTTTACTTGAGCATCAAGATGAGGAGGTCTTGTTCCCTTTATCTGGAAGCTCCCTCTGTTTCTTACATCCTTATTAAGTACTTACAGTTTCAAATGCCACTCAACTTTCACTTGTTTGAATGACTTTCCAATTTCCTCCTCTGAAAAGATAAAATATCTGTTTTTTCCTCTCCAAGCTCCTAGAGCATATAATCTATATAGTTTCATTTTGTGTTTTCTTTATGTTGAAGTGGGTTTTTCACTCACAAAAGAACATGCATTTTGAGGCCCAGGGAGAAAAGGTCTGGCATATCTTACGTAATGACGAGCTGCTGGCTAGATACACAGAAGAATCTTTTTTAAATCTCAACTACTCAGACCTAAAGGAATTTCTACATGATGCCCAATAAAAATACACTGAATCTTTATTCTAATCACAACTGTAGGCATAGGACAAATTGTAAAGAAGATAAACTTTATAGCATTTATTCACTTTAAATTACAGTGTCTCCAGCTCTTTCCTATTGAAGTCAATTTTGTGTTCCCCTAGCTGCCTTGTGGTGGCTGTTCAGTTGCTAAGTCGTGTCCAGCTCTTTGTGACCTTATAAACAGAGCACACCAGGCTTCCTTGTTCTTCATTACCTCCCAGAATTTGCTCAAACTCACGTCCATTGAGCCGGTGATGCCATCCAACCATCTCGTCCTCTGTCATCCCCTTCTCCTCTGCTTTCAGTCTTTCCCAGCATCAGACCTTCCAATGAATATTCAGGGTTCATTTCCTTTAGAATTCACTGATTTGATCTCCTTGCTGTCCAAGGGACTCTCAAGACTTTTCTCCAGCACCACAGTTCAAAAACATCAATTGTTTCATGCTCAGCCTTCTTTATGGTCCAACTCTCACATCTATACATGACTACTGGAAAAACCATAGGTTTGACCATATGCACCTTTGTCAGCAGAGTGATGTCTCTGCTTTTTAATATGTTGTCTAGGTTTGTCATCAGAGAAGGCGATGGCACCCCACTCCAGTGCTCTTGCCTGGAGAATCCCATGGACAGAGGAGCCTGGTAGGCTGCAGTCCATGGGGTCTTGAAGAGTCGGACACGACTGAGCGACTTCACTTTCACTTTCACTTTCGTGCATTGGAGAAGGAAATGGCAACCCACTCCAATGTTCTTGCCTGGAGAATCCCAGGGACGGGGAGCCTGTGGGCTGCCGTCTGTGGGGTCGCACAGAGTCGGACACGACTGAAGCGACTTAGCAGCAGCAGCAGCAGCAGCAGGTTTGTCATAACTTTTCTTCCAACGAGGAAGCATCTTTTAATTTCATGGCTTCAGTCAATGTCCTCAGGGACTTTGGAGCCCAAGAAAATAAAATCTGTCACTGTTTCTGCTTATAATTCTCTGAATTTTTTTCCAGCCTCCAACCTAGCCTTTCCATAATAAAGTCTCATTTTCCAGAGTCAGCTCTTGCCTGAAACTCAGAAAACCAAAACAATCACCTTAGACTTCACACACAGGAGACAGGGTGACAGAGAGCCTATTTCTGAGGACAGAGGGCTCCAGAGGACAGTTGGTGAGTTGGCTGCCAGGAAAAGAGGAGCTGGCTCCAGTGATCGGGCGAAAGTACTGCACTTCGGGGTCCTTTGTAATGAGAAGAAACCCACCACCTTCTCCTGCCTCTCCCAGAGACCACAGAGAAAGGCAAAACTAGGCAACCTTCCCTCTACTTAAATATGCTGTCTTTTACATTAATTATTTTGTTCATGGAAAATACTCTAGAGTTATGTTTTATTTTTTATTACATTTGAACAAATATACCCCCTCCCCCCCGCCTTTTTTTTCCAAGAATATACAGACTGCTGGTGCACTGAGACGACCCAGAGGGATACCACCCAACCATCTCATCTCATCCCAACCTCCCCTCCTAGGGAGAGGGAGGAGGGAGGGGGTTCAGGATGCGGAACACGTGTATACCCGTGGTGGATTCATGTTGATGTATGGCAAAACCAATACAATATTGTAAAGTAAAAAAATAAATAAATAAAAATAAATCAATGAGACTGAAAAAAAAAAAAAAAAAACAAGAATATACAGACTGATGTCCTGGACACTGCAACCTCCTGGCAGTGAATATATGAGAATTTTTTTGCTTTCAAAATTCACAGGTTCATTCCTTTAAAAAAAATGGCCCATATTTCATTTTGAGCAAAAGCTCAATTATTCAAAGAGGTGCAAAAAGAATACCTGCTGACTTTTTTCCACACTTGTATCCTACAGAGAGTAAGCAGTATCATCTGTAAGCTCAGTTCAGTTCAGTTCAGTTGCTCAGTTGTGTCCAACTCTTTGTGACCCCATGAACTGCAGCACGCCAGGCCTCCCTGTCCATCACCAACTCCCAGAGTTCACTCAAACTCACGTCCATCTAGGCGGTGATGCCATCAAGCCATCTCATCCTCTGTCATCCCATTTTCCTCCTGCCCCCAATCCCTCCCAGCATCAGAGTCTTTTCCAATGAGTCAACTCTTCGCATGAAGTGGCCAAAGTATTGGAGTTTCAACTTTAGCATTAGTCCTTCCAAAGAACACCCAGGACTAATCTCCTTTAGGATGGACTGGTTGGATCTCCTTGAACTCCAAGGGACTCTCAAGAGTCTTCTCCAACACCGTAGTTCAAAAGCATCAATTCTTCGGTGCTCAGCCTTCTTCACAGTCCAACTCTCACATCCATACATGACCACTGCAGAAACCACAGCCTTAACTAGACTGACCTTTGTTGGCAAAGTAATGTCTCTGCTTCTGAATATGCTATCTAGGCTGGTCATAACTTTCCTTCCAAGGAGTAAGCATCTTTTAATTTCATGCGTGCAATCACCATCTGCAGTGATTTTGGAGCCCAAAAAGATAAAGTCTGTCACTGTTTCCCCATCTATTTCCCATGAAGTGATGGGACCAGATGCCATGATCTTCATTTTCTGAATGTTGAGCTTTAAGCCAACTTTTTCACTCTCCTCTTTCACTTTCATCAAGAGACTTTTTAGATCCCCTTCACTTTCTGCCATAAGGGTGGTGTCATCTGCATATCTGAGGTTATTGATATTTGTCCCAGCAATCTTGATGTAAATATTCCTTCAAATTCTTGATAGATCAATGAAGATCAAAGTAGATCTAATACAGAAAATCTTTCCCTGGCATTAAAGTTATGCTTCAGTAAAGGGTAAAAATAGTATGAGTTCTGCAAAAAAAAAAAAAATGTAATTCATTTTTCTAAATGGAAAGTGGTAAATATAGACTCTGTAATGTGTTAAGAACATGGGTAATGAGATCAGAAAAGAACTAAATTACAGATGCAAGTTTAACAATTCCAAGCTGTGAGACCTTGAAGCCGTTTCTTCATTCATAATATAGAGATAATTGAAGTGCATTCTGAATTGGCCTCTGGACAGCTAAGAACTAGCTGTATACACTAAAACTCTATAGTTTCTAGAAACCATTCAAGAGTTGAGGATACAAGGAAATCTAAATGAACTAAATTCCAGTAAGTGACGAACCTTTCCAAGGAGAAGAGAGACCTGTGTGTTTTTCATCCCTTACAGAGTGGTGAAAAGAAACCACAGCCACACTTCTAGGAACATGTCATGGCTACACATGGGATTTCTGGTCAGGTTACAATTCCAAGGCTCCTCAATCACACATAAAGTCTTCACCCATCTGCCGACCCCATCTTGCAGGCTTTCACCAGGGGAGACTGTACCAAAGGCTGAGACGGGGCACGAGAGCTGAGAGAGACCCCTGCTCAGAATCAGGACTCCCCTGTCCAATGCGGGACAAAAAACTGACAATGATAACGCAAGAAACAAAGTTACCATTGAAGGGCCCTCAAGAGCAAAAAGCAAAACATTTAATGGCTTCCCTGTTGGCTCAATGGTTAGAATCTGCCTGCCAATGCAGGAGTCATGGGTTTGATCCCTGATCCAGGAAGATCCCACAAGCCAGGGGAACCTAAGCCTGTGCACCACAACTATTGAGCCTGTGCTCTAGAGTTGGGGAGCAGAAACTACTGAGCCCACATGTTGCAAGCAGTGAAGCCCGCATGCCCTAGAGTCCATGCTCCGCAACAAGAGAAGCCACCACAACGAGAAGCCTGTGCGTCGCAACCAGAGAGTAGCCCTCATTCACTGCAACTAGAGAAAAGCCTGCACAGCAGTGAAGACCCAGCGTAGCCAAAAATATATAAATAAATAAAATTATTAGCAAAGAAAAAAATTTATGAAAATTAGCAGATTAAATCCAGCAATTTGTAAAAAGGAGACTCCAAATGGAATGTAAAACTTGTTTTAACATATGAAAACCGTCCGTGTCCATGACATATGTTAATGTATATTATGTTAACATATGGGCTTCCCAGGAGGCATGACGCTAAAAAATCTGCCTGTCAATGCCAGATGCAGATTCTACCTCTGGGTCAGGAAGATCCCCTGGAGAAGGAAATGGCAAGCCACTCCAGTTTTCTTGCTAGGAAAATCCCACGGACAGAGGAGCCTGGTGGGCTCCAGTCCATGGGGTCAAAACAAGTTGGATATGACTGACTGCACACACACGCATGTCAACGTACAATAATAATGTGTTATAATGTTAACAGATTAAAGGCGATAAACCATACACATATCTAAAGGTATGTATTAAAAATTAATATAGCATACATTCAAGATTTTTTTAAATCTCTCAGAAAAATAAGAATAAAAGGGAACTTCAGTCTGTTAAAGGCTATCCATTAAAACATGTAGGTAACGTTATATTTAGCAGTCAATGTAGATTCACTGAACAGCCAATATACAAGACATATTATCAATATGCAACATAATTGCATTTCAATATGCTAGCAATAAAATAATTGGAAAATACAATCTAATAATATATATAATTTACAATAACATTTTTAAATGTCTACACTGAAAACTAGGAAAGAATGCTGAGAAAAACTGGTATAAATAGATATTTATTCAGTGCTCATGCACTGAAGAGCACAAGGCTGTTAAGCTGCCCATTCTTTTCCCATGTTCTCTATAGATTTAACACAATCAAATGATCAGCACTTTTTTTTAGAAGTTGACAAGTTGATTTGAAAATTTATATGGAAATTCAAGGTATCTAGATCTTGTTTTGCAAAGCAAGAGCCAAGTTGAAGAATTTATACCATCACCTGATGTCAAGAGGTGCTATAATACTACAGTATTCAAGACAGTCTGGGACTGTCATAGGAAGGACAAATAAAAATCAATGGAACAAAACAGAAAGCTCGTAAAGAGATCTTCACATATAATCTCAGCTGGTATTTGAGAAAGGAAGCAAAACAATTTAACAGGGAAAGTAGTACCTTCTTAACAACACTGAAATAAATATACTAAAATGAAAAAAAAATGAAAACAACTCTTCCTTATTCAACACACAAAAGGCAATTTATATTAGACCATGAACCTAAACATAAACAGGTAAGAACCATAAACCTTCTAAAAAAGACTTTGGAGAGTATTTTCACAACCTTGCAATTGACAAAGCATACTTTAAACAAGACTATAGAAGCTCTAACCATAAAAGAAAAAAATTATAAACTGGACCTTACCAAACTTTAAAAATGATGTTGATGAAAAGATACCATTTTAAAAAATAGGCAGGCATAATTTAGGAAAAAAATGTTTACAACACATAGCTGACAAAGAATGTGAATATAAATATATAAAGAATTTTTTTAACCAACAATTTTTTAAAAGTGGACAACTTGGCAAAATTCTTAAACACTCAGATTGCAAAAGAAAATAAATGGCCACTATATCCTGAAAAGATGCTCAACATCATTAATCATCAGCAAAATGAAAAGTAAAACCTCAAGAAGATACCATTTCACAAACTATAGGACAGTTAAAATCAAATCACATTATCAAATTTGGAGCCACCAGAATTCTCACATACTGTTACTGGTAGAGATGAAAAATGGGAAAATGTCAGCTTCTTATAAAGTTAAACATACACTTCCCCTATGATCCAGAAATCCCAATCCTAGCTACTTACTGGAAAGACATGAAAATGTATATCCACAGAAATATCTGTACAGGAATTTTCAAGGAAGCTTTATTCATACTAGCCAGAAATGCAAACAGCCCAAATGTTTATCAACAGGAGACTGAATAAAATATGGTACAGTAATACAATGGAAGACTCCTTATCAATTAAAAGGATCAAATTACAGATACACAGTACAACATCCTTGTTGTCGTAGTTGTTTAGTTGCTAAGTCATATCCAACTCTTAGCAACTTCATGGACTGTAGCTTGTCAGGCTCCTCTGTCCATGGGATTTCCCAGGAAAGAATACTGGAGTGGGTCACCATTTCCTCCTCCAGGGGATCTTTCTGACCCAGGGATAAAACCCACATCTCCTGCACTGGCAAGTGGGCTCTTTATCACTGAGCCACCTGGGAAGCCCCAGTACAACACTGAATGATGTCAGAAAATATTACACTGCGAGAAAGAAGCTTAACACAAAAGAGCACAAAATACATGGTTATAATTATATGAAAGCTAAGAACATCTGGACATGGAACAGCAGACTGGTTCCAAATAGGAAAAGGAGTACGTCAAGGCTGCATATTGTCACCCTGCTTATTTAACTTATATGCAGAGTACATCACGAGAAACGCTGGGCTGGAAGAAGCACAAGCTGGATCAAGACTGCCGGGAGAAACATCAATAACCTCAGATATGCAGATGACACCACCCTTATGGCAGAAAGTGAAGAGGAACTCAAAAGCCTCTTGATAAAAGAGGAGAGTGAAAAAGTTGGCTTAAAGCTCAACATTCAGAAAACGAAGATCATGGCATCTGGTCCCATCACTTCATGAGAAATAGATGGGGAAACAGTGGAAACAGTGTCAGACTTTATCTTTTTGGGCTCCAAAATCACTGCAGATGGTGATTGCAGCCATGAAACTAAAAGACACTTACTCCTTGGAAGAAAAGTTATGACAAACCTAGATAGCATATTGAAAACCAGAGACATTACTTTGCCAACAAAGGTCTGTTTAGCCAAGGCTGTGGTTTTTCCAGTGGTCATGTATGGATGTGAGAGTTGGACTGTGAAGAAAGCTGAGCACTGAAGAATTGATGCTTTTGAACTGTGGTGTTGGAGAAGACTCTTGAGAGTCCCTTGGACTGCAAGGAGATCCAACCAGTCCATTCTAAAGGAGATCAGCCCTGGGTGTTCTTTGGGAGGAATGATGCTAAAGCTGAAACTCCAGTACTTTGGCCACCTCATGCGAAGAGTTGACTCATTGGAAAGGACTCTGATGCTGGGAGGGATTGGGGGCAGGAGGAGAAGGGGACAACAGAGGATGAGATGGCTGGATGGCATCACCGACTCAATGGGGGTGAGTTTGAGTGAACTCTGGGAGATGGTGATGGACAGGGAGGCCTGGCGTGCTGCGATTCATGGGGTCTCGAAAAGACTGAGCGACTGAACTGAACTGAACTGAGGAACATCTAAGGTGAAAGAGATGTCATACAGTCCCTCTGGGGTTGTGAGTAGGAGGCAGGCTACAGTTTGACTGCAAAGGAGCAAGGGATGTCGTTCTGGAATGGTGAGCATATTTTACATGTTTTGAGGTGATGGTCAGATGGATATATGTAACTGTCAAAACACAACAAACCAAATACTTAAGGTTACATTATAAATACCTGAATTTAAAAAGTAATATATATATACAATATATAAAGGAAAATAGTACATCTTTCATTGATCCTTATATGAGGTTCTTAGCACAGTTCTAGATTCGTAATATATCAAAGCTTAGCACAGTTTCTGCCAAAATATTGTACTACAATGCTATCTTAGAAGTGGTACCTTATTCCAAGAAGTGGGCTCATGTGTAACAAAAACAAACAAAGAAAACACTGAATAGAAGGACAGAGGTCAGAGATCCAATCACCATCCACATTCCCTTCACAAGTTACTTGGTCTCTTGTATAATGAGATCATCACCCACATCTCATACAGAAACTCTTTATGAAGAAGAGAGTTCAAAGTAAGTGAACGTGTTATGAAAAACTTTAAGGTTCTGGAAAAGTGTTTGGAATCATTATGATGAACTACCACCAAACACAGCTTCCCAGGTGGCTCAATACTAAAGAATCCTCCTGCCAATGCAGAAGACACAGAAGACTTGAGTTCAATCCCTAGGTCTGGAAGATCCCCTGGAGGAGACAGCAACTCATTCCAGTATTCTTGCCTGCAGAATTCCATAGACAGAGGAGTCTGGCGGGCTCCAGTCCCTGGGGTCACACAGTTGGACACGCCTGAGCACACACGCACCACCAAATGTATCATCAAGGAAGCGACTGTGGTTTTGTTTCTTTCCAGGCTGTGAGGGCCCCTAAAGAAGCAGGAGTTAAAGTGTTGCCTTTCAAAGATACAACTGAGCTTGCAATCCAACCTGACATGCTTTATTTGGGAATGGACATCTTTAATCTGCTCCTGGCATCAGTGCAAGGCAAACTATAGAGAGAAACAAGCTCCCAGCCAGCTTCTCAGATGAACAGGGAAATTCGATCTTGACAAGAAAAGAAAAGTTGGAAGAATAAACAGGCCCAACAGGATTCCTGACTGTTCAGGAGACAGCCTCTGTACTGAGCACAGTGGAGGAAATTACATTTTTTGGTGAACTTGCCCATTTTTTTACATCACATTCCTCATCCACAGGGAGTATTTAAACCCTGCCACATTAAGCTTTTATAATCTGGGCCATTTGTGACTTGCAGATACATAGTATAAATTAAATCCCCTTGTTTATTTTCTTCAATAAATCACAGAAAGGAAGCCTTTGTATATTTTCCATTTTAAATTACTTTATCCAAGTCTATCTGAAGATTTTATTCAATTATCATTTGACTGAATACTATTCTGAAATACATATAACTGGGATGATGTCTCAGAAAGAATGATGCAAAGAAAAAGTGTGGGAGAAATCACGGAACTCTTCTCTGATGTAGCTTTACACCCAGAAAGACCTGGAGAAAACAAACACACAAAAACAAAACACCACCACAACAAAAACCCAGGTCTGTAAAAAAGTTCTGTGGGAAAGAACGTTAAGAGAAATGTACTCCTCAGTCTCTCTGTTCATAAGCAAAGTGGTAGGGCTTCCCTGATGGCACAGTGGTAAAGAATCCGCCTGCCCATGCAGGGGTCATGGTTCAATCCTCGATCCGGGAAGATCCCACATGCTATGGGGCAACCACATACTATTAAGCCCATGCACCACAACTATTAAGCCTGTGCTCTAGAGCCCAGGGGCTTCAACCACTGAAGCCCACGCACCCTAGAGCCTGTGCTTTGCAACAAAAGAAGCCACCGCAATGAGAAGGCTGTACATCACAACTGCGCAACCTGGCCCTTGCTCTCCACAACTTGAGAAAAAGCCTGCACGGTGATGAAGACCTAAAACAGTCATAAATAAATAAATAAAATTATAAGCAAAGGGGTAACACAAATATGAGATGCTGGGACAAGTCCTGTAACAAAGGGCTTCAGCTAATCTGAACGTGGAAACTTTTTTAAAAGCACTTATTAATATCACACTTGGAGAAATGTTGAATTATTTCACATGGACCTGAATCTGTGATACATTGTGCAACTCTGTGGCTAATGATCCTGAAGTTTCTATTTAAAGAGGAAACTTGGAAGACGGGCTCAAAGTCCCATCACAAACTTCACCATTCATTTTGCAGAAACAACTAATTCATCATTTGATTCTAACTTCCCTGGAGTTTATTTCCCAGGTTAGAAAGAGAAAACGACAAGAGCAAGAATAGTGAGAGAATCAATTCCTAGGCAGGTTGATGTGAAGTCCAGGGTCCCCCAGGAGGAGAAAGGGGTCCGGGGCTCCTGAGGAGGAGAGAGGGGTCTGAGGCTCTCAAGGAGGAAGAAAGGACAAATGTCCTTTTTTCCTCTACATTCCTTAGTCTTAGTCACATAAAAGGTTTTTTTCTTTATAAAACATTTTTTCTGATGATTACACAACAAACAACTCAGTTTAAACTCTGAACTAAAGATTATATTTACAACAGTGTATATATAATGTATATATAACATTATATAATAACAATGTTTCCTGCTTGAGGACAGTTTCTCCTTCAGACTAATCCTGATATCTTAAAATGTATATTATGGAAGTGTGTCTGGTAAGATCCTTTTTTTGTTAGTTCTAATCCTGTCATCTTAAAATGTAAATTATGGGAGTGGGTCTAATAAGATCTTTACAACCTTGAGACATTCTTTTTATTTATAGTAATAACCAATTAAAAAAATATATACTTTCCTTGCTAAGAGTAGCAATGGGGGGCACTCTCCATCCCCCTTCTGATATTTATGTCAGAAGCTTGCTCTGTCCCTTTTTATACTTTATTAAGCATATTAAAAAGCAGAGACATTACTTTGCCAACAAAGGTCCATCTAGTCAAGGCTATGGTTTTTCCAGTGGTCATGCATGGATGTGAGAGTTGGACTGTGAAGAAAGCTGAGCACCGAAGAATTGATGCTTTTGAACTGTGGTGTTGGAGAAGACTCTTGCGAGTCCCTGGGACTGCAAGGAGATCCAACCAGTCCATTCTAAAGGAGATCAGCCCTGGGTGTTCTTTGGAAGGAATGATGCTAAAGCTGAAACTCCAGTACTTTGGCCACCTCGTGTGAAGAGTTGACTCACTGGAAAAGACTCTAATGCTGGGAGGGACTGGGGGCAGGAGGAGAAGGGGACAACAGAGGATGAGATGGCTGGATGGCATCACTGACTCGAAGGACGTGAGTCTGAGTGAAGTCCGGGAGATGGTGATGGACAGGGAGGCATGGCGTGCTGCGATTGATGGGGTCGCAAAGAGTTGGACACGACTGAGCGACTGAACTGAAAACTCTGCTACACAAAAGCTCTTGAGTGATCAAGCCTTGTCCCTAGTCCTAAGCTAAATCTTCTCCTTGGGAGATCAGGAATCCAACACCATTCCCGTAAGCTATCAATAAGTACAGAGGGGAAAACAGCTTGGCTCTAATTTGGGATTTAGACCATCAACAATGAAGTGAAGGTTATATTTACAGATAGAAGGTGCTTCCTGCATATGGAAACTCAGCCTTTGAGAAAGAAAATGCAGGTTTTCTCTGAGCTCCATGTGATCTTGAGCAAGGGATTTTACCTTATTTATCCTAGATTGTCGGGCTTCTCTGGTGGCTCAGATAGTAAAGAATCTGCCTGCAGTTCAGGAGACCTGGGTTTGATCCCTGGGTCAGGAAGATCCCAAGGAGAAGGGAATAGCTACGCACTCCAGAATTCTTGCCTGGAGAATTCCATGGACAGTCCATGGGGTCACAAGGAGTAGGACATGACTGAGCAACTAATACTTTCCCTCTCACTCATGTCAACTACAAATTGGCATTTACCAAGAGCACTGCCAACGGCTGGAAAACAAAGGCGCTTGCCATCTGCCTCTTTGGAGACTGAACCCCGTGTTGCTGCAGCTGTTGACCTTCAACAACCCCTGAGGGAGTTCAGGGTGGAGTGAGGCGCTCTGTGCTCCAGGGAATCTGGTGGGACAGGTCTTTAGATAGTTGGATGTTTTTAGAAACAGATTTTATGATCTCAATCCTTGCATCTCCTCATATCTAGAGAAGCACTAAATCCCTCCATGGTACCATCAGATCCTCATGACTAACGGAAACATTTTGTAAAATGAATGCTTCATGGCATTGAACTCCCCCTTCACCAAAACCTTATATATTGACCTTCTCCCACTGCCTCTTTGGAGCAGTATCTCAGAGCTATCTGAGATGCTGCCTCCCAGGCTGCAGCCTCATTTTGCCCCAAATAAAACTCAAAACTCTCAAGTTGTACGTCTTTTTTTTTAGCCAACACTCACGCACAGAAGACAATTGATAATATCTACCCTAGCAAACTAGGTCTGCAGTGGGGATAATATTCAAGAGAAAGCATTATTTAAATGGGTTTTGAAAAACGCAAAATGCTGTCAAATGTGAGGTATAATTAAAGTATAAATTTCAAAGGCAGAAGAGCTGGGCACCTTGTAGAGAGGGTCAGAGTCCAGGAATGACTGGCAATTTTCCCGGTAAGTACATAATTGCTGCTCAATGTCTAGCACAGGCTTTCTCTTAACCCCTTGGGACAGGGCTGGAGATGTTTGGTTTGGAGGCTGCCAAAATGACCAGCAGCTGACAAGTGCACAGTTTTTACTTTCTTCAGGCTTAAATCAATCAGAAGCTCCCTGACCTTCCAGGATTGCCAAGAAAACTAAAGGTTTTCATTGAACCATATCAGTCATGTGTGTGTTAACGGGATGTGAAAGTGAAGTTGCTCAGTCATGTAACCCCATGGACTGTAGCCCACCAGGCTCCTCCGTCCATGGAATTTTTCAGGCAAGAGTACTGGAGTGGGTTGCCATTTCCTTTTCCAGGGGATCTTCCCGATCCAGGGATCAAACCCGGGTCTTCCACATTGCAGGCAGACACTTTACCATCTGAGCCACCAGGGAAGCCCACTGATAATTTCAATAAAAGCATGTTACAGTTCTGCATATAGAAAGTCAGTTATCTACTCTCTAGATACTGCTCAACATAGTGAAATCTCTCAACTAGTAAAGACAATCTTTTTGTAATATTTAAATTTTGTAATGTTTGTAATATTTAAATTTTATAATATTTGTAATATTTAAATTACAAATTGTAAATTTTTATAATATTTAAAATCAAATGGCTAATAAGTGAAGTGAAAGTCACTCAGTCATGTACTACTTTTTGCAACCCCATGGACTACATAGTCCATGGAATTCTCCAGGCAAGAATACTGGAGTGGGTAGCCTATCCCTTCTCCAGTGGATCTTCCCCACCCAGGAATCAAACCAGAGGCTCCTGGATTGCAGGCGGATCATTTACCAACTGAGCTACCAGGGAAGCCCAAATGGCTAATGAAACTACCCTAAATATACTGACACCAGGCTTCCCAGGTGGCGCTAGTGGTAAAGAATCTGACTGCCAATGAAGGAGATGCAGGAGATATGGCTTCGATTCCCAGGTCAGGAAGATCCCCTGGAAATGGAAATGGTACCCCACTCATATATCCTTACCTGGAAAATTCTATGGGCAGAGGAGCCTGGTGGGCCACAGTCCATGGGGCCACAAAGAGTCCAACGTGACTGAGCACAAAAATACTTACACCTGCAGAAGTTATACTTTTCTTCATCCTTTTGTATTTAAATTCCTGTCTTTGTATGAATTCTCTCTGTTCTGTGCCTTGCTCCAATACTGCCGTGGTCTCTTCACTCCCCTAAAGTTGATGTGCAATCAAAGAATGCAGTTACTTCATGGCAGTAATTTTAAATGTTATATGTAGACACTCCGGTTTCACAAACTTCCCCAAAAATGCCCACCTCCTTGGAAAACTCTCATGGGCTCTTTCCCCTCTCTGGGTCACTCTGAACTCTGGCTCTTCTTTCTCCTCCAAGCTTCTGCCAGAAATAAAGCAAACAATCTGTGAATGGAAAATGTTGTCTGCCATATCAGTAAATAAAAGATGTTGCAGCCATCAAGTTACCCCATTTCAGCCACCCCAGATGGTGAGTCCTGAGAGAACTCAGGATGGACACGGAACTCCAGCCATCAAACCATCAGCCGCCGTAGCCACACCCGCAGTGGTACACCCTGGGTCGACTCAAGATGGGAAAACATGGGGTACTGGCCCCAGAGAGCTGAGGTGTGCATTTAAGGAATGATTTGTGTATCTAAGTGCTAAATTCATTAACTTGAGATGTCTGGTTTTCTTTAATAAATAGTAATTTTGATATTCTGACCACCTGTTTTTTAACAAAACTCCTGGGAGCATCCCTCATGTACTGAGAGCAGCCCCTCTGGCTACCTGAAAAGCTGTCTCCTGGCCTTGCAGTCCTCAGAAATTCCACCAAGTAAAACATAATTCTCAACTTTTAGGTTCTGCTTTTTTTTTCAGTCAACAAATTTATATTTTAGCATTAATAAGAATTACAATCTATTAGAATTTACATCAAGGATTACAGTCTGGAAGAAAGTACAGTTTAAACACTACTCGATTTTTCTCAGAAGAGAGATGAAAACTGGAATGGCGACTTAGGGAAGATGCCATAGTCTCTACCTTCCGAAGCTTATGAATGGGCTACAAGTAAATCAAAGGGTAAAATCGGAAGAAATTGGCCTTTGTCAAAGGAAACTCTTCTTTTTGGAGTAAAATTAGATCTCCATATGATTTTTATGTGGACAAGAAAGGACTGAATTTCTTTGTAGAATAAGGTAGGAACGAAGTTGTTCTACTGTGTAAAGGTGGGTGATCAATAAACGTGCGTTCGTTTTATTATTCATATATGTTCGTGTTGTTGTTCAGCTGCTACATAGCGTCCAACTCTTTGCAACCCCATGGACTACAGCATGCCTGTCTTTCCTGTCTTTCACTATCTCCCAGAGCATGCACAAACTCATGTCCATTGAGTTGGTGATGCCATCCAACCACCTCATCCTCTGTCATCCCCTCTCCCCCTGTATGCTGCTAAGTCACTTCAGTCGTGTCCGACTCTGTGCAACCCCATAGACGGCAGCCCACCAGGCTCCCCTCTCCCTGGGATTCTCCAGGCAAGAACGCTGGAGTGGGTTGCCATTTCCTTCTCCAATGCATGAAAGTGAAAAGTGAAAGTGAAGTTGCTCAGTCGTGTCTGACTCTTAGCGACCCCATGGACTGCAGCCCACCAGGCTCCTCTGTCCATGGGATTTTCAAGGCATAAGTACTGGAGTGGGATGCCATTGCTTTCTCTGCTCCCCCTGTATACATATTCTATTTTGATTCACCACAAACTCATTTTTTGAAAAGCCAAGCCATTTTTGCCAAACTTAAAAAAATGTTAGTCACTCAGTTGTGTCTGACTTTTTGCGACCCCATGGACTGTAGCTCAAGAATACTGGAAGTGGGTTGCTATTTCCTTCTCCAGGGGATCTTCCTGACCCAGGATCAAACATGGGTCACCTGCATGGCAGGTGGATTCTTTACCATCTGAGCCACTAGGGAAGCCCTAAACTTAAAAAAAGTGAAAGCTAAAAAAAAAAAAAAAAAGGACTTCAATAAATAAACAGAGAAAATAGACTTACGGACATGGGGAAGGGGAGGAGGGGGTGAGATGTATGGAAAGAGTAACATGGAAACTTACATTAACATATGTAAAATAGATAGCCAACTGGAATTTGCTGTATGGCTCAGGAAACTCAAACAGGGGCTCTGTATGCAACCTAGAGGGGTGGGATGGGGAGGGAGATGGGAGGGAGCTTCAAAAGGGAGGGATATATGTGTACCTATGGTTATGACCAACCTAGACAGCATATTAAAGAGCAGAGACATTACTTTGCCAATAAAGGTCCACTAGTCACAGCTATGGTTTTTCCAGGAGTTAAGTATGGATGTGAGAGTTGGACTATAAAGAAAGCTGAGTGCCGAAGAATCGATGCTTTTGAACTGTGGTATTGGAGAAGACCTTGAGAGTCCCTTGGACTGCAAGGAGATCCAACCAGTCCATCCTAAAGGAAATCTGTCCTGAATATTCATTGGAAGGACTGATGCTGAAGCTGAAACTCCAATACTTTGGCCACCTGATGCGAAGAACTGACTCATTAGAAAAGACCCTGATGCTGAGAAAGATTGAAGGTGGGAAGAGAAGGGGACGACAGAGGATCAGATGGTTGGATGGCATCACCGACTCAATGGACATGAGTTTGAGTAAACTCCGGGGAGTTGGTGATGGACAGGGAGGCCTGGTGTGCTGCAGTCCATAGGGTCACAAACAGATGGACACGACTGAGAGACTGAACTGAACTGATGGCTGATTCATGTTGAGGTTTGACAGTAAACAACAACATTCTGTAAAGCACTTATCTTTCAATAAAAAAAATAAAGGAAAAAAAAATAAATCCTACCTCATTCTACTTATTATAAATGTCCTTAAGAGTAAGGAAGGAAAAACAGCTATAAGAGGAGTTTTGCTCCATGAGCAGGTCTCTTATGTTTCTGCAGAAGCAGCAGCTCAGGAAAACCTCACAGCTCAGTGGACTGTGGCCTGCATTAAGGAACTAACTGGGACCCAAGTTCTAGCACAAACTCAGAAACTAAGAAACAGTGACCTTGAAAAAGTCATGTTTCTGAAATTTATTTGTGAAGCAAGGATTACATTTTCAAACCGAGAGAGATTACCAAATTCAAATTCTTATTTTATAGGTGAAGAAACCAGAGATGATGATAAAGGTACTTATCCAGGGATGCTGGTGCTCTGATCACGAAGCCTCCAAGAACCAAGGTCCAGAGCCTGGGCTTCCAGCAGTCTAGCCACCAAATAGATGTAAACAGCCCCTACCCTGTCGACCTAACAGGTTTTGAGGGTAACGTGCAAGTGAAATGAAGAAGTACCTAAAGGATTATCATTCCTTGGCTTGAAGTGAAGGGTTGTTACTTCTGTCTAATTTCAGGATGGATTAGAGATCTGTTTCTTTTTCTGACATTTTTCCTCTTCTGATTCAAGTCAAGAGTAACACTTGTTTGTTTCAAAGTTGAAGCAATAGACATATTTCTCTGGTCAACAGCGACATCTGGTGGACAGCTTAAAAAACGGCTGCCTTTGCTTACAGTAGGACCATAGGCATCTTCAAGCATATTGCAAGTGCAGAGAACACAACATTAGAAAGACTTGATCTTACCGTGGTATGAGAGGCCTAAAAAAACAGAAATAGGATTATAAAATTAGTCTTAATAATAATAAGAGAGTTTCCAAGTAGCTAGAAATCAACTAAGGAAATATGTTTTGAATAGACAACAGACATCTCCCTGGTAACTCACTTGCTCTTAACACAGTATATTTAACGTATGGAATCAACAAATGAAAAGCACATTTTATTCTTTTCTTCCTCCTCACTCTTTTCATCATTGCCAAAGAAGGGGAAAGTTTGGAAAAATAAAGCAAAATAGTAGCAACAACCACAATAAAGAAAAATAAAAATTAGTTCTGAGGTTCAAAAAGTCTAAACACTAGTGACAAGCAAGAGGACTTAGATGCAGATGTGAAAGAATGACCCAGATAAGACAGGGGAAGTGTCTTGGGTGAGCAGGAGGCAGGTGGTTTCTGAGAACTGCAGGGAGAGCAGAGGAGAGGGGGGGGATGTGGATAAGCCCACCAGCTTCCGCTGCTCCACGCTGTGGCCGTTTCCAAGGAGACAGACTCCATCAGGGAATGCCCCCCTCGCACATCTCAGCAGATGATGCCACAGAGTTGTGCAGATAGTCTTTTGCATCAGCAGTTAATGAAGCACCAGCCTGATGCTGCACTCACAGGACCACCTGAGACCACACACCTGAGATGCCTGGGAAGTAGGACCAGGAGAATAATGGCCTTGGCTGTCTCAGTGGATGTCACATGGACTGATGGCATCAAAGATGAGATGGTCCCCCACGGACACACTTAGCTCCCCACCTCAATGGTGCTAAAGAAACTGTGATGGTTCATTTTATGTATCAGCTTGACTTGGTCACAATATAGAGATATTTGCTTAATTATTCTAGAGGTTTCTGTGAATGTATTGTTGACACAAAATTAACATTTAAATTAGCAGACCTTGAGTAAAGCAGATTACCCTCCATAATATGAGTAGGCTTCATCCAATCACTTAAAGGCCTTACAAAACAAAAGACCATAGTTTCCAGAAGAGAGAGAATTCTGACAGCAGATGATCTTCAGACCCAAACTACAACGGTTTCCTGGGTCTCTCTCAGTCAGCCTGCTTGGAGGATTTTGAACCTGTACCTTCATGATCACGTGAACCAACTCTAGAAATAAATTTCTCGAAATTAGAGATAGTAGACATACACACACATACCTTATTGTTTTACTGGTATGTTTCTCTGGAGAACCCTTACTAATACATAAACTTCAGAGATCAGACACAACTCAGGATAAAGTACGCATATATACTAAGGGAAAGAGGTTAATTGAGAGTAAGTTACTGCACTCCTGGTAGAGTAGAAGATCTAAATAGGAATTAGATTGTTAATAGAAAAAAAAAAAAATGTGTGCCTTTAGGTTTGCATGCTAAAATGCTACATCAATGATAAACAGAGTCACAGAGGAAACAGGCTTTTCTGCTGGAATAAGTGAATCCAGGGCAGAATAGTCAAGTGTTTATTATTCTTGTACTTTTTCAACACTGGCTTGTCAGATTTATCAGCAGCATTGTTTTCAAAAACTGTTCAAATGTCATTTTTCATTAAAGGAAATATACAATGCCAAACTGTTATACATAGATTTCTAATATTGGAACAAAAAATTGTCTTAAACTGAATGTCAGTCTGACTGTAATATATCTTAATCACTTCAAAATATGTACCTTAGAGTGCATTATTTTCAGATATAAGAGATCTACTATTTTAATGAAAGAATTCAAGCTAGTTATTACTTAGATGAGAAAATTCTCATTTGAGAAGTTGCTTAATTTTTCTTACATGGCTGTTGACTTATAAATAAGTAATATTTTACAACAATTTTTAATTCATCTGTACTTTACTTTTAGATCTTACATTATAAAATCTTCCTATCTTTAACTTTGATTTGTTCCTGGGTTTTTCCTAATTAATTTTAACACACTCAGAAAATGGCTTTCCAAAGGAAAATGTTTTAATTTTTTTAATATTCTTCCACTGATAATTCAAAGACATTAACGCCAAGTGTATGCTTAATTCACATACAAATCTTGTGCTTACCAGAGAAGAGCTTATATTAGCTTTTAAAAATAGAAAAATATCTACATCAGCATGATATAGCCCATGAGGGAGACACTGTCATTTTGATATAATACACCTGTTTACTGCATCTATCTGGGAATAAATCGAGGGAATAGATTTGGCTGGTGGAATGTTTGAGCAGTGAGTTACCTTAAAAAAACAGGTCAATAGCAATACTTGAGCTATTTTGACAAAAGTCACAAACTGGGCTAAGAGAGGTTGTAAAGGGTCTAAGAGCTCTCTCTGATGGGGTTAACACAACATATCTTAACACTTCACGAGCACTGGATGAGATCCACTAGAAATACTTTACTAGAGAAAATTTAAGGCATTTTACTTTTTGTCTACTGAGAAAAATGACAAGATATTATATCAGGAGTTGAGTAACAGTAATTTTTAAGCCACTTTCATATACTTCGTATCCAAAAGTCTTTAAAGGATGTTCTTCAAATTAAAAGAAAAAAAAAGATAATGACCTTAGTTTTAAACAAAAGACATTTACCTCTTTCCACATCTCTGCTGCTGCTGCTGAGTCGCTTCAGTCGTGTCCGACTCTGTGCAACCCTATAGACAGAAAGCCCACCAGGCTCCCCCGTCCCTGGGATTATCCAGGCAAGAACACTGGAGTGGGGTGCCATTGCCTTCTCCAATGCATGAAAGTGAAAAGTGAAAGTGAAGCCGCTCAGTCGTGTCCAACTCTGTGCGACCCCATAGACAGAAGCCCACCAGGCTTCCCCGTCCGTGGGATTCTCCAGGCAAGAACACTGGAGTGGGTTGCCATTTCCTTCTCCAATGCATGGAAGTGAAAAGTGAAAGTGAAGTCGCTCAGTTGTGTCCGACTCTTAGCGACCCCATGGACTACAGCCTACCAGGCTCCTCCATCCATGGGATTTTCCAGGCAAGAGTCCTGGAGTGGGGTGCCATTCACATCTCTAACAACATACATATGCAATTGTTGTTGCTTAGTTGCTCAGTTGTGTCTGACTCTCTTGTGACCCTGTAGATTGTAGCTCACCAGGCTCCTCTGTCCATGGAATTCTCCAGGCAAGAATATATTGGAATGTGTTGCCACTTCCTACTCCAGGGATTGAACCTGCATCTCCTGCATTGCAGGCAGATTCTCTACCACGGAGCCAGCAGGAAAGACCTACATATGCTATATAACCATATATATGCTTACACAGCATGCATGTATATGCTTAATCCTCACAACAATACTATAACATGAAAAAAAAAAAAAACGTAGCACAGACAGAAGAAAAACCAAGGTCTGATGTGTTTGATGTCTGTCTGTCCTTCCCAGGTGACTAGACCTGGCCCCAATCACCGTCTCACTTGCTGTGGATGAAAAGTCAAAAACCATGCTAAGAAATGAGGGAAGAGAGACCGCAAGAGCAAAACCTTGTTGCTTTAAGATGGATTAAGCCTGTCTCCTCCTATGAGTGGCCTCATAGCATCATCGTTAATTAAGAGCAGCACTGTGCTTGGCTAAGAAATTGGCTATATATTTACACTTCCCATTGGCTGGGTAAAGTTAGGACTGCAGACATATTTAAAGTTTAGTCTCTGTCAAATCCAGGGTTTGGTTTAATTTAGAAAGATAAATAACCAGATGTTGATGGAAATGAAGCAATGCCCCATTCAAAAATTTAATCTTTCTGGCCTTTGTTAAAGAAACTTCAGGGGAAATTGATGACCATAAAGATTTATATTTATTAATCTGGAGGGATTTCTTTCTAGCTCTGGAATGATAATAGTTATTTGAGTTACGGCTGGATAATGGAGACTATTGAATCGGGGAGTCCCCTTATGGCTAACACTCATTAATCACTTTTATAATTAAAAATATATTTCTCAACTGGTCTATTTTCCATATGTAAAGAATATTTATCAGAATAAAACTTTCAAGATATCCAATATGAGGCATTATTTTTAAAAAAGTGATTGACAAAGGGTAAAGCCAATCAACTGTGTATCTATATATAAACATAGAGATACATTATATAAGCCATATATATAAATAGATACATTCCATTATAAATATGGAATGATTTAATAACACTATATATAATGAAAAAAATCCTTTGTAAACCAGAATAGTTTTATTACTGTTTATATAAGTTGTGCACACTCACTGAAAAAATTCAAATATAAAATACTTTAAACTAAAAATAGCCTCCTTCCTACTTCCCAGAGATAACCAAGTTTAACACTTTAGTAACTAGTTCTTAGATACTTCCCCACGCATACACGCAGGAATAGACGTGGCTCACGTTGAACATCCACAAGATGTACATACTAGTAGGTAAGTTATTCTGGAAGTAATCAAAGACTACTTTAATAAGAACACATACAGGTTATTTATTGGGAGTCTGCTCTAGCAAGGGATTCATCCGTCATCGCTTGTATTTGGCAGAGACTCAGAGGCAGGTGCGAATGTGGAATGCCTCATAGCAGGGAAAAGAAAGTTTCCGGCATGCGGAATGGAGGTGACTGGCCTGGAGAAGCTCCAGGCCGGCTACCTAGAAGCAGGGTCTACTACATAACTGTACAGGAGAACAGACCTGGCTTTCTCTGGATAGTTCAGTTAGAAACAGGGATAAAGAAAAGGGGAACCTGGTAGACACATGTGGACCTAGCCCTCATCGTTCTGAGCTATTTGCTGCAGAAGTTCTGGCTCGCCTTCCCCAGTTTTGGTCGGAGCTCCCATTGCTGCAGAGATTGAAGGTCAGAATTCTATCATCACACACAGCCTGGCTGCCATATATTCATATATTTAGGTCCCCACTTTGAATGTTCATTGCTGTTGTTCAGTTGCTATGTCATGTCTGACTCCTTGCAACCCAGAGGGCTGCAGCACGCCAGGCTTCCCAGTCCCTCACTATCTTTCAGAGTTGGCTCAGACTCAAGCCCATTGAGTCAGTGATGCCATCCAACCATCTCATTCTCTGTCACCCCCCATTCCTCCTGCCCTCAATCTTTCCCAACATCAGGATCTTTTCCAGTGATTTGGATATAACTTGGATTTTTGTTTTCTAACCATAGGTTCAATGAATACTCACTGATAACATTATTTTTAAATGCCTGAAAAAGATTTCATTTTATATATATGCTCTACTCTATAGATATCCTATAATACTAATCTTTTTAATGCCATTTTAAGCATTTCAAATTTTCTGTTTTCACAATGATGAAGTAAGCTTCCTTAGAGATAGTTATATTTCTGTTTATCCCTTTACATTTTAAATACAAATTTCTAGAATAAAATTTCATGGTTAAATACATTTGTACATATTGAATTTGAATACAAAAGGCTAACCTGCTCTTCAGTTGAGACAACTTCCCTAAGTAGACAAAAGTGACAGGTATCATTAATACAGTCATTTTAAAAAATTGCTGATCCAACAGATGGCAGATTTTCATTGATTTATGAGGCTGACCATCTCGAATTTATTGACCATTTGTATTTTTCTTTTCTTAGTTGTCAGCTCATGTGATTCGCCCATGTTTTTATTGGTATAATCTATTTTTCTTTTGATTTATGAGCTCTTTACTTTTTATGCTGGGAAATCTTTCCAACTTCTCATTAGTCTTTATAATTTTTTAAATGGCATTGTGCTTTGTTTCTACTACACAAAGTGCTTACTTCTAATGGTATTTGGAGAGTTATGAAGACTTTCTGCCTACATGTTTAGGGGTTCTGGTCAGATGGCCTATCAGATCAACCTTTATTGTTGTGATTAGAGAATAAAATTTAAAAGAACAAGAAGAGTATTTTCCAAATTACTCTATAAAAGGGAACCAAATATTTTATTTTAATAATAAATATCCCAAAACTCAGGATACCAAGAAAGGTGACATTCTTTTATACACTCCACTTCTGGCATTTTCTCAGTTTAATTTATAATCCTTAATTTATAATTATAGACACCAGGTGAACACTAACCCCTCAAGCTTTCTTTTCTGCTCTTGCTGAGAGGATCTTAATTAGCAAGTGGACTTATCCATATATAGAAGCTGAGCAGTTTCCTGTTAATGAGCTGGGTGATCAGGACTGGCGGCCCCTCTTCCCATCGATGTCTTCTCAACACTCTTATCTCTACCCGCCATAGATCCCCTGTAACCTCTCCTCAATCTGGTAACTAATCTGGACACTCCATGAGTGTCTCAGCAATTCTCGTCAACAGCTAAATACTCCACGGAGTATATAAAAATTATCCTGATTGTCTCATTCCATCACCATAAATTCTGATTGAATTGACCAAAAGGGAAATCCCACTATCAGTATGTTTTTTAAAAGGTTCTCTGGGTAATTCAAATGTCCACCCAGAGTTAAGAATCAATGTCCTAAAAAGAAAAAAGAATCAATGTCTTTTATTTACTCATTTTTCCCTTACCTTTTATCAAAAGGTCACATATATTATAAAATGTACCTTCCACAACAGATCTGCCCATTATAATATGAATGAGTTAGTTTCTTAACTAAATCAACCTTTAAAGTACTCTATTATCTTTTGAATAATTTTAAACATAAAATGAAAATAGCTTGTAAGGATTAAACAAAATTTTCTTTCAAGTCAGATCATTATTGGACTTAACACTCAGTCTGAAAGACTCAAAAAGATTCATAAAAATTATACCTAGAAGGGATTGTAGATATCATCTAGTTATACTTTTCATTTCACATATAATAAATCTGAGACCCAGCATTAAGTCACAATGCTATCCATTAAGTGTTAGATTTAATCCTATAGGGAGGCTTCCCTGGTGGCTCAAATGGTAAAGAATCTGCCTGCAGTGGGGGAGACCAGGATTTAATCCCTGAGTCAGGAAGATTCCCTGGAGAAGGGAATGGCAACCCACTCCAGTATTCTTGCCTGGAGAATCTCATGGACAGAGGAGTCGGGTAAGCTACAGTCCATGGGGTCACAAGAGTCAGACATGACTGAGCAACTAACACTTCCACATTTTTTTAAATCCTATAACATCAATGTGTACTACATTTGTTATCAACCATAGCACAAGAAGTTAGTCCAAAACTTAGCAACCAAATTGAAAAAAAAACACACACCACACACACACATGCATAATCATGTACATGTCATACAGCTTCTACGGATCATGAATTCAGGAGTGGCACAGCTTTGTTATTTCTGACTCACTGCATTTCATGAGGCTGTGATCAAGATGCTGATCTGGTCTATAGTGATCTGCAGGCTTTACCAGGGCTGAAAAACTTCCCTGCAAAATGGCCCACTCAATGGGGGCTGTCAGAAGGTTTCAGTTCCTTGTCACAGGGATTTTCCACTGGGCTATTCCAGTGTCCTCATGACTTGACAGCTTACTTCCCCCTGAAGCTCTTGATCTAAGAGAACGAAACGGAAGCTATAATCTATTTTATTAAAGAGTTTTGGAAGCCATGCTCCATACCATCTGCAATATCCTGTTGGTGACACAAGACATTTCTACCCACTGTAGGAGGGGAACACACCCGTGCATGAACACCAAGGAACAAGACTTCAGTGGGCACCATCCTGAGGGCTGCCCACCACACGCATCTTGGCACATCATCCTTCCATTTTAGCTCAAAATAAGTCATAAATGTCAGGTCTTTGGCTGTCCTTTACAATTCAGTTAAGTTTTTAACACAAATAACATGACAGTTCATGTCTTTCCATCACTTGATATTTCATTATTTGACCATGCATTATCTAGTAACAAGATGGTACTGGATGCTTGGGGCTGGTGCACTGGGACGACCCAGAGGGAGGGGAGGGGAGGGAGGAGGGTGAAGGGTTCAGGATGGGGAACGCAGGTATACCTGTGGCGGATTCATTTCGATATTTGGCAAAACTAATACAATATTGTAAAGTTTAAAAATAAAATTAAAAAATAATAATAATAAATAAAAAAATTAAAATGTGTCATTTCAATGATTAGTGATACTTCAACAAAATCTGCATTGATCTCATTTGACATTTTTGGCATTTACCTTAAAAGCCCATTTTTTTCCAATAATCTGAGAATTCTAAGTTGAGGAATTTTATTTTTCTGTTTTAATAGCATTAAAAAAAAAAAAAAAGTTTGCCTCCTCTGACAAGACATGCAATCTTTTCTGTCTACAATAGATGAGATCATTTCTCTCAATCATGATATATGATCAACATATCATCTGCACACTAGGGAATCAATTAATTCTCAGCCTGAGATTGTCATGAGGTTCAGTAACGAAGCAAAATATGTATTAACAGTGTTTTTTTAAGTTAAAGGGAATGCTAACATTTTTAATTCTTTTACTAGAAAAACAATGTCACAATTGAAAATTTACTCTTTGTCTCCATTCCTCCAGGTCTGTGTCTTGCTGAGTTATACAACTCATTTTTCCTCGTCAATTAACTTATACCTCATCTGATTCCAAAGAGAATGTGAGGCAGCTGCGATAGCATGTAGGCACAGCTTTCTGTACATCACGTGTCTTTCCTCTGTATCTCTGCATTTGTCTTCCCCTGTCTTTTTCCTGCCTCATTCCAAGTTCACCAATAACCCTAAATTTAACCATGTTTCCTTTTCTCATCTTCATTAGCGACTTTGTCTCATTACTCATCATATGGGCTCCCACATAGTGGTAGCATCAGTTCTGCCATCTGTTTCCAAAACTTTGACTAACCTTTTAATGACTGCAGGGGACTTTACCACCCCCACTGCCTCTCAAATGCATCACAAGGAAGCTTTGCAGAAGTGTGCTGCTTAAACTCCTGCTCACAGCCTTCATCCCCAAGCTCTTTGAGCATCTATTGCTGAAGTCTGTCCCCAGCAGAGGTGGTTTAGGGGTCCCGCCCTTGTGCAATACCATTTAATGAGCACAGGGGGGAAAAAAAGGGCAAAAATCACAGGTACTGGCTTTCTTTTGCTTTACTTAAAGTTGATACCTGCAGTTACCACTAATTGAGACAGTAATCAAAGCCAGGAATTGAAGCCAATTCAACCCTGAGATCTATGTCTCTTGAAATGAACCAAAATTTCTGAAAACACATCTTAAGAAAAAGAACTTAGATTAAATGATCAGATTGATGAAAACCCTCTCCCATAAGCCATGGAAATAAGATTTCTGAAAAAAAAAAGATAGGGAAAGAGTGTAAATATTTAGGACATCTTGGGCTTTAGTCTCCTCCTCCCACTGAATTCCTTTTATTTATGGACAGCCTGATGTGGCAGAATAAAGACAGCAGTAAATGATTTGGCATTTCTTTCCTAGAAAAGTAGATTCTCCACCTCATGACTTTCAATCTAGCTTAACCACATTGACCAGTGTGACCAACAGACTGCAGTAGAAGTGAGAAGATGAGACTGCTGAGGCTAACATCTTTCCATTTCCTCCAAGTTTTCTAGAACATTGTCTCTGAAAGTCCTCAGCCACCACATAAGCCGTGAGACTTCCCCAAGACCAAGGTGCTAGAGAGACCACAGGAAGATGCTCCAGAAAACCATTCCAACTGAGCCGTGCTTTTCAGCCTCCCTGCCAAAGTGTCAGATGTGTGACTGAAGTTATAGTGGGCCCTCCAGTCTAGCCCATCTGCCCAGAGAATATTAACAAGTGATCTCCATGAATCGATGCACACAGAATAAAAGAACAGCCAACTTGAGGGCTGGGACTCCCGACATGGTCGTAAGATACAATAACACAGTTGCTTTTAAGCCAACTATGTTTTGGGGTGGTTGCAGAAGTAGGTTGCACCTTACTATCCTATCTGGGTTCTCTCCAGCCCAGACTTGCAAGTGAAACTACAACTCCCTTCTTGATTTCCAAACAACACAAGCATCCAACACATACCCAACTCCTTCCTCTGTGCAATCCTGGGGTGTGTGTGTGTGTGTGTGTGTGTGTGTGTGTGTGTGAAAGACAGAGAGCCACAGAGAGCAAGAGCAGAATGGAGATATTACCCCCACTATAGACACCTAACATAGTTTGTGCTTATGACTTTTTTCAATATCAAAGTTCTATGGAAAATCGACTTGCTTCTACAGGGACATTAGAGAGCGGCATGTAACCATCCATCTCTCTCCTACTATACCTCTTTATGATCAATACTTGTTGCTTTGGGCCTAAATATTAACTGGATTCCTACTAGTATAGTCACCAAATAAAAAGTCTGTATTTCACAAGCAACTTGGAAAAAGAAATATTTATCCTACTGAGTTTCATGTAGACAATAAATACTTGCTTATGGACTAACTGAAACTTTAACATGAATATCTCTTTCAGTAAATTTCTATTGTTCTATGTCCATGTTTCAGGAGCAGAATCAACAGAATATAGGCAGAGTTTTGGCCCTTGCGGGCAGGAAGGTGCTGCCACATTTCACTACCTGAGATCACTCCCTGGTACTGAAACATCAGATAATTTCCAGAAAGGATTCCCCCAGATGTTATTTTTCCAATAAATGACAACAGGAAGAAGGATAGCTGGAGGCTACAGACCTGACTGAGCAGACTCCGTGGTGTGAATCTTTTCATATCTAATATACACCAATGGGAAACATGCATTTCTCCAGCAATGTACACATTTTGTTGTGGGAAAAAATTCCTCCCCCCGTGGGGCCTCAGATTCCCAATTGTTCTAATGGATATCTCTAAGGAAAACCATCACATGCATCATTTCATGGAATTGTGCTTCAGGCAGTGACCATCACTCTGACCGTCATGATGGCCCTCAAGCCGTACAAGCCAGAAGTACTGGCCCTTCATTTCCCTCTTTAACTCTTCTTTCTCAGTCTTACGTCTCTATGTCTCAAACTATGATCTCATGTGCCTTTTCTAACTGATAATAACGCTATTTAAGACCACATTATCAGAATCATTAAAGTTTCTAGCTTTCTCTAGACCTGGGAAGGGTTACTATACAAATATTCCCTAAGGGGAAATGCTTTTATTCCTTTAAGGAAATTACAGTGACTGCATCCATGAAATTAAAAGATATATGCTCCTTGGAAGAAAAGCTATGACAAATCTAGACAGCATATTAAAAACCAGAGACATCACTCTGTCTACAAAGATCTGTATAGTCAAAGCTATGGTTTATTCAGTAGTCATGTACAGATGTGAGAGATGGACCATAAAGAAGGCTGAACACCAAAGAATTGATGCTTTTGAATTGTGGTGCTAGAGAAGACTCTTGAAAGTCCCTTGGACTGCATGGAGATCAAACCAGTCAATCCTAAAGGAGATCAACCCTGAATATTCAATGGAAGGACTGATGCTAAAGCTGAAGCTCCAATATTTTGGCCACTTGACGCAAAGAACCAACTCACTGGAAAAGACCCTGATGCTGGGAAAGATTGAAGGCAGGAGGAGGAGGTGGTAACAGAAGATGCAATGGTTGGATGGCATCACCGACTCAATGGGCATGAGTTTGAGCACGCTCCGGGAGATGGTGAAGGACAGGGAAGCCTGGCATGCTGCAGTCCATGGGGTCGCAAAGAGTCGGACACGACTTAGTGACTGAACAACAACAAAGGAAATTTAGGAAAGGCAGAATCAGTCTGATACGGGAAAGGAAAAGGAAATATTTAATTTTTCCTAATAGGTTGACTGAAGTTCTTAACAACTCTGTATCTGAATACAACAAATATCAGAGATCCATCTCCAATGACCTCCACCTAAAATCATGTTCCTTTTTCTCTTTGTTCCTAGGCAAAGGGCCTGTTATGGGCTGAATTGTGTCACCCCAAGTTAATAGTTGAACCCCATATACTGCAGAACATGACTATCGATTTGGAGATAGAATGCTTGAGATTCAAATCAAGTTTATTTTGGCTACCAAAGGGGAAACATGAGGGGAGGGGGGTTATAAATCAAGAGCTTGGGATTAACATACACACAATACTATATAAAAGACAGGCAACCAGTAAGAACCTCTTGTGTAGCACAGGGAACTCTGCTCAATATTCTGTAAGAATCTATATGAGAAAAGAATCTGAAAAAGAATGGATGTATGTATATGTATAACTGAGTCACTTTGGGGTACACCTGAAATACAACATCTAATTTAAAAAAAAAAAAAAGAGGCAACTAAGTTTAAAAAAAACAAAAAGTTCATTACAACTGGCTCTAACCCAATCTGACTAGTGTCCTTTTTAAATTCATTTATTTTTAATTGGAGGATAATTGCTTTATACTATTGCATTGATTTCTGTCATATATCAACATGAATCAGTCATAGTTATAAATGTGTCCCCTTCTTCTTGAATGCCCCTCCCCCATCCCACCCCTCTAGGTTGTCACAGAGCATGGGATTGAGTTCCCTGTGTCAAACAGCAAATCCCCACTAGCTATCTATCTTACATGTGGTGACATTTATGTTATCATAACATATGTGCTTCAGTGCTACTTCCTTCCCCCACGGGGTCCACAAGTCTGTTCTGTATGTCTGCATCTGCTGCCCTGCAAATATGTTCATCCGTACCATCTTTCTAGATTCCATATATACATATATATGTCAATATATGATATTTGTTTTCTCTTTCTGATTTACTTTACTGTATAATAGGCTCTAGGTTCATCTCCACCTCATTAGAACTGACTCAAATGTGCTCCTCTTTATGGCTGAGTAATAGTCCATTGTAATTCCACTGTTCCACAACTTCTCTTTTTAAGCAGAGCAGATCAGGACTGACAAGAGAGATCAGGCACACACACAGAGAAAAGGCTGGGCGAAGACACAGCAAAAGGACATTCATCTATGAATCAAGTAGAAAGCAGCTTGCAGCAAAATTAAACCTGCCAAAACATCCATGTTGGGCTTCTAGCCCCCAGATCTATGTGAAAATAAACTTCTGTTGTTTAAGCTATGCTGTCTGTGCCACAGATACACCTCAGAGATACTATGGGTCTGGTTCCAGACCAATGCAATAAAGCAAGTGTCACAACAAAATGAATCACCAATTTTTTGGTGTCCCAGTGCATATAAAAGTTATACTTACACTAGACTGTGTTCTATTAAGTGTGCAATAGTGTTTCATTAAAGAAACATATTAAATTAATTACATTTTAATAGAAAAGACTAAAAGTTTTGCTAAATATTGCTAAAAAATGCCATCATCTGAGACTTCAGTGAATCATAGTAGTAACATCAGAGATGACTGAACAGATATCACCATAACAAATAATTAAAAGGTTTGAAATATTTCAAGAATTACCAAAATGTGACAGAGATGCAAAGCAGGTAAATGTTGGGGAAATGGTGCCATCAGACTTGCTTGACACAGGGTTGCCACAAACCTTCAATTTGTTAAAGGAAAAAAAAATGCAGCGACTACAATGCAATAAAACAAAGCATGTCTTAATTTTAATATAACAGCCCAAGTAAACCAACAGAGCCTAAAAGAAAGAAAACACTCTTTCTAAAGCTTAGATCTCTTATAGATGTCTAACATGAAAAAAAAAAAAGACAACCAATATGACAGAAGTTCTATAATTTTTGGTTGTGATCAACCAATTCCAGGAAAGGGACCAATATCCTCACTGAGAGTAACACTTTCTTCCTCTGGAAACTACAAGGTCATGGCAAGCAGTCTTATAAATGAAGTGTTTTTTCTTCTCTTTCTGGAAAGGATCATTTAAGTACACATTCTCTCCCCGTGATGAGACTTACCTCATTCATGTAGATGAAACCACTCTACACTTCAAACTCCAGCCCTCAGAAGTTTTCTCCAAGGGTTCAGATTCTTGAGCAGTTCTCATTCAACTTTCTACCCTAGTATCCCAGTCAAACCTTAGGACAGCTTTCCAAAATTGACTGGCACTTTTCAGGTAATAAAATTTAATTACGTAAAATAGACACTAAAGGTTAAATTTGAATACTGGAACACTTATCCATCTCCCTGGGAATAATTGGTTTTATACAGAATTTTTCTCTATTGCAGGCAAATTCTAATACTGCAGTACCAAATCTGGACAAATCCGAAAAGTTTCTTATATTTTCCTAAGTCCAAATCCTTTACCTATTGCTATTATTGGGCTTCTCAGATGGCGCTAGTGGTAAAGAACCCGTCTGTCAATGCAGGTGACATAAAAGACGTAGGTTTGATCTCAGGTTTGGGAAGGTCCCCTGGAGGAGGAAGTGGCAACCCACTCCAGTATTCTTGCCTGGAGAATCCCATGGACAGAGGAGCCTGATGCATTACAGTCCACAAGGTCTCAAAGAGTCAGAGACGACTGAAGCTACTTAGCACACAGCATATACACTGCTATTATTATATTTAACTTTTTTTTTTTTTTTTTGGTGTTCATAATGTTCATGCTTCTATTACCATTTGCTCTAAAACAATTTGTGCATATTTTCCTTTGATGACTCTCTAAATCCAAAAAGAAAGGATCTCTTTATAACTCCTTTAGCATGCTACCTTATTCTTAGAAAATCTCAAATTCCTGAGCTGCTATTATCAATGCCCTCCAGTGAACTTCATCTCCTCCAGCCCTAAGCCAACCTCTACTCAAAATGAGCGTGTAATTGTCAAGCCCTTATCTTTTGGGACAGAGACACTGAAATATCTGTCCCTGGGATTAGGAACAGCTTTGAGTTTTCCATCTTTAGAACAAATGGTGAACTTTGAATAACCTCATTATGTCACTTCAGAACCAGGTTTTAAATTGGGTCATCGTTAACTTTGCTGTTTGTCTAAAAAGTGCATGATGAATTTTAGTTTATATAAATTCTGACACAGAAGTTTAATGTAAAAGTAAGACTGTATTCTTGCTTCCCCCATCGAAACATGAGAAATGCAATAATTTTAGCCAGAGTTCTTTCTATATCTCTCAAGAATTTCACTCTTGCAACTAGTATCTTCTAAACTAAATTCTTTTCAGATATTAAATTCAGGATTGAGAGAGGAAGACTAAAGGGGGGAGGGGGACTCTGTCCCTCAACAGCTATCACCACAGAGCATGTAAAGCAGGAAACTCCCAAATAATAAAAACCGCCCATCCCTAGCCTTCAACTGATACGTTGTTGTGTAGTTGCTAAGTCATGTCCAACTCTTTGGACTGCGCCAGGCTTCCCTGTACTTCACTATCTCTGGAGTTTGTCCAAATTCAAGTCCATTGAGTCAGTGATGCCATCCAACCATCCCATCCTCTGGCATCCCCTTTTCCGCCTGCCTTCAATCTTTCCCAGCATCAGGGTATTTTCCAGTGAGTTGACTCTTCACACCAGGTGACCAAAGTACAAGAGCTTTAGCTTCAGCAACAGTTCTTCCAATGGATATTCAGGGTTGATTTCCTTCAAGACTGACTGGTTTGATCTCCTTGCAGTCCAAGGGACTCTCAAGAGTCTTCTCCAGCACCGCAGTTTGAAAGCATCAATTCTTCAGTGTTCAGCCTTCTTGGTGGTCCAACTCTCACAACTGTACCTAACTACTGGAAAAGCCCTAGTCCTGATATTTCTTTCTCTCAATAGGAGAATCCTATGATTAACACTAAGCTTAGTTTTTATCAACATATCCAGTAAACCGAAAGGAGAGTGGAAAAATCTGGTTTTGACTTGAGTCTTTGCAGGGAATGATGCATACAACTGGTCACCTAGGCAGGTTACCAAGATGACCCTAGCTATTCCTCACCAGGCAGCATCTGCTGCTTCCTTTCAGAGAATTATTGCTGTACATGTTGGGGATAGCCTGAGAGAGGAGGTTGCCTGCTCTTATGGTCCTGAGGGACAGACAGCCTCTTAAAGAGAAGAGAAATCAAGTATGTGCCCAGAGTTGGCACCAAGTGTAAAGTCTACAGTTATATAATGAATGTATTATTTATGACACCACCCACAAATCTTTTTTTTTTAATTTCATTTAGTGTTTGATTGTGCTGAGTCTCCTGATTTGCTGCTTTTCTTGAGTTGCAGCGAGTGGGGGCTCCTCTCTGATTGTGATGTGCAGGCTTCTCATTACAGTAGCCTCTCTTGTAGAACACAGGCTCTAGGGTTCGCAGGCTTCGGTAGTTGAGGTGTATGGGTTCCATAGTTGGGCTCCCAGGTTCCACAGCACAGGCTCAATAGTTGTGCTACTCAGGTTTAGTTGCTTCTGAGCACGTGGGATCTTCCCAGATCAATGATCTCATCTGGGTCTCCTGCAATGGCAGGCAGATTCTTTACCAAGGAGCCATCAAGGGAGCCCCAAATCAGCTTTGCTTGTATTAGTCCTTTATTTGTTCCATTTCCCCAATTCAACGGCAAACTTGGCAAGAGTGGGATTTCCTCAGCCTTCTTTAGGAGAATATCCCCTTTCTGAGGACCTTTTAATGTCATGTAGTTATCTCTGATGTAACAGCCAGGTTCCAAGCATTATTTCACTTCCCATTAATGTACCCTTTTTAAATGACCTATTAAATGCCTCCTCGCCTGCCTCAATATTTATGGCCTCCAAATAATTACAGGTTATTATGCTCTCCCAATTGGCCTAAAGTAACTGCTCAGCTCTGATCTAATGCCTTTCAATAGTTGAGTGTAAATCACCTTCTTTGTCCATTAACTTTGAATGGATTTAGAAAACTATGAACTCACAGAAGGCATAAAAGTGAAGGAAATAGTCTGACATACCTAATTGGCCCAACATCTGTCTTTCAGTTTCAGTCTCCTTGCTTCTGGTAAAACTGAGGAAGGATTCAGAGCCACCTGGGGAGCCCAGTCCTTCCAAACAATGAATTAAGACTTTGTTTTCATCAGTCAAGTCACTGAAAACTTGTAGGTACTGCTATGGTAATAAAGTAGTCCCTCTTTGAAATGTTACATATTTTGTCTTCCTAAGGATCCTACAGAACTCACATTTGCCAACAGGGCAGCTGCAGTGTCAAAGTGACACCATCCCACTTACCTGGTCGCAGCTGGGACTCTCGCAGGAACTGTCAAAGTAGCAAGTTGTCAAGATAGTTGGAGAAGTCTCCTGCTGCTACCACGTGTCCTTCTGCCCTAGTTTTCTAGCACAATGAAAGTGTCAGCAATTCCCATCACACCTGAGATCATAAGCTGGAAAGTACTCTCTTCCCTTTTTTTATTTTCTATCATCAATCTGACAAAAACTTGATATTCTAATATAAGAGGTCTAGGGTAAATCTATTTGAAAGATAAAAATGGCCACCACTCAGAATCTATTGGTTCTTTTAACTGGTGGTGATTAAAGGGGGCTTGGGAGGAACAGGCTTGCCCTTCACAGTAGACTTGGGACCAGGAGGGAAAGCAATGAAGAACAGCACCCAGAAGCCAGGGCCATGCCACTGCAGGTTACAAGGAAATGGCCCTGCCGCTCAGAAGTTCGTTTCAGGTTTCTTCTCCCATTTTCCTGAAGGACGTATTAAACGCACATCAATTGTATTTGGCTAATAGCCTCCAAGTTCCCAACTGCTTTGGCTAGAAACAGCAGCCTAAGTAGAACTGCTTAATTAAGTTGACTAAATAGACTTTAGGAATTACTGCATCCAATCCTTTTACTTTATGAAGTGAAAGTTAGAAACCAAGAAGGAATTTCATGAGATTATAGCATGAATTCATGCCCGAGGGAGGGCTAAAAGACTATAGCTTTGTTTTCCCCCTATAACTCATACTCAGTATTGTTACATAAGTGAATCACACTCTCCCCACAAAACAATAACTTCCTATTACAGCACCATAGAACTGTAAAGTTTGTGTGTGGTTTCTTCTTCTTTCTGTTTTAAAAGAGACCCCAAAAATTACAAATGCAGAAACATGTTTTCCAAAAATCTCACTTTAGACTCACCCAAAAATAAACAAGTAAAGATGAGTCACTCTGAAGGTTACCCTATCTCCTCTAAAAGGTGTCTCAGGGGATCAACCCTGAATATTCATGGAAAGGACTGATGCTGAAGCTGATGCTGCAATAGTTTGGCCACATGATGTGAAGACCCAACTCATTGGGAAAGACCCTGATGCTGGGAAAGATTGGGGGGATGAGCAGAAGGGGATGACAGAGAATGAGTTGGTTGGATGGCATCACTGAATCAATGGACCTGAGTTTGAGCAAACTCCAGGAGATAGTGGAGGACAAGGAAGCCTGGCATGCTGTAGTTCATGGGGTTACAGAGAGTCGGACATGACTTAGTTACTGAACGACAAAACAACAGGCTTGGAAGTTTGAGAGGTTTTATGGGTGTGGATGGAGAGATTAAATGGATAAGCACCTTGGTTCCTTCCAATTTCAGGAATTTCTGAGGAAGCCAAACAATAAATAAAAGAGAAGGAAAATTGCAGGTATCATAATAGGAGAAATTGTCAAACGCCTCATATTTGTTTGCAAAACTTCTGCAGTCAATCTTACAAGAGCTAATCATATTTACCCCTCCTACAGCATACTATATTATAGAAGAAGAAGCAGTCAAAATCTCTCTCTGCTATGGAAGTTAGGTTCAAGTGAATTGTGCATGAAACTATTTAAGACAAGTGACAAATTGAGCTCTCAATCTAGAACCCAAGAGAAAAGGAATCATTGATCCTTTCATTGTTGCTTTTTTTTTGTATATCATTCTTCTTTTATTATCAACATTTTCAGACTCAAATAAGCAGAAAATGAGCTCAATAAAGCATTCAAGAGTCAAAAGTGCCCACTCTTCCCATATTTCATTCATTCTGTAATTGATCTCAAAATTTAGAGCTTGTTCAAAGCTTCCCCCTTAGAGTACACATACAAAATATTGAAAATCAATGCACCTTCAAGGATTCACACTAGTATAAAGACATTCTGAAGCTTAAAAGGAATAATATGACCTCTGTATACCTGAGATCCAAAGATCCATAACAATTTTTAATGTTCTGTAAGCAGAAAATCCTTCAGTCAGACTAAAATGAACCCAGATTTGGCAAGTTAATAGCCAAAGCGCTTTTCCTTTAGATGTTGCACAGTGGAAAAGGAACAAAATTTTAAAAGCTATGCATCAGGTATAGAACTAGACAGCAAAGCTGATGGTTTTGTTTCATTCACAACCAAACAGTCCTTTTTAAATGTAGAGTAAAAGTCATTTCAAGCTGTCCTATAACTTGCTAGTCTTCTCATTTGTAAGCAATCAGGGGAAATCTGCTTTTCTGAGAGTCCCACAGTCTGCTACAGGTAGAATTTTCTTGGCAAAAATATTTTTTCTCTGTATTCTCCACAGGACTCTTTGGGAAAGCCTGAAATGTTAAACCTTGGCTTCCCAGGGTGCACTGTATCTCTGGATACTTCAACTCCTGATTTTCAAGCATATAAAGTGTGATCATTAGGCAGTCAAATATACAGCCTACATCCTCAATAAACTTGCTATTTGTGTTTTATTTTTTGAGTACCACAGCTTTCTTTTCGCTCTGTGTAATTACACATAAATTAGGACTCCTGAAGCAGGTGGGTTGTTTCTGTATTTTGACTCTGAGGACCATGTTTCAATTCTGAAGATATTCTAGCAGACATGTGAGAACCTGGCTGCTGACTTTAACCTTCCCTGTATTTGTCTACATGTATCTCCTGATTGTCTTCACTGTCCTGCTGATTTATCTTTGTCTTTGCTCATCCCTAGTACAGGAGGGGAGAAACTGTTAGACAAAATGTGAACATGTATACAGGCACAACTTGTTTTATTGTGCTTTGCGTTATGGTGCTTTGTAGTCTCGTGTCTTCTATAAATTGAAAATGTGTGGCCACCCTGTGTTAAGCCATTTTATCAGCACCACTTTTCCAACAGCATTTGCCCACTTCCTGTCTGTGTGTCACATTTTGGTCATTCTTGCAATATTTCAAACCTTTTTCATTATTGTAATTTTTGTTATGGAGATTTGTGATCAGGATCTTTGATGTCCCTATTGTAACAGCTTTGGACAAATGTGTGTTCTTGCTACTCCACTCACAGCTGTTCCCCCATCTCTCTCCCCCTCCTTGTGCCTCCATATTCTCTGAGACCCAACAAGATTGAAATTAGGCCAGTTATTAACCTTACAATGACCTCTAAGTGTTCAAGAGAAGGAAGAGTCGGACATCTCTCACTTTAAATCAAAGAAATGATTAAGTTTAGCAAGGAAGGCGTGTTGAAAACGGATAGGCTGAAAGCTAGGCCTCTGGCACTGAACAGCTAGCCAGATTGCAAATGCAAACGAAAAGCTCTTGACGGAAATTAAAAGTGCTACTCCAGTGAACACACAAATGATAAGAAAGCAAAACAGCCTTATTGATGACATGGAGGAAGCTTTATCAGTCTGAAGAAAAGATCAAGTCAGCCACAACATCCTTTAAGGCAAGGATAATCCAAAGCAAAGCCCTAAGTCTCTTCAATTCTATGAAGGCTGAGAGGTGAGGAAGTTACACAAGAGAAGTTTGAAGCTAGTAGAAGGTGGGTCATGAGGTTTAAGGAAAGAAACTGTTATATACCGAAAGGGCAAGGTGAAGCAGCAAGCTTAATGCAGAAGCTGCAGCAAGTTATCCAGAAGATCTCAATAAGCTGATTAATGTGACCACACTAAACAACAAATTTTAAGTGTAGATGAAACACCCTTACATTGGGAATAGACGCCATCTAGTCTTTCATAGCTTAAAAGAAGAAGTCAATGCCTGACTTGAAAGCTTCAAAGGAATGGCTAACTCTCTTATTAGGGGCTAGGGCAGCTGGTGACCTTAAGTTGAAGCCAATGCTCATTTATCTTCTGAAAAGCCCAGGGTCCTTAAGATTTATGCTATATCAGCTCTGCTGTGTTCTCTAAATGGAACAACAAAACCTGAATAACAGCACATCTATTTACAACATGCTTTACTGAATATTTTAAGCCCACTGTTGATACCTACTGCTCAGAACAAAAGATTCCTTTCAAAATATTACTGCTTAGTGACCATGCACCGGGCCACACAAGAGCTCTGATGGAGCAGTATGATGAGATGAATGTTGTTTTCATGCCTGCTAACACAGCATCCATTTTGCAGCCCATGTTTCAAGGAGTAATTTCAACTTTCAAGTCTCATTATTTAAGAAATATATTTTGTAAGGCTACAGCAGCATAGACAGTGAGTCTTCTTACAGATCTTTGGGCAAAGTAAATGGGAACCCTTCTAGAAAATGGATGAGGAGTTGCTTCTTATGCATGAGTAAAACAGGGAGCTCTTGAGATGGAATCCACTCTTGATGGAGATGCTCTTGAAATGACAACAAAGGATTATGTAATATTTAGAATATTACATAAATTGATAAACAGCAGCATAATTTGAGAGGTTTGACTAATTTTGAAAGAAGTTCTACTATAGGTAAAATGTTATCAAACAGCATTACACACTCAAAAGAAATAATTCATTAAAGAAAGTGACTTGATGCAGCAAACTCCATTGCTGTCCTTTTTTAAGAAGTTGCTACAGCCACCTACAACCTTCAGCAACCACTACCCTGACTAGTCAGCAGCCGTCAACATCAAACTAAGAACCATCATCAATAAAAAGATCAAAACTTGCTGATGCCTCAAATGATAATTTGCATTTTTTAGCAAGAGTATTTTTTATTTATGGATGGAGGTTCATAACATTGTACAGGAGATGGAGATTAAAACCAATCCCAAGAAAAGAAATGCAAAAATGCAAAATGGTTGTCTGAGGAGGCAAAACAAATAGCTAAGAAGAGACTCTAAAGGCAAAGGAGAAAAGGAAAGATATACCCATTTGAATGCAGAGTTCCAAAGAATAGCAAGGAGAGATAAGAAAACCTTCCTCTGTGATCAATCCAAAGAAATAGAAGAAAACAACAGATTAGGAAAGACTAGAGATCTCTTCAAGAAAATCAGAGATACCAAGGGAATATTTCATGCAAAGATGGGCACAATAAAGGACAGAAATGGTATGGACCTAACAGAAGCAGAAGATATTAAGAAGAGGTGGCAAGAATACACAGAAGAACTATACAAAAAATCTTCATGACCCAGATAACCACAATGGTGTGATCACTCACCTAGAGCCAGATATCCTGGAATGTGAAGTCAACTGGGTCTTAGGAAGCATCACTATGAAAAAAGCTAGTGGAAATGATGGAATTGCAGCTAAGCTATTTCAAATCCTAAAAGATAATGCTGGTAAAGTGCTGCACTCAATATGCCAACAAATTTGGAAAAATTTTTGCCACAGGATTGGAAAAGGTCAGTTTTCATTTCAATCCCAAAGAAAGGCAATGCCAAAGAATGTTCAAACAACCTCACAATTGCACTCATTTCACATGCTAGCAAAGTAATGCTCAAAATTCTCCAAGCCAGGCTTCAACAGTACGTGAACCATGAAATTCCAGATGCTCAAGTTGGGTTTAGAAAAGGCAGAGGAACCAGAAATCAAATTGCCAACATCTGTTGAATCATCAAAAAAGCAAGAGAATTCCAGAAAAACATCTACTTCTGTTTCATTGACTACACTAAAGCCTTTGACTGTCGACCACAGCAAACTGTGGAAAATTCTTAAAGAGAGAGGAACACCAGACCATCTCACCTGCCTCCTGAGAAACCGGCATGCAGGTCAAGAAGCAACAGTTAGAACCGAACATGGAACAAAAAACTGGTTCCAAATTGGGAAAGGAGTACATCAAGGCTGTATATTGTCACCCTGCTTATTTAACTTATATGCAGAGTACATCATGTGAAATACCAGGCTGGATGAAGCACAAGCTGGAATCAAGATTGCCAGTAGAAAATACATGAAAAGATGCTCAACATCGCTCATTATTAGAGAAATGCCAACCAAAACCACAATGAATATCACCTCACACCAGTCAGAATGGCCATCATCAAAAAGTCTACAAACAATAAATGCTGGAGAGGTTGTGGAGAAAAGGGAACACTCTTGCACTATCGGTGGGAATGTAAATTGATACAGCCACTATGGAAGACGGTATGGAGAGTCCTTAAAAAACTAGGAATAAAGCCACCAATTGAACCAGAAGTCCCACTCTTAGGCGTATACCCTGAGGAAACCAAAACTGAAAAAGACACATGTATCTCATTGTTCATTGCAGCACTATTTACAATGGCTAGAACATGGAAGCAACCTAGATGTTCACCAACAGATGAACGGTTAAAGAAGTTGTGGTATATATGCTGCTAAGTCGCTTCAGTCGTGTCCAACTGTGTGTGACCCCAGAGACAGCAGCCCGCCAGGCTCCCCCTCCCAGGGATTCTCCAGGCAAGAACACTGGAGTGGGTTGCCATTTCCTTCTCCAACACATGAAAGTGAAAAGTGAAAGCAAAGTCGTTCAGTCGTGTCCGACTCTTTGCAACCCCATGGACTGCAGCCTACCAGGCTCCACCATCCATGGGATTTTCCAGGCAAGAAAATTTTCCGGTGGTATATATACACAATGGAATATTAGCCATAAAAAGGAATGCATTTGAGTCAGTTCTAATGAGGTAGATGAACCTAGAACCTGTTATACAGAGTGAAGTAAGAAAGAGAAAGATAAATACTGTATTCTAATGCCTATATATGGAACCTAGAAAAATGGTACTGAAGAATTTATTTAGGGGCAGCAGTGGAGAAACAGATGTAGAAAAGAGACTTATGGACATGGGAAGAGGGGAGGAGAAGGTGAGATGTATGGAAAGAGTAACATGGAAACTTACATTACCATATGTAAAATAGATAGCCAACAGGAATTTGCTATACAGCTCAGGAAACTCAAATAGGGGCTCTGTATCAATCTAGAGTGGTGGGATGGGGAGAGAGATAGGAGGGAGGTTCAGAAGGGAGGGGATATATATACCTATGGCTGATTCATGTTGAGGTTTGACATAAAACAGCAAAATTCTGTAAAGCAATTATCCTTCAATAAAAATAAATTAATTAGTAAAAAGATTGCTGGGAGAAATATCGATAATCTCAGACATCCAAATGACACCACCCTATGGCAGAAAGCCAAGAGGAACTAAAGGGCCTCTTGATGAAGGTGAAAGAGGAGAGTGAAAAAACTGGCTTAAAACTCAACATTCAAAAAACAAAGATCATGGCATCTGGTCCCATCACTTCATGGCAAATAGATGGGGAAACAATGGAAACAGTGACAGACTTTATTTTCTTGGAATTCAAAATCACTGCAGATGGTGGTTGCAGCCATGAAATTAAAAAGACACTTGCTCCTTGGAAGAAAAGCTATGACCAACCTAGACAGCATATTAAAAAGCAGAGACATTACTTTGCCAACAAAGATCCGTCTAGTCAAAGCTATGGTTTTTCCAGTAGTCATGCAGAGTTGTGAGAGTTGGACCATAAAGAAAGTTGAGCGCTGAAGAATCGATGCTTTTGAACTGTGGTGTTGGAGAAGACTCTTGAAAGTCCCTTGGACAGCAAGGAGATCAAACCAGTCAATCCTAAGGAAATCAACCCTGAATATTCTTTGAAAGGACTAATGCTGAAGCTCCAATATTTTGGCCACCTGATGTGAAGAGCCAACTCACTGGAAAAGACCCTGATGCTGGGAAATATTGAAGGCAGAAAGTGAAGGGAACAACAGAGGATGAGATAGTTGGATGGAATCACCGACTCAATGGATGTAAGTTTGAGCAAGCTCCAAGAGACAGTGAAGGACAGGGAAACCTGGGGTCCTGCAGTCCATGGGGTCGTAAAGAGTCATCCATGACTGAGCGACTAAACAACAACAAATTTTTTATTTCAGTTATGCACACTTTACATTATTTCATACTTAATAGACTACAGTCTAGTGTAAATATAACTGCTATATGCACTGAGATACCAAAAAATTAGTGACTCATTTTCTGAGACTTGCTTTATTGAAGTGGTCTGGAACCAGACCTGCAACACCTCTGAGGTACACCTGCATAAGAAAAAATAAATGACATTATACTGAGTTGATCACTTTATAAATAGTATTTTTCCTACTTTATTATCATTTGAATATTCCTGGTCCACAGAAAATAGGTAGCAGGACTATAGTTTGAAGATGGGTCTGTGTGCTTCCAAAGATCAAGTTCTTTAGTTCTGTTATAATTTTCTAGGTTAAGTGTTATGTAATATCTCCTTTGCAGGTTGGATCCCTGGGTGAGGAAGATATCCTGGAGGAGGAAATGACAACCTACTCCAGTCTTCTTGCCTGGAGAACCCCATGGACAGAGGAGCCTGCCAGGTACAGTCCATGGGGTCACAGAATTGGACACAACTGAGGAACTGAGCACACGCACAATATATCATTTAGAAGAAAGTGTGAAAATTTCTGGAATCAGAATGATAAACGATCTGCATGGTTCTTAAGGGACCACAAGTTTGGGTCTCTACAAGTCTGTGATGCTCAGAGAAGGAGTGGACAACCATATCAAATTTCTATCAAGACAAAGAAGGCTGAAGAAGTACCTGATTAGAAGAGTGGGCTGGCAAGTACCCAAAGAGACAGAGATTTGGTGAGGCTTTTCTTCCTCCCCTCATCCTAAAGAAGGACAAACAGCTTCAACTTTCTCAGGGTAATTCATTTTGTTCCCAAGACTCTGATGCTGGGAGGGATTGGGGGCAGGAGGAGAAGGGGACAACAGAGGATGAGATGGCTGGATGGCATCACTGACTCGATGGACGTGAGTTTGAGTGAACTCCGGGAGTTGGTGATGGACAGGGAGGCCTGGCGTGCTGCGATTCATGGGGTCGCAAAGAGTCAGATACGACTGAGTGACTGATCTGATCTGATAAAGGGGGACAAAATCTAGGAATGCCCTTTTAAAGTATTTCTTCTCAAACTGTATATATGTATTGGAAGAAATATGAGGTGGACCTGTGGGCATGGTCTTACTGTTGGTACAATACTAAGTTCTGTTATTTGTTTTGCATTTCTAGAAGCAATCTACTGAGTTTAACTGGTCAACTTTCATGGTATAATAAAGAATATATCTGTTCTTTATCCCAGCTTCCTGGCACAGAGCCTCATAAACCCTTGGAATTTCCTAAGTGACACAAGTGTCTTTGTTAAGCTAATGAAGTGATTTTTGGTGGGTCCTTAGATAGCTCAGAGTAGGGGACTGGTCGACAGAAAGACCAACCACTAGTGATTAGAAGATTTGAAACTTTCAGCCAGTTGTATCTCCAGGAAGAGACTGGTAGAGGGATCAGAGAGGTCAGAGATTGAATTTGAACATATGGCCAATGAATTAATCAATCATAGCCACACAAAGAAACACCAGTAAAAATATCTGGACACGAAGACTCAGAAATGTTTCCTAGCTGAACACACTGATGTGCCTGGATGATTATTCACCTGGACTCCACTAAAAAAGGGCATAACAGTTCTGTTTCCCTTCTATTTCCCAGACCTTATCCTGAGCATCTCTTCCATTTGACTGTTCTTCAGTGGTAGCCTTAACAATAGAACTATAATCATATGTGTAGTTCTTTTAGTGAGTTTTTTTAGTCCTTTAGCAAATTATTGAACCTAAGAGGGAGCCTAAAGGGGTCATGGGACTCCAGAATTTATAGCCGATCAGTCAGAAGTGTTCCCTGGTGGCTCAGCTGGTAGAGAATCCGCCTTCAATGAGGGACACCTGGGCTCGATTCCTGGGTTGGGAAAATTCCTGGAGAAGGGAATGGCTAACCACTCCAGTAGTCTGGCCTGGAGAATTCCATGGGCTTTAAAATCCATGGGGTCACAAAAAGTTGGACACGACTGAGTGAGTTTCACTTTTCAGTCAGAAGTGTGGGTGGGCTCTGAGACTTTGCTGCTGGTGTCTCAAGTGGGAGCAGTCTTCAGGAAGAATTTGCATTTAATCAATGGGGTCTATGCTAACTTCAAGAATTACAGGAACCCAGTTGGTGCCAGATAATTGATGTCAATATGGTACATTCAAAACTCAGATGGTAACAATAACCCAGTGTACGAGACAACAAAAGAGACACTGATGTATAGAACAGTCTTATGGACTCTGTGGGAGAGGGAGAGGGTGGGAAGATTTGGGAGAATGGCAATGAAACATGTAAAATATCATGTAGGAAACGAGTTGCCAGTCCAGGTTCGATGCATGATGCTGGATGCTTGGGGCTGGTGCACTGGGACGGCCCAGAGGGATGGTATGGGGAGGGAGGAGGGAGGAGGGTTCGGGATGGGGAACACATGTATACCTGTGGCGGATTCATTTTGATATTTGGCAAAACTAATACAATTATGTAAAGTTTAAAAATAAAATAAAATTGGAAGATTTAAAAAAAAAAAAAAAAGAAAAAAACTCAGATACATCCAGTCATATTGAGTGAAGTAAGTCAGACAGAGAAGGAGAAATATCGTATGATATCCCTTATATGTGGAATCACAGCTATTTGTAAGGCCTCCTCAGACAGCCATTTTGCTTTTTTGCACTTCTTTTTCTTGTGTATGGTCTTGATCCCTGTCTCCTGTACAATGTAATGAACCTCCGTCCACAGTTCATCAGGCACTCTGTCTATCATATCTAGTACCTTAAATCTATTTCTCACTTCCACTGTATAGTCATAAGGGATTTGATTTAGGTCACCTGAATGGTCTAGTGGTTTTCTCCATTTTCTTCTATTTCAGTCTGAATTTGGCAATAAGGAGTTCATGATCTGAGCAGATGACACCACCCTTATGGCAGAAAGTGAAAAAGAACTAAAGAGCCTCTTGATGAAGGTGAAAGAGGAGAGTGAAAACAGTTGGCTTACAGCTCAACATTCAGAAAACAAAGATCATGGCATCTGGTCCCATCACGTCATGGCAAATAGATGGGGAAACAGTGGAAACAGTGGCTGACTTTATTTTTCTGGTCTCCAAAATCACTGCAGATGGTGATTGCAGCCATGAAATTAAAAGACACTTGCTCCTTGGAAGGAAACCTGTGACAAACCAAGACGGCATATTAAAAAGCAGAGATATTACTTTGCCAACAAAGGTTCACTGGATGCTCCGGGCTAGTGCACTGGGACGACCCAGAGGGATGGTATGGGGAGGGAGGAGGGAAGAGGGTTCAGGATGGGGAACACATGTATACCTGTGGAGGATTCATTTTGATATTTGGCAAAACTAATACAATTATGTAAAGTTTAAAAATAAAATAAAATTTAAAAAAAAAAGGTCCATCTAGTCAAGGCTATGGTTTTTCCAGTAGCCGTGTATGGATGTGAGAGTTGGACTATAAAGAAAGCTGAGAGCCGAAAAATTGATGCTTTTGAACTGTGGTGTTGGAGAAGACTCTTGAGAGTCCCTTGGACTATGAGGAGATCCAACTAGTCCATCCTAAAGGAGATCAGTCCTGGGTGTTCATTGGAAGGACTGAAGCTGAAACTCCAATACTTTCGCCACCTGATGCGAAGAGCTGACTCACTGGAAAAGACCCTGTTGCTGGGAGAGATTGAGGGCAGGAGGAGAAGGGGAAGACAGAGGATGAGATGGCTGGATGGCATCACCGACTCGATGGACATGGGTTTGGGTGGACTCCAGGAGTTGGTGATGGACAGGAAGGCCTGGTGTGCTGCAATTCATGGGATCAAAAAGAGTCAGACACAACTGAGCTACTGAACTGAACTGAACTGATATGTGGAATCTTAAAAAAAAAAAAAAAGTGATACAAATGAACCTACTTACAAAACAGAAAGAGACTCACAGACTTAGAAAATAAACTTAAGGTGACCAGGTGGAAGGGATAGTTAGGAAGTTTGGGATGGTCATGTACACACTGCTATACTTAAAATGGATAACCAACAAGGACCTAGTGTATAACACAGGGAACTCTGCTCAATGTTCTGTGGCAGCCTGGATGGGAGAAGGTTTGGGGGGAGAAAGGATACAAGTGTATGTTTGGTTGAGTCCCTTCTCTGTTCACCTGAAACTATCACAACATTGTTCACTGGCTATATCCCAAAAGAAATAGAAAGTTAAAAAAAAAAAAATCAGACACATCAAAAAGAAGGCACTAGTAAACAGCAAGTGATAATAACAGTCAAGTATTTTAAACTTATTACTCAAGTTCACAGTTCTCCTAGCCTCCAGTATCAGTTCAGTTCAGTCACTTAGTCGTGTCCAACTCTTTGCGACCCCATGAATCGCAGCACACCAGGCCTCCCTGTCAATCACCAACTCCCTGAGTTCACTCAAACTCACGTCCATTGAGTCAGTGATGCCATCCAGCCATCTCATCCTCTGTCGTCCCCTTCTCCTCCTGCCCCCAATCCCTCCCAGAATCACAGTCTTTTTCAATGAGTCAACTCTTCGCATGAGGTGGCCAAAGTACTGGAGTTTCAGCTTTAGCATCATTCCTTCCAAAGAACACTCAGGGCTGATCTCCTTTAGGATGGACTGGTTGGATCTCCTCGCAGTCCAAGGGACTCTCAAGAGTCTTCTCCAACACACAGTTCAAAAGCATCAATTCTTCAGCACTAGCCTCCAGTATAGTTAGACCTCAATTTTTGGTTAAACCAGTTTCCAATGTTTTCATTTTTATGACTATAATTGATTACAACTGACTATACTTTCTTTCTTAGGAAAAAAGTTTCTCTTCTTCTAGTATCAATACGCCTCATTCTTAAAATTTGTTCTGTTTTTGTATGTCTAGCGAAGCCCTTGCATATCCTGCCATAGTTCTGTAGTGTGCCCCTCCTTACCCTTTTCCACACAATCAAATCTGTGGAATTCTGCTCTATTCTAAACTTTCTCTTTCTTCTAGCCTTCTGCAGAGCTGTCATCCTGGACCAAACCTTTACTTTTACCCATGGTCAGCACTTTCTTTGTTTTTAAACTCCAAGTCTTTGCTGCTTTCATTTGATGGCTCACATTCTCCAGTTCAGTTCAATACAGTCACTCAGCTGTGTCATACTCTTTGCAACCCCATGGACATCAGCATGCCAGGCTTCCCTGTCCATCACCAACTCCCAGAACTTGCTGAAATTCATGTCCATCGAGTCGGTGATGCCATACACCCATCTTGTCTTCTGTTGTCCCCTTCTCCTCCTGCCCTCAATCTTTCCCAGCATCAGGGTCTTTTCAAATAAGTTGGCTCTTCGCATGAGATGGCCAAAGTATTGGAGTTTCAGCTTCAGCATCAGTCCTTCCAATGAATATTCAGGATTGATTTCCTTTAGGATTGACTGGTTTGATATCCTTGCAGTCCAAGAGACTCTCAAGAGTCTTCTCCAACACCACAGTTCAAAAAGCATCAATTCTTCGGTGCTCAGCTTTCTTCACAGTCCAACTCTCACATCCATACATGACTACTGGAAAAACCATAGCCTTGACTAGATGGATCTTTGTTGGCAAAGTAATGTCTCTGCTTTTTAATATGCTGTCTAGGTTTGTCACAGCTTTCCTTCCAAGGAGTAAGCATCTTTTAATTTCATGGCTGCATTCACCATCTGCAGTGATTTTAGAGCCCAAGAAAATAAAGTCTATCGCTGTTTCCATCGTTTCCCCATTCTCCAGTAACTTCTTTTGCAAAGGTACACTACACGGAAGATAACTTTAAACTTTGTATAATAAAAATAATTTTATCCCACCCACATACTCGGTGTGTCTACTTTTCCTGGTATGGGGTTATAGATCGTACATTAGTTTTTCCTAGGATTTTGATAGTATTTTCCACTGTCTTGAGCCTTCATTGATGTGCCTCTTGGACTGGTCCTTTACTGTTTATCTAATTGTCTTTTACACCTTTTTGTCATCTGAGGAGATCTACTTTTGTTTTATCTTACTCAGTTTTACTCATGGTTGTAAAAATATTAACTAGCAATTTAATTTTGAAAAGTTGTTTCTTATTCTCTGAATGTTCATTTAGATGGCATCCAGGTCCTACTTAATGGATGCAATATTCTTCTCTTATCAAATAGAGATAAGACAAACTACAGGAGTTTCTTTTTAAGTTTCCTGTGTTTCCTGAATTGTCCATTTAGTCTTTTTTATTGTTTCATTTAGGCTCTATCTTTCAAGTTAAAGACTCTTCTCAACTATGTTTGAATCTCTGCCCTAATATTTATATCAGAGACTGCTGCTAGTCACAGAGCACTCCACCATCCTTTATTAGTTTCTTAAATCCTCCCTATATTTCTATAAATAGTCCCTTCTTATAATTCTTTTTAATGATCTCAATGGCTGTGTTATCTGTTCTGCCACATTAGCCAATAAAAAAATGCAAACTTTCCCTCTTTCATAATTTCCAGCCCCAGTATGCTAAAAATATATATTGATTAAATCAGTTAAATCACAAGACAAATTTCCTTTGACAAAGTTACTTCATCTGTAAATTTAAAACCCATAGTGCATATGTGCAGCTTTTTTTTTTTTTTTTTTTTTGAAAGAGGGGCCACAGCTTCCATTAGGGTCTCAAAAGGATTTATAATTTAAATATACTTAGAAATGATTCTCTTTAACATTGAATTTATCTTCCAGAGATATTAGATCTGACATTGTGGTAGCTGATGCTACTACTGCTACTGCCAAGTCACTTCAGTCGTGTCCAACTCTGTGAGACCCCATAGACGGAAGCCCACCAGGCTCCCCCGTCCCTGGGATTCTCCAGGCAAGAACACTGGAGTGGGTTGCCATTTCCTTCTCCAGTGCATGAAAGTGAAAAGTGAAAGTGAAGTCACTCAGTCATGTCTGACTCTTAGCGACCCCACGGACTGCAGCCTGCCAGGCTCCTCCATCCATGGGATTTTCCAGGCAAGAGTACTGGAGTGGGGTGCCATTGCCTTCTCCTGTGGTAGCTGATATGTGGTGGCAAAAATACAGTATGTAATTTAAGTATCACAACTCTTTTCTAAGAGATGCTGATTTTATTTTAGAGATTAAAAACAAGGCTTTGATGTGAACATTTTCTTATAAGTGTTATGCTAAAAAATAAATTTTAAGTAACATTTCTTGCCTAATAAGGATATCACTAAGTTAAATTTAATTGAACCAAAATTTCAGTAAAATTTTATTATTTTAATGTTTCCAAAATAGTATTATGCATGTTGCCAAGAATTTTACTCTTTGTTTATGAACTTCATCTCCTTTTCCAAAGGTTTATAGGTCTTCAGTTTTAGGTATATGCAGAAATTTTAATTGCAAAAGAAAGCTTTTATGTTTAAATTATGGGTTTTCCAGACATTGATTCACCTTTTTCAATTATTTTTAACTATAAAAAAAAAAGATTTCAGTAATTATACTTGAATGTTTATAAATCATTGGCAGGATGTAACAAATCCAAAGAAAAATATTGAAGGGCTAAGTTAATGCCCAGGATAATTAGAGTAGTGTCTCACTATACAAAATAGCATGAAACAAAATTCAGAACTAATGGGCTAAGTCTCATGAGCATATTGTTTTTAATAATTGAACAGGAAAACAGATATTCAAGATTTTTCAAAGTGACATTAGTAAAAGCTATTGAAAAGGCAATATTTCCTTTTGTAGAACTGACTTAATTTTCTTCCTGTCTTGCTGTGCCTAATATCTTCCATAATTGTTGAAGGCAGGCAATTTATATTGAGTGATAGGGCAACTTAAATATTAGAATAAAGGTTGATTTCTTCTCCCTACACTTACAAAGCCAAGAACAAAATAGAGAATTAGATGTCTCTGGATATGTGGCAGGTAATCAGTATATAATACACTGCATCATTTATTATTTTAATTACACATAAAGATATTTTACAATTTTAGCTGATAGATCTTTTTTTTCAGCCTGCATTCATGTAGCAGCCATGTTGCAGTGTGTTTCTCATGCCTTCCAAGATTATCTGAAGACCCAACCCTAGCAGTTCTTATTCCCTAAAGTCAGTATAGCTGCTCTCTCTGACCCTCCCTGGAAACCCAGCTTTTGCTATTTATGTCACTCATCTGTTAACTCTGGCACATTGCTGTCCTGTGGGAAAACCATCACTTGTGATGGTGAAGACATGACCTGAAAAAAATATTAAAGAACATCTACCCAACTAGATGTCTCATTATAGAATCAACTCCACCACTGACTTGGGCAAGTCCCTGGATTTCTTTGAACTTCAACTCGCTAGTTTGTCAGGGAGGAGGGTCCTACCTGAACTTCTTACCTTAGGATCTGTGAAGGTTAAATGAGGCAGCATTTAATATGGTCAAGTGCTATGTTATTTTAAGGCATTCTTCTCTAATGTACAGGTAGTAACTGCTAACATATATTAAACACACGTTATGTTCCACACTAGATCTTTTATAGTCATTGTCTTATTTCAGCATTAGAAAACCCTATGAAGTGAGGACTATTATTACACCTATTTTACAGATGAAGGGTCTGAAGCATAAAGAAGTTAAGCAATTTATTCATGATCACACCATTAGGAGGCGATAGAAACAGGCTATGAACCCAGGCAGCCCAGCTCCTGAGGCCATCATGCTCTGTTGAATTCTACTACATTACCTTCCGTAAAGCCAAGATTTTTTTTCACTCCTTTTGAGGAGACACCATGTTTTAGATGAGCAATTCCACTATCATACCCTGGAAAATCATACCGTCCATACCCATCTTAAAAATCATGCATCTGAAATTGCCTGATGCAACCCAGATAACACCCCATGGAATTCATACCTTCTCCAACCCCTCCTGCCTAATAATAACTATTATGCTAACTGCACATCACTCCCAATAGAGAAATGTCTTCTTATCTTTTGACAAGGAACTGTCGGTATAATTTCCTCATTGAACTTGTCAACCAGGAACTGAGATTTTGCCACCACGGCATCCTTGGGACAGTGTGCTTCTTTCCTTCACGCTCAGGACTAAAACCAGTCATGTTACAGGTCTCTATTCTTCCTACTTCTGTCTCCCCAGGAATTAAATTAAGACTGTCATGTTAAGACAAATTGAAAAAGGAGCACTTATGTTTAACTGTCATTCTCATTGATAGCAGAAATTCTTCTGCAGAGGATCTTTGAAAAACAAACTTCAAGAACTTATTCATAGGAACATATAAAATCAAACACAGGGCTTCCCTGGTGGTCCAGTGGATAAGAATCCACCTGCCAATGCAGGGGACATGGGTTCAATCCCTGGTCTGGGAAGATTCCATGTTATGGGGCAACTAAGCCTGTGCCCCACAAGAGGAGAAGCCATCCCAATGAGAATCCCACACACTGCAATGAAGAGTAGCCCCTACTCACCACAACTAGAGACAGCCCACTAGCAGCAACAAAGATCCGTGCATGCTTGATCGCTCCATTGGGTCTGACTCTCTGCAACCCTTTGGACTGTAGCCCACCAGGCTCCTCTGTCCATGGGATTCTCCCAGCAAGAATACTAGAGTGAGTTGCCATTTCCTACTCCAGGGGATTCTTCCTGACCCAGGGATCCAATCCATATGTTCCATGTCTCCTGTACTACAGGAGGATTCTTTACCGGTTGAGCTATCAGGGAAGCCCAATAAAGACACAGAGCAACCAAAAAATGAAATAAATAATTTTAAAAATCAAGCATGAGACAGATATACAAGAAGTCATGTTCAAAATGGATTTAATCCTTTACTGGCTGTGTGTTACCTCTTTATCTGCCTCATATATGTTTTAAGACTGTCAATATTTGAGACTTCCAAAAGCACAAGACATCTCCGTGGTAAATTTCTGAGCAAAGTAACTTGGAATAGGATGTCTTAACAGATTGTTAATTTTGTTGAACATATTTTGAACAATTAACCTCAAAGGGGTATGATAATAGTTAATATCTGACTGAGTGATAACTATCAGGCATATGCATTATCTAATGTAAACCTTAAAGTTATCCCTAAGTAGACATTGCTATTAGGTCTATACATTAAGAAGAATGAGGCTTACAGATGTTGAATAATGTCCCCTAGTAGAGACAGCAATGGCACCCCACTCCAGTCCTCTTGCCTGGAAAATCCCATGGGTGGAGGAGCCTGGTGGACTGCAGTCCATGGAGTCCCTAAGAGTCGGACACAACTGAGTGACTTCACTTTCACTTTTCACTTTCATACATTGGAGAAGGAAATGGCAACCCACTCCAGTGTTATTGCCTGGAGAATCCCAGGGATGGGGGAGCCTGGTGGGCTGCTGTCTATGGGGTCGCACAGAGTCAGACATGACTGAAGCAACTTAGCAGCAGCAGCAGCAGCAGCAGTAGAGATAGCATTTGAGCCCAGTCCTGAGTTCACCCACAGGCAGTTTAACCCCTATGCTTCCCAAAGCAAGGCCACATTACGCAAACAAGGCAAGTTACCAAGTTAGTTCTCCTAACTGGCATTCTAACAGTAATTTCTTTCCTGTGTGAAGGCCATTCCAAATCCAGGGCACACCCATATTTGTGATGGATCTAGCAGCCCTCCATCAGAGTACAGGAAAAAAATTCAAATTGCTGGGGCTCATTCAAAATATGTGAAGTTGCAAATTATATGTTGAATAATTAGTAAGATAGAATGAAAGGCGATCCGACCTTAACATGTTTCTCCTTCTCAAGTTTTCACTTTAGATGTAATTATCTCTTTTCAGGGAAAAATGATTTCTGAAGAATGCTCGGATTGCGTGCGTGTGAAAATTCAGCCTCAGTCACCCTCTACCGTCACTGTTACAGGCAACATCGTCAGGTTCCCTTAACAACCAGGAACAGCAAGCACCCTCCACCAGGAGTAGGTCTGGTTTCTGTTCTCTCTCTGCTGTACTGACCTGCTTCTCAGTGAACTCAGGGAGCACCTCTCTGAGGAGAGCTGTTCAAATCTGCAAAATGGAATGAGCCTCACACAGTCTATTTTGAAAAGGAGAGATTTAAAGATCAAGTAAAAATAAATCTGCACAGTTTGGTGGAAAAATAAGTTGCTAGAAGCTTACAAATATAAAGAAGTCCTATCTTAAAATCAGCAGCTCAGAGCTGTAAGGGCATTCTTATCATCTCCATACCCATGCACACTGTCTCTGTCAAGAAATTAACTGAGCTGCTTTTAAGAGACATGAAATCTCGCCTATTTTAGTGCAATCGAATTTTAAGTCTTTCTCGCATGCTATTGTTAAACTGCTTTTCCAATTTTCTGTAATTTTCTCTTTGCTTCTACTGAAAGTATAAGAACTTGCTTCAATTGAAAATATAAGCTATATAAAAGTAGGGACTTTTGTTGCTTTCTATTTGCTGACGTATCTTAGCAATTAGAGAGGCGTCTGCCACTTGGTAACTCAAAAATATTGCTGAACTAACTGAGCAAAGTGTGATATAATTTAGTGCTAATTTACAAAGAAAATTCCAGTACATGTGTATCATACTGCACTACAGATACAGTGCTGGGTGAGTTCTATACACAGTTTCATGTAAGTATTACACAGTATTAAGAAGAAAGTAACTTTCAGGAAGAAAAAAAAAAGATTACTTCTTTTTTTTACTTCCATGTTTATAACTTCAAAAGTCACTTTTTATGAACTGAAATAATTAGTAATTAAAATAACTGCCATTTATGGAATATTCCAAAGTAGATGATTTTACAAATCTTTACAGTCAACACATCTAGAAGGCATCATTCTTATTTTAAAGATGAGGAAATCAAGACATAATGAAGAGCTTAGAGACAACGACCAATAAATCCCTATCGCTCATTCTGGCATCAACCTAGCACTTTCGGCATCACTCAGTCCCCCAGGTTACCTCTTCCATCTGCTATAATGACCTTTCCACTTGTCTCTCTTCAAGTCAATGTGAGACCTGGGAATATGATGAACTCACTGAATTTTTCTTTTAAAACAAATGGTTGTATCCAGTATGTGAGAACCCTCAAACAATTAAGTTTATGATCCATGCCATTCTAGTGGAATAAAAAAATCATGAAAGAGTATTCAGGGACTTCTCTTGTCGTCCAGTGGACAAGAATCCGCCTGCCATGGCAGAGGACACAGGTTCCATCCCTGGTCCGGGAAGATCTCACATGCCTCAGAGCAACTCAGTCCTGGTGCTACAGCAATTGAAGCCCATGCACCTAGAGCCCACGCTCTGGAACAAGAGAAGCCACCGCAATGAGAAGGCCATGCACCGCAAGAAAGGGGACCCCTGCTCACAGCAACCAGAGAAAGCCTGAGTGCAACAACAGAGACCCAGCACAAGCAAAAATAAGTAAATAAACACAATTTTTCTAAAAGAGTATTTGGGCGCTTCCCTTGTGGCTCAGCTGGTAAAGAATCTGCCCGCAATGTGAGAGACCAGGGTTTGATTCCTGGGTTGGGAAGATCCCCTGGAGAAGGGAAAGGCTAGCCACTCCAGTATTCTGGCCTGGAGAATTCCATGGACTGTGTGGTCCATGGGGTCGCAAAGAGTCGGACACAACTGAGCAGCTTTCACTTTCACTTTCTTTCAAGAGAGTATTCAGGACTTCCTCAAATATAGGGCAGCTTACAAAGTAAAAGGGCTCTGGGATCAAACACATTTCAAAGATGATGAAACAACTCCATTTCTGAGCAGGACCTCTCTGCACCATTGTTTAATATGTTACATAAGTCCTTTGGGGTTTCCCTGGTGCCTCGGTGGTAAAGAATCCACCTGCCAATGCAGGAGACTTGGGTTCATTCCCTGGAGGAAGAAATGGCACCCCACTCCAGTATTCTTGCCTGGGAAATCCCATGGACAGAGGAGCCTGGTGGGCTGCAGTCCATGGGATCACCAAGAGTCGGACATGACTTAGCAACTACACAATAATTCCTGTAAAAACTTAACCAGCTTTTCTCCAAATTTATTTTACTAGAGATACTCCTTTTAGAGTAGGCATCATTTAGGTTAGTATATGATACATACCGGAGAAGGCAATGGCACCCCAGGCAGCCAGTACTCTTGCCTGGAAAATCCATGGACAGAGGAGCCTGGTAGGCTGCAGTCCATGGGGTCGCTAAGAGTCGAACACAACTGAGTGACTTCACTTTCACTTTTCACTTTCATGCATTGGAGAAGGAAATGGCAACCCACTCCAGTGTTCTTGCCTGGAGAATCCCAGGGATGGGGAAGCCTGGTAGGCTGCCGTCTCTGGGGTCCCACAGAGTCGGACACGACTGAAGCGACTTAGCAGCAGCAGCAGCATGATACATACCAGTGTCTAGCTACATATTTGTAGTAGTTTTTTTTAATCCAGAAATGTTCTTCCCCCATAAGAGGTATCAACCAAACACTGAGTGACAAAATGGAAGGGGGTCTTGTCACTTCTCTGGTATTTTAATAACTGGAGTCTAAACATCACTGCATAATTTTTAAATGTCTTGTGTGAATATGAAGTTTTTAAAAAATAAAACAATGAAAAATAAGCTCTTGAGTTTAACACTAGAGGAAACAATTCATTAGAATCTTAATATAGTATCTGAAAAACTAGCTCTCTGGAAACACTTGCAATGCTAATAAATTTCCTTCTTAAAACTTGAATTAAATATATAAAGGTAATATGTTCCTGCTGAGAAATAATTTCCTAATGAGTGACTAAGTCATAGAACCTATTTAGCAGAGTTATTACAGTTGTTACTAATAAAATTGGCCTCTCCTTTAAATGTGGAGAAGCTGCAATAGTTCCAATACCCATTATACATTATCCCTAAATTACATATTGAAACTTGGCGGAATTATGCCAAGATGTAATCAGAAGGAATCATGAGGTGAGCAATTTTCAGAAGCTCAATTTAATTCAACATCTTTTTAACTGTATCTTCCAAAATACTACTTACAAAAAGCAATTGGTTTGATTGAAGGGGGAAACCTTACTGCTTCATCGATCACCATCTTCCATACTTGTTTGGATGGTACTGTACATGATACGCTTTGTAGCAATCCAATCATGAAGACAACAGCACCACAGATATTTCTTTAATAGGAATAGAAATATCTAGCAGAAGCAATATAAAAAGTCAAAGGGCTTTCTTTCTAGAACTCACGGTCACAGAATACATACGAGTGTCTCTGCTTTTCACGGCAATTAGTGCATCGGCTGGTCAGAGAGATTACTGGCTGTTGAGTAGAAGAACAAAGGATTGAATATCCAAAAGTTTGTCCCTTACAACCTCTATGACATGAGGCAAGATGCTTAGCTGATATTCCTTCTTTACATCTAAAACAAGAATTCTGAGCTATCTTTACAGAATTACGGAGAGAATTAAATGGTATACATAGATATCACCCACACAACACCATATATACCATATACGAGTATTTTATTCCAGGATATCTTTACAAGAATGTCTGTAGAGCAAATAGCCTTGAAAAAATAGAGTATTTCCCTCTGGGATGGAGGGCAAATTTGTCTCCCAGTGCACATAATAAGAACACAGCCTCGCTTCGGGGCAAAGGATGGATGGGTTTTTCAGCAGCCCCTTACAACACAGGGAGTGTCCTAAGCTCGGTGCTCTTCAGAGGGCACAGACCACACAGCGTCCCTGGGTCTGTTCCGTGTCATCACCCCCGCCTCCTGGAAGTGGAGGGCAGGGGGATCCCAGGCACAGGTGATCCTCAGACCTCTTGCTGCACCCTGAGTGGTGACATCCTTTCTCTCTCTGCCGGCAGCCTTGCGTATGCATTCTGCACAGAAGAAATGGTGGCAGGCTACTTATTTCCTCTAAGAAGGGTGGTGTTTCAGCCCCTTCAGTTCTTGAGACCCAGCACAAACACAGGCACTTAACACAGAAAGGTCTTATTCCACACTGTTTTAAATTGTCCTTTTATTTTTAATATTGGCATGTAACAAGTGAAGATATCAGTGACCTCACTTCATGTGTAAACTGTATATTGTCAGGGAAGCATCTGTGAAATGAACACTAGTCAAAGTCAAAGGAGTCAAAGTCACTCAGTCATGTCCGACTCTTACGGCCCCACGCACTGTAGCCCACTAGGCTCCTCTGTCCATGGGATCTCCAGGCAAGAATACTGGAGTGGGATGCCATTTCCTCCTCCAGGGGATCTTCCCAACCCAGAGATCAAACCCTCACCTCTAACGTCTCCTGCGTTGGCAGGCAGGTTCTTACCGCAGGAAACAGCAGAATCCCCCTCTTAATTCTCAATCTGTCTCACAGTCTGGAGTAGAGATTCGCATTAGAGCATACTAAGTCTTTCATTAAAGTGGAGGTGATAATGGTCCACTGATCAGAATGGCCATCATTAAAAAGTCTACAAATAACAAATGCTGGAGAGGGTGTGGAGAAATGGGAACCCTCCTACACTGTTGGTGGGAATGTAAATTGGTGTAGCACTGTGGAAAAAGTATGAGGTTCCCCAGAAAACTAAAAACAGACCTACCATATGATCCAGCAATCCTACTCCTGGGTATATATCCAGACAAAACTAATTCAAAAAGATACACGCACCCCTATGTTCACTGCAGCACTGTGTACAATAGCCAAGACAGGGAAACCACCTAAAAGGCTGTCCAGCAACAGATGAATGGAGAAAGACGTGCTACCGCACCACAGAAAAGAATAACACCATTGGCAGCAACATGGATGAAATTAGATTATCATACAAAGTGAAGTAAATCAGACACAAAGAAACATGATATCACTTATGTGGAATCCAAAATATGACACAAACGAAACTATCCACAAAAGAGAAAAAGAGTCACAGACACAGAGGATTGACTGGATTGCCAAGGGGGAGGGAGGTGGGAGAGGGGTGAATCGGGAGTTTGGGTTTAGCAGATGCCATCTATTATATATATATAAAACGGGTAAACAAGGTCCTATTGTATAGCACAGGAAAACTAGATTCAATATCCCGTGATAAGCCATAATGGAAAAGAATATATCTGTATGCCACAGTCATTCTGCTGCACAACAGTAATTAACACATCATTGTAAATCAACCAAACGTCAACAACAAAAACGCATAAGTGATGCTGCTCTTTCATGCCTTTGGCATGAACCAGAATAGGATTGGGCTACACTGGACCCAGTGCAGGAGAAGGAGAAGGCACTGGCACCCCACTCCAGTACTCTTGCCTGGAAAATCCCATGGGTGGAGGAGCCTGGTAGGCTGCAGTCCATGGGGTCGCTAGGAGTCGGACATGACTGAGTGACTTCATTTTCACTTTTCACTTTCATGCATTGGAGAAGGAAATGGCAACCCACTCCAGTGTTCTTGCCTGGAGAATCCCAGGGACGGGGAAGCCTGGTGGGCTGTTGTCTATGGGGTCGCACAGAGTCGGACACAACTGAAGCGACTTAGCAGCAGCAGCAGAACTGGACCCAGGTACAAAAGGAGCAGGAGGCACATCCTGCTGTCCATCACGGTCTACCTACAAAATAAAGCTGCCTCTTTAAACCTCAATTCTCACCTACTGCCCTTTCCCCGAAGCGTTAGAAAAACTGTAAGATCCAAAGATAACTTGGAAGATAATGTATTTGAATTTTTCTCCAAACTAAACTTGAGGGAGTCACCAGTGAAACTTAATTTCTTATGAATAAGTCACAAGTTCAGCATCAACGTGACTCTTCCTTCATTTGGATCTCTAGACTGTGTGCCTTCATATGGGTGTGTGTGCTCATTACAGAATCTTTGTAACAATCATTTAACGCTGACCTTGCCTTTCTGAAGGACCTTTCACTAGTCTTATCTGAAACAAAGGAAGATAAATTGGAGGAACTAGCAAACTCTTTATTGAAAAGGAGCTGCTTTGAAGAGCAGCAAAATCAGTTTGACTCATTAGCAGTCTTTCTCTCCACATGCTTTTTCTAAAAAGTCACAGTAAACTCATTTGTTTTTTTTTTTTTTTAACCTGGGGTGGTTTTCTTTTTTGCAAGTAACTGATTTGGAAATGGATAATATTTCAGCCAATCAAAATGAGAGGGGATTTCCAGAAATGAATTCCTGAGTCTTGTATGATAAGTTAAAAGACGCTGAGAAAAGGTCCCTTTTCTTTCCAGTTGTAGTCACATCTGCCTGCGATGCTGAGCACAACTACAGCATCTTGAGATCATGAATTAGTGAGTAAAATTCACAGACAAAGGATGTCAAAGCAGAAATGGGGAAAAGTCTGGGTCCTTGGCTATTAAATCAACCAAACTGCCTGACCAATGAAGTTTTCATAACATATATTTCTTTTTGTTTATGCCAGTTTGAGTTTTCCAGCTGAAAATATCACTAACAATATGCTATCCAGGGCCTCCCTGATGTCTGATTATATTCAGCCATCCTACAAATTTTCAGTTATAGAGAAGACTGAGATGGAAGTTGATTAGAAAATAGCAAAGGCTTACTTCAATTCTAAGGTCCTCTTAAGCTATAATTTTATGCATATCATATCACTGTTTTTAATGAGTGGAGTTAACTTTATAAAAGAAAAAAGAAAACTATCTTATTGAGTATATATCACATCAATCCTAACTATTCGTTGGAAGGACTAATGCTGAAGCTCCAATACTGTGGCCATCTGATGCAAAGAGTCGATTCATTGGAAAAGGCCCTGATGCTGGGAAAGAGTGAAGGCAGGAGGAGAATGGAGCTACAGAGGATGATATGGTTGGATGGCATCACCGACTCAATGGACATGAGTTTGAGCAAATTCAGGGAGATAGTAGAGGACAAGGAAGGCTGGCATGCTGCAGTCCATGGGGTCACAAAAAGTCAGACACAACTGAACAACTGAACAACAACAATATAAGGCGGCAGGCGTCCGATTCCGGGCTTTTGATTCTGCACCGGAACATCCTGCAGCTGTGGAACTACAAAAGCATTCCTGGTCTTCTCGATTAAATTGTGAGGAGAAAATATAACCTGCCAATGATGGTCATTTCTGTATTTACTGCCACGTCTGGAGAGTTAGTGAGAGCACTGTCTGAAGAGACGGGTGAGCTGAGCTCATCTCTACCTCCTGCCAGGTCTTCCCAATCCTCAGCCTACACCACGGCCACAGAATGGGCAAGAAAATCTCAAAGCAACAAATAAAACTGTGGTGGAGAGTTACAGGATGGGAAAAAACAATAATTAGCCCAAATAAAAAATGGTGTGCAGTGCTGACTTATATTAATATTACAACCAGCCTGCAGGGTAAAATTAAGTCTAAATATTAGTAAGTTGGATGAGGATTTCTATGAAATGTATTTTCCACATAGTATGTGATGTGGTAACTCCTCCATGGACCTATAAAAAAATGAAAAATGCTAATTATTCTGTACTTCAAAATCATAAATAGAAAAGACGGGCATTAAAATTACATTTAGAACTTGCATTCACTTTGAGTTTTAAAAAAATGACAACACATTGTAAATGCTTTATTTAAAGGAAAACGAGATAGATACCCCCTGGAGAATCCCAGGGACGGGGGAGCCTGGTGACCTGCCATCTATGGGGTTGCACAGAGTCAGACACGACTGAAGTGACTTAGCAGCAGCAGCAGCAGCAGAGCACTTTGCTCTGCATTGTGATGCTTGTCAGTGAGTGCTAGGCTATCTTGCATTTTGGCACTTAGTTATACTTTGTCCTCTTTTATCATCCAGTTTTCCAGTTTGTGTATGTCTTGTTTTGCTAAAAATTGTAAACTATTTGATGATAGTCAATGACAAACATAATTTAAAAAAAAACACAACTCGGACTTAGCACAACAAGAAAAACAACTCTGCAATGCATAAGGACTCTATTAAATGTTTTCTTACAGTTATGTTTAAAGTTAACACTAACCTATATTTTCTACTAATACTATCCCAGGCAATAAGAGGGCTTCCCTGATAGCTCAGAACTTCCAGATATTCAAGCTGGATTTAGAAAAGGCACAGGAACCAGAGATCAAATTGTCAACAGCCGTGGGATCATCAAAACAGCAAGAGAGTTCCAGAAAAACTATACCAAAGCCTTTGACTGTGTGGATCACAACAAACTGTGGAATATTCTTAAAGAGATGTGAATACCAGATCACCTGACCTGCCTCCTGAGAAATCTGTATGCAGGTCAAGAAGCAACAGTTAGAATTAGATATGGAACAACAGACTGGTTCCAAATCAGGAAAGGAGTACATCAAGGCTGTATATTGTCACCCTGCTGATTTAACTTATATGCAGAGTACATCATGCAAAATACCAGGCTGGATGAAGCACAAGCTGGCATCAAGATTGCTGGAAGAAATATCAATAACCTCATATACGCAGATGACACCACCCTTATGGCAGAAAGCAAAGAAAAACTAAAAAGCCTCTTGATGAAAGTAAAAGAGAAGAGTGAAAAAGTTGGCTTAAAACTTGACATTCAGAAAACTAAGATCAAGGCATCCGATCCCATCACTTCATGGCAAATAGATGGGGAAACAATGGGAACAGTGACAGACTTTATTTTGGGGGACTCAAAATCACTATAGCCATTAAATTAAAAGATGCTTGCTCCTAGGAAAAAAAGCTATGACCACCATAGAGAGCATATTAAAAAGCAGAGACATTACTTTGCCAACAAAGGGCCATCTAGTCAAAGCTATGGTTTTTCCAGTAGTCATGTACAGATGCAAGAGTTGGACTATAAAGAAAGCTGAACGCTGAAGAATTGATGCTTTTGAACTGTGGTGTTGGAGGATACTCTTGAGAGTCCCTTGGACAACAAGGATATCCAACCAGTCAATCCTAAAGGAAATCAGTTCTGAATGTTCATTGGAAGGACTGATGCTGAAGCTGAAACTCCAATACTTTGGCCACCTGATACAAAGAACCAACTCACTGGAAAAGACCCTGATGCTGGGAAAGACTGAAGGCAGGAGGAGAAGGGGATGACAGAGGATGAGATGGTTGGATGGCATCACCAACTCAGGGACATGAGTTTAAGCAAGCTTCAGGAGTTGCTGATGGACAGGGAAGCCTGGCGTGCTGCAGTCCATGGGGCCACAACTGAGCGACTGAACTGACTGAGGCAATGAGACAACATAGTTTGCTAAAAACAAGAGTCAATTACTCTATTTTCACTTTTAAGGAACCTTCATATTGTTCTCTACAGTGACTGTACCGATTTACATTCCCACCAACAGTGTGGGAAGGTTTGCTTTTCTCCACACCCTTTCTAGCATTTATAGTTCGTGGATTTTTTGATGATGGCCATTCTGAATAAAAATAGAGCTACCATATGATCCTGCAATCCCACTCCTGGGCATATACCCAGAGAAAAATATGACCCAAAAGAATACCCCAATCTTCATAGCAGCATTATTTATAATAGCCAAGATATGGAAGCAACCTAAAAGTCTATCGACAGATGAATGGATAAAGATGTGATATATACACACAGTGGAATGCTACTCAGTCATTTAAAAGAATGAAATAATGCTTTTGCAGCAACATGGATGATCCTACAGATTGTCTTATTGAACGAAGTCAAAGAGAATGATAAATATTACATGGTATCACTTGTGTGTGGAATCTTTAAAACAATGATACAAATGAACATATTCACAAAACAGACTCACAGACTTAGAGAATAAATTTATGGTTGAGGGGGAAGGGATAATTAGGGAGTTTCTAACTGACATGTACACATTGCTATATTTAAAATGGATAACCAACAAGAACCTGCTGTATAGCACAGGGAACTCTGTTCAATATTATGTAACAACTTAAATGGGAAAAGAATTTGAAAAAGAATAGATACATGTATATGTATAACTGCATCACTTTGATGTACATCTGAAACTAACACAACAGTGTTAATCACCTACATGCCAATATAAAAAGGTTTTTTTTTTTTTTTTAAAGTCAATTACTGATGCTTGTTCACATTTTCATTTGCAGTGAGTTTCTTTTTTTAAAAAACATGAATGTCTGAGGCTAATGGACAGAAACAAGCATTACCAATAAATCAACCAGCAGTGGAGTATTAGCTGAGTATCTACTACATTTTTTGCATTGAATGGATACTCAATATCCCCTTAATTGATATTATGTTGTTTATTTCTGCCAACTGTCATCAGCTATTGATTTTTTTCATTTCCTTTATTTTTTCTGATAAGGAAATAATGACATTTCATTGCTTAAATTTAGAACCAGTATAAAGTAAGATAAAGTGCTGATGTTAAATGTAAGCTTCAGGTTTGAAAACTGTCAAAAATGGTATGAATAAATTGCCACTGGGGAATTCACCTTTCAGTTGTGTGGCAGAGCTAATTGATGGAGAAAATATTCTGGTAGACTTCATCCTACTTGTTTTGCATATCACGTTTGCTATGATAGGCTCAAAGTTCAACTGTATTTGAATATTTGTACTTCAAAAATTAAGTTCATAAATTCAGTTCAATAGATAAAATATGAGCCATTAAATGTGTAGTCACTGACATTTAAATGAGGGCATGGTGGCAGAATCTTTTCTTTTTCATGATTTCATGATTAGGGAAAGCTACTGAACTGATCACTTTAAAGTACAGTTTAAAATTCACGAATTGGCTTATTTACATGTTAAAAGGCTAGGGAGTCAGAGCTCATGCTGCTGCTGCTAAGTCGCTTCAGTCGTGTCCGACTCTGTGCGACCCCATAGACGGCAGCCCACCAGGCTCCCCCGTCCCTAGGATTCTCCAGGCAAGAACACTGGAGTGGGTTGCCATTTCCTTCTCCAATGCATGAAAGTGAAAAGTGAAAGTGAAGTCGTGTCCGACTCCTAGCAAACCCCTAGCACCTTCCAAAGACAGAAGAGTCTGTGATGTCTTAGAAACACTTAGACCACTGTGCTAACAACTTGATACACAGGCCAAAGGAATACTGATTAAAGCAGCAGGAGAGGAGCAGGAAGAATAGAAAGTTAGTACTTGTTAATAAGCTTTGTGGAGCTGAATGTGGAAGTGGGCAGCCTTGGTGCTAGTATAGCGCCCCCTGGTGGCACCTTCCTGTCTATTGTTTGGATGAAGGGCAGTTAGGCAGGTGTCAGCTGACAAAGGCACCAAGCATATGTTCATAGAAACAGTCTTTAAAGGTAATCACTTCATGGGAAAAGATGGGGAAACAGTGGAAACAGTGTCAGACTTTATTTTTCTGGGCTCAAAAATCACTGCAGATGGTGACTGCAGCCATGAAATTAAAAGACACTTACTCCTTGGAAGGAAAGTTATGAACAACCTAGATAGCATATTCAAAAGCAGAGACATTACTTTGCCAACAAAGGTTCGTCTAGTCAAGGCTATGGTTTTTCCTGTGGTCATGTATGGATGTGAGAGTTGGACTGTGAAGAAGGCTGAGTGCCAAAGAATTGATGCTTTTGAACTGTGGTGTTGGAGAAGACTCTTGAGAGTCCCTTGGACTGCGAGGAGATCCAACCAGTCCATTCTGAAGGAGATCAGCCTGGGATTTCTTTGGAGGGAATGATGCTAAAGCTGAAACTCCAGTACTTTGGCCACCTCATGCGAAGAGTTGACTCATTGGAAAAGACTCTGATTCTGGGAGGGATTGGGGGCAGGAGGAGAAGGGGATGACTGAGGATGGGATGACTGGATGGCATCACTGACTCGATGGACATGAGTCTCAGTGAACTCCGGGAGTTGGTGATGGACAGGGAGGCCTGGCGTGCTGCAATTCATGGGGTCGCAAAGAGTCGGACATGACTGAGTGACTGATCTGATCTGATCTGATCTGAGTAGCTTTCAAAGTACCTTTTTCTTCCTGAATTCAGCACTAAACAAGTAAATAACTTTGATCTGGCCTCAAATTGTAACCCTGAAAACTCTTAGTAGGAGGAAATTTGTCCTCTTTGTGAAAACTTTAAGCTTGTAGGAAAGAAGTTCATGCAATAATTGTAAATAAGTTCATAGTGTATAATTTTTTGCTATCTTTCTTAAAAAACTAAAATTTTTCTAGTATAAAGTTACTAGATGTAAGACCATATAGATTTTTATTATTACAGCTTCATTTTAAAAAAATCAACAACATTTTACAAGTTTGCCCATGGGCTCAAGTTTAATTTGTAAAATGCACTTCAAATTAAGTCCTTATTTAAAGGGATATATATATTTCAAAAGTGTTAAGCCGCTAAAGCTCTGTTTCTATTTTGAATCGATATTAAATACAGTTTAAGAAACTCAAAAAGTTAGCTATTTAACAACCCAAAGCAAATGAGTTCTTTGGTCTTATAAATTTGGGGAAACTTAAGATATGAAATCTAATGCCGTGTACTTCTTATGAAAACCTGCCACCCAGTGGACATTTTATGCCAAGGCAGCGTCTTACTTAGTGCTTTTATGGACAAGATGCTTTTAAACCTGTCTTTAACAGTTATATTCTAAATGTCTAGTTTAGAATAAACCTAATAGCTAGTTACCTAGAACCCATTAACCCTATAGCTAGTTAAATGCAAAATGGTAGGGGAAAAAAAAACCTCTAAGGCTTAAAATTTGAACATAAAATAATTCTGTGATCATAAATGTTTATATATGTTATCAATACAATTTGACAACCAGTTCAATGTTAACAATCCCATTATAATCAGAATGTTTAAGTAAAACCTATAGCCATATGTGTCAGTTTCCTTACTGTAAAAACAGGTATTATCAATAGTATGTACCTCACTGCTGGTATAAGGAAAAGAGAGTCAATATAAGTTAAGCTCTTAGAACTATAATTAGCACAGAATTGCTCAATTGTCACTAGTTCCATTAGGTCAATGATTTTCACAGGCCCTCATCGGGCCTAATCAGGATTTCCTGAGAAACTCTCAAGTTAAAGCAATTTCCTTCCCTCAAGATCCCCCACAACCTCTAGTGGTTCAAGCTGCCATCTCCCTTCCTTCCTTCTCCTAAACTCATATACTGAATCAATCCACCCAAAGCTCTTTACTGATTAAAAGAACGATTTTTAAAAGTTGGGTTGATCCATGTGTATCACTGCAAACAACTTGCTCAGAAGCCCAACCTAAATAATAAATAAGCCAATTGTCCTAACTCATAGGAGCATTAAAATAGAAGGTGAGACTCTGTAAACACTGCAAGGAGAGTACAGCAGTTTCCTATTGCCACTGCAACAAATTTGGTGGCTTCAAACAGCCTAAACTTGATCGGGAGATCAAAAGTCTGAAATGGGTCTCATGGGGCTAAAACCAAGGTGTCTGCTGGGCTGTGTTTCTTTTTGAGGCTCTGGGAGAGAACTGGTCTTCTTGCCATTTGCAGCTCCTAGAGCTGGTCTGCGTTCCCTGACTTACGGTTCTTTCCCCCATCTTCAGAGGTACCAACTGCATCCCTCTGACCTCTGCTTCTGTCCTTATCTCTTCTGAGTCTCCTGCCTCCCTCTTTCAATTCTCACATCTACAAAATCTTTTGCTGAGTAAGGTAACACGTTTACAGGGTCCAGAGATTAGACTGTAAAGAACCATTATTCCCCCTCCCACCGAGGTAGAATATTTCAATGGGACAACAGGAAGAGGAAGAGGCAATCTGGACTCCTGGGAAACAAATCAACACAAATTTCATGACGTGGTGTGTACTTACATCATCAATAGTGAACATCACATGCAAAAGTAGCTGCTATATACTAAGATGGATAACCAACCACACACTGTGTGTGCATAGCACAAGGAACTCTGCTCAATGTTATGTGGCAAGCCTGGATGGGAGGGGAGTTTGGGGGAGAATGGATGCATGTGTATGTATGGCTGAATCCCTTTGCTGTTCACCTGAAGCTATCACAACATTGTTCATTGGCTGTACCCCAACACTAAATACGCATGTGTGCTGAGTCACTTCAGTCATGTCCAACTCTTTGCAACCCCGTGGAGTGTAGCCTGCCAGGCTCCTTTGTCCATGGGATTCTCCAGGCAAAAACACTGGAGTGGATTGCCACATCCTTCTCCACCAATATAAAAATGAGTTAAAAAAAAAGAATATATGTATTTATATATACACACATATACAACTGAATCACTTTGCTGTACACCTGAAACTAACACATTATAAATCAACTATATTTCAATAAAAAAAATTGTTTAAACTAGCTAGAGGGAAATTAATAGACCATTCATCACTCAACATACTTTAATAAAGAATTTACGTGGGGACTTTTCCGGTTGTCCAATGGTTAAGACCACAATTCTACTGCAAGGGGCGTGTGTTTTAACCCTGGTTGGGGAATTAAGATCACTCGTGCCACAAAGCGCAGCCAAAAAATGTTTATTTCTAAACATTGTGTAAACCGGTGTGGTACAGAAGAACCCATTCTATCACTCTCCAACTGTGTGACTTGGAAGGTTTAGATATAGCCTCTCGGAACTTTGGTTTCCTCAACTGGAAAACGGGGTTAATTACAAGTAGAATGTGTACCCGATTGCCTGACACAGTAAACATAACAAACTGTTGGTAATACCTGAATTCAAAATGATTTAAAGTTCATTTTTTCAACACTACTGATAGAACATGCTATATATTCCAGGAAGCTATGTGACTCCATACTGAAATCATCATCTGTATCAGGCTCTCACTGTGCATTTGTATTGGGTTTGTGCCTTTAATTTCAGGGCAGTGCCACAGGATAAAATGAACCCCGAGTAATTTCTAATAGTAAGACTATTAAGAGCTAATAAGTAGTGAGTGCTCACAGTTACAGCAAACACTACTCCAAATGTTTTACCGATTTCATCTATTTTAATCCCCACAAAGAGTAGTATGTAATTTGTAATTTGTCATCGTCTTGGCAGGACCCTTCTCAAGCTAAGACTTCTGACTCACTGGCATGTTACAGAAAACTGAATTGTTAATCAAAGGGAAAAAACAGTCAAACGGGATGTAATACAATTTCAGGAAGCGTCTGAAATCATCGTCTAAAATGAGCAGCTGAGAGAGGGTTTGTTACATAGATCCACTTGCCTGCATTATCCACTTTTCAGCAAAATTTATTTGTTTAGCTGTTTACAATGCTTACAGGCAAAGGCCCCAAAGGCAGGAAAACCACCTGAGTTTCAGGCTCCAAACCAAGAGTTCGTGTGTAGAGCAGGGTTTTGTCATCTTCCTCTCTTACTCTGCCCTAGGCTTTCTGTCAGAGGTTGCTTCTATTTAATAGATAAAACCTCTTTTGGCTTCCAGATTAGTCATCCCACCTAAATACTGCTTCTAGTGAACTGAGTTAAAACAGGGACCAGAAATGGATATTCTGCTGTCTGACAAGGAAAGAAGAGATAGGGAAAAACCCCACAGCATAAATGCCATCACTGGGCATGAAGAGTGCCTATTGTATCTTGCAACGTGGACTGGAAACTCAGACCTTACTGCACAACCATGAACAAATCAAAATGAGAGGAAAAAAATGAAAATATGTACTTTCTCTTTAGGGAGTACTTCAACCAAAGTAAACTGCTGCTAAGTCTGCTAGGTTACTTCAGTCGTGTCTGACTCTGTGCAACCCCAGAGACAGCAGCCCACCAGGCTCCCCTGTTCTTGGGATTCTCCAGGCAAGAACACTGGAGTGGGTTGCCATTTCCTTCTCCAATGCATGAAAGTGAAAGTGACGTCGCTCAGTCGTGTCCGACTCCTAGCGACACCATGGACTGCAGCCTACCAGGCTCCTCCCCCCATGGAATTTTCCAGGCAAGCATACTGGAGTGGGCTGCCATTGCCTTCTCCGAAAGTAAACTAGGAAAGTATTGATACATGGGGTTTTCTGAAGACCAGTAATTGTGATAATTCTTAACCTGGGAATTATAAATAACCCAGCTAAGGACACAGAAAATGCTCCTAGGATCTACCAACTTTCTTTTTCATTAATCTGATTTTTAAAAAAGGTTTGAAGCATGATGGCAAGAACTACCAAGTAACTGGAATTAAAATGAACTCTCATAATTCTAAACAAAAAAGAGTTATCAAAAAGAACTTTGAGCACCTCCTGCTGCTGCTGCTGCTAAATCACTTCAATCACGTCTGACTCCGTGCCACCCCATAGACAGCAGCCCACCAGGCTCCCCTGTCCCTGGGATTCTCCAGGCAAGAATCCTGGAGTGGGTTGCCATTGCCTTCTCCGAGCACCTGCTAGAGTTAAAAAAAAAAAAAAAAAACATGAAAAGCAAGTAGAGAACATCTCCTTCTTCCTCGATATCTTATGCTTTATGTCAATTACAAAAGAAAGTTAGCAGGAAGAGCTGTCCAAGCAAGCGTGCAGGCAAAATGATGAATATACTTGGATGTGACTTGAATGTCACTGAAAGACCAATGTGAATATAACTGAGCCCTAGAAGTACAGTAGCTGTGATACCTGAAACTATTACCACAAGGTTGGTTCTTTGAAAGGCTTCTGGAAACGTGCATATTTACTGGGTTCAAACTAACATTTTTAAATGTGTATATTCATCTGTTTTAACCACTGTTGCCACTTGGCAAAGAGCATTCTCTAAGAAGTGAGAAAACAGAATAGGTATGATTTGATAGGGAAAAGAGTAAGGATCCTCACGCTGACTTGTGGGGCTTTGAACATTGAATCCAAGAGTTCCATTGAAATATTTTGTTCATTTGGTCACTTTAATTCTTTAGCACAGCATTTAAAACATAGATTATTGCTGTTCAGTTGCTAAGTCTTGTCTAACTCTTAAAGACCCCGTGGACTGTAGCACGTCAGGATCCAAGGGGTTCTCCAAGCAAGCATACCAGAATGTGTTGCCGTTTCCTTCTCCAGGAGATCTTCCCAAAGCTAGGATTGAACCTGTGTCTCTGGTATTGGCAGGCAGATTCTCTACCACCGAGTCTCCAGGGGAGTCCTTCAAACATACGTGCACACGTGCTCAGTAGCTTTAGTCGTGTCTGACTCTTTGCAACCCTGTGGACTGTAGCCCGCCAGGCTCCTCTGTCCCTGGGATTCTCCAGGTAAGAATACTAGGTTGCCATGCCTTCCTCCAGAGGATCTTCTCCCCCAAACATACATAAGACTCAGTAAATATTTATGGAAAGGAACAATGATTATGGGTTGGGAAGATCTCCTAGAGAAGGGAAAGGCTACCCACACTTCAGTATTCTGGCCTGGAGAATTCCATGGACTGTATAGTCCACGGGGTCACAAAGAGTCGGACACAACTGAGTAACTTTCAAAAATCAATAGTGATTATGACAATGGTGAGAATGATGAACACTTGACTACTAAGTATCAGGTGTTATTTAAAGTGCTTCACACTTTCTAAATTCTTTTAATACTTCCAACTACCCTAGAAGGTAAATGCTGAGGTTCAGAGAAGTTCAGAAACTTGCCTGAGGTCACGCAACAAGAAGGCTTACGAGCCAGAATACAAAAGGAGGTGTTTGGGCTCCAAAGCAAGTCAGGAAGGGAAGAGGGGGAGAAAGGACTGAGAGAAGAATCATAAAAGGAAAAAAGACAGAGAGGAGAAGCTCTGCCAATTCTCCTTACCTCTGGTTTCCCCCAGAGGTTAGCATGCGAGGCAGTGGTTCCTCAATAGGAAACAGAGTCCCCTAGACAGGTACGTGGCATGCAGAGGATAAAGGAAAATACATAGAAAATACATAGGCAGACACCTCACAAATCAGAGTTTAAAAGTTCAGCGACTGAAGGGTGCTTAACTCTGTCTGAGGGCTGGTCTGCCTCAGCATGGCCTCCCCTGCCACCGGGTGGGACAGGAACCAAGGAGATAACGTGTGATCAGTCGCTCAGTCCTGTCCGACTCTCTCATAACTCCATAGACTGGACTGGAGCTCGCCAGGCTCCTCTGTCCGTGGGATTTCCCAGGCAAGAAGACTGGAGTGGGTTGCCATTTCCTCCTCCATGGGATCTTCTGGACCCACGGATCGAATCCAAATCTCCTGCACTGACAGGTGGATTCTTTACCACTGAGCCCCCTGGGAAGCCCCGAGGAGATCTGAGGCACCTACATGGTTCCTTAGGCAACGGAAGTATCTTCCCATCCCACTGACAATCTGGAGGCAAGAACACTCATCAAGGAGGCAAGATATTTAGCCCTGTTTTGGTGAGTAACATTTTATGTCTTCTATCACGATAGAAGGTGGTTGAACAATTTGAGTTTTACTTCATTTTATGCCAATTCTTTTTTAAGACCTTTCGATATTTATTGCAGTCTAAAATCATCCTCATCCTGATTTTTGCTTTATGTGTCTTTGCTTCTTTGTTGTTAGGTGTCTAATGGCTTATGATATCTGTCTTCTTTGTGAACTGTACCTTTTATCATTGAAAATATTCATCTTTGTTTCATTAAAAAACAAAGTGTTAAAAATAAATAAAATCATCCTCTAGGAATGACTTTACATCAGTAATGCTATCCTGTGCCCACCCATAATTTAGCATATTTAATATCATTAAATACCCTTTCCGACAGCATCAAATATTGGGAAACAATTTGCATAGGTACCATAGAAGACAGACTTCCAAGCTCTGAAATGACACTGCTCGAGCAATCCAACCCTCCAAATCTCTCTTCCTTTCACTGGCTTCTATTTGAAATCCCTTCAGCAGGAAAAAGCCTTTTGTTCCTTCATAAAATACAAAGTATAAATCCTTCTGAAAGAGGCAAACCAAGGACTAAAATGATACTAGAAATGTGAAGTCGCTCAGTCGTGTCCGACTCTTTTTCGACCCCATGGACTATAACCTGCCAGGCTCCCCTGTCCATGGGATTTTCCTGGCAAGAACACTGGAGTGGGTTGCCATTTCCTTCTCCAAAATGATACTAAATTGTTATCAATTAGTATCATCTTCTTTGGGGGTTCACATATTTTGAGGGTGAAATACAGCCCTGGGGGTTGCAGAAGGGAATAGGGCAGAGATGAAAAGAGGAAAAGAGGACACGGCTGTATAAAATTGGCAGCATGTAAATGTCACCTACAGTCCAATTTTTCCTATGTTTGTGTTAGTTCCTCAGTCGTGTCTGACTCTTTGCAACCCCCATGAACTGTACCCTGCCAGGTTCCTCTGTCCATGTAATTCTCCAGGCAAGAATACTGGAGTGAGCTGCCATTCCTTTCTCCAGGGGATCTTCCTGAACCAGGGATCGAACCAGGGTCTCTTGCACTGCAGAAAGATTCTTTACCAAAGTAAATTTTTCCTAAAGTAGACTTAAATGCTGATATATATTGGTTTGATATGATTTCAAATCTACTTGTTTTGGACTCTTTTTTTTTTTTATCTAAGACTGAGGTTGTTTGGTTCTGAGTGAAGTTATATACATTTAGGAAGCTGTAGCCGGATGTCAGGGCTGACCCCTGTGGTCACATGCTCAGCAGCTCAGTTACTGAGAAGCCTTGATGGACAAGAACGTGTAGGAGGCAGCTCTGGGAGACATTAAGGTTTGACCAGCACCCTAAGAGTGCTCTGTCTGCGTTACTGATTTCAACAACAGCAGACCGAAGACCTTGTGGCATTAGCTTCTGCTTTGGCAAGATGATTCCTTGCCAGGTAGTGGTGAAAGCCATGCAGTGGCCCAAGGAGATCATCTTGCCTGCCAACACTGATATCTTTGTTCCCTAGCAACGTGCCCTAGAAACAAAGGACTTTTACTTTGCGCTGACAGCTGGACATCAGCTTACCAAAGGTACATCTGAACTAAATTTGGACTTTATTCCTTTCATCTTCTCTTTGCCTGAAACAATAGTGTGATTAATCTATTACTGGTTGGAGTGTGTTACTTCTTATTGGCTTAATTAAAAGATATGATCCTGTATGCTATTGGCTTGTGAAATTAGTTTAATTCCCATAGTTACCCTATGTTATGGCAACCTATGGCAAAGATAACCTATAGCAAAGATGATCTCAGTCTCTGAATATTATTTGCCACACCAGAAAAAATAAACACCATTTCCCATTCAGATTTAAAATACATGTAAAGTAGCATATGTGGCTAAAAACTTGAATTATTTAATAAGATCAAGAACACCTAGATTTGAAACACTGTTTTGTTATCAACCAGGTCTGTGAACTAGGGCAGGTTCCTCAGTTCAGTTCAGTAGCTCAGTTGTGTCTGACTCTGCGACCACATGGACTGCAGCACGCCGGGCTTCCCTGCCCATCACCAACTCCCAGAGCCTACTCAAATTCGTGTCCATCGAGTCGGTGATGCCATCGAATCACCTGATCTGCTGTTGTGAGGTGCAGATTCCTCACCATGTTTCAATTCCATCATCTGAAAAGTAGATTAATAATAGCAGCATTTCATAGGGTTGCCAACATTATTGAGTGCAAGGCCTTGCTTCAAGGCCACAGAAGCGGAGCCCAGAATCAAGGTCACCCCCAAAGCTGATTAAGCCCCTTTATAACCATTGCCAAAAGCCCCCTGATCATCACCGGCAGGCTTCCTGACTCCAAATTAGGCAAAAGTCCAACCCGGTAGTCACCCTATAGTGCTCTAACCAATCATCTAATGCCAACTTTTCAGCAGGAATCTCCTTTGTCTTGAGGCTATAAAAATCGGCTATTATCCACAAAAACTGTCACTCTCCCTGATCTGTCAGGAGGTTGGCCCACCATGCTCAAAGTGCCCTCATTATCTCTGTTCTTTGTTCTGAATAAACTCCCTTCTGAAATACTCTGTGTCTAGAAATTCTTTTCCAACCTGCACTCAGACTGCCTCAATGGAGATTCAAATACATTAAATATGTAAGGCATCTGGAAAAGTGTCTGACATACGGTAACTACTTGATAAATGTTAACTATTACTATTGCTTAACACAATATAATAATTATAGATAATATAATAATTGAAGGTTATTATAGTCATTCTGTTTAAGCATGACTGGTCAATAACAGGAAGAGCTTCTATGTGCCCCAGTGTTCATAGCAGCACTATTTACAACAGCCAGGACATGGAAGCAGCCTAGATGTCCATCAACAGAGGAATACATAAAGAAAATGTGGTGTATATATACACAATGAAATATTGCTACTGCTAAGTCACTTCAGTCATGTCCGACTCTGTGTGACCCCATAGACGGCAGCCCACCAGGCTCCCCATCCCTGGGATTCTCCAGGCGAGAACACTGGAGTGGGTTGCCATTTCCTTCTCCAGTGCATGAAAGTGAAAAGTGACAGTGAAGTCGCTCAATCGTGTCCGACTCTCAGCGACCCCATGGACTGCAGCCTACCAGGTTCCTCCATCCATGGGATTTTCCAGGGAAGAGTACTGGAGTGGTGTGCCACCACCTTCTCCGAATGAAATATTAGTCACCCTTAAAAAAGAACGAAGTACTGGCCTTTGCAGGAACATGGATAGACCTAGAAATTGTCATACTAAGTCAGAGAAAGACAAATATATGATATCACATCTGAAAAAAAATGATACAAATAAATTTATTTACAAAACAAATAGACTCACATTTGAAAACAGATATAGAAAACAAACTTATGGTTACCAAAGGGGATGGGAATAAGGGATAATTTAGGAGTTTGAGATTAACATCTATACACTACTATATATAAAATGAATAAAATAAAAAAAAACAAGGACCTAATGTACAGCACAGGGTACTCTACTCAATATCTTATAATAATCTATAATGGAAACAATGAGAAAAAGAATATTTATATATATATATATGTAAGCTGAATCACTATGATGTAGATGTAAAACACTGTAGACATCAATAAAAAACAATAAACATCAATAAAAAAGTTAATAATAAGGAAGCACTTCTCATAGATAACTTTTCTCTAGGGAATTATTTCACGCTCACTTCCCTGGTAGCTCAGAGGTTAAAGTGTATGTTTGCCTGCAATGCGGAAGACCTGGGTTCAATCCCTGGGTCGAGGGAAAAGGAAATGACAACCCACTCCAGTACTCTTGCCTGGAGAATCATATGGATGGAGGAGCCTGGTGGGCTACAGTCCACAGGATCGCAAAGAGTCAGACACGACTGCGGGACTTCACTTTCACTTTCAAATCAAACAGTACCAGTAGCAATGGGCTTCCCTGGTGGCTCAGTGGTAAAGAATCTGCAAGACAAGCAGGAAACACGGGTTCAATCCCTGGGTTGGGAAGATTCCCTGGAGGAAGATATGGCAACCCATTCCAGTATTCTTGCCTGAGAAATTCCACAGAAAGAAGGAGCCTGGCGGGCTATAGTCCATGGGGTCGCAAAGAGTCGGACATAACTTAAAGACTGAGCAGGCACCAGTAAGAATAGACACAACATATAAAATTTCCTTTAAGTATTTGTTCTACTAACTGCCAAGGTTATATCAACTCTACTTAGAGGCTGTTCGCTGATCAAAAAGATGTTAATCTAATCACAGTTGCTTGGAAGCTAGAAAGTAATGACTATGTCACTTAGGCTTTCTTAAAGTTATTTAATAGGATTTACAAATATTGACACATGAGTCATTGACGAATAGAACTTCTGTCTTTTATAGGTAAGGTTATTTATAATGTCCTTCTATAAACTGGTGAATGTAAATGATGATTCTACAATTCAATTTTGCCCTCCTTGCATCATTCATTCTGACATTATTGAATGCTAAAAGAAAATATGAAAATGAATGGCTTATAGGATGAATTCAGAATCACTGAATTTAGAGCTGAAAGGTATCTTGGGAATCATACACCTTTCTATCAGGAGAAGCCACATGTCTTGGGTAATCTGCTACATCTCCTAGAAGAGAAAACAGTTATTCCTATACCTGTCTTTTAATACATCCAACACTATACCTGTCTTCTACTACTTCTATACCTGTCTTCTAATACATCCAACTCTAAGACCTCCAAGTGTCTGGGAGATTTCTTACCATGTATACTTCCAGGAGCTCTGGAGACAAATGCTCCCCACCTGGTTTTTTGTCTAGAGTAAACAGAAAGTCAGAACACAATACCTGAAGCCATGCTCTGTTGCCACTCGATGTTACCTCTTTACAAAGTCCTCTCTTGACCCCACAAATACCACTGTCAACTACAAACTGGCACTTGCCAAGGGCATTTTCCCTGAACCTTGTGCTGGTGCTGCTGTTGACCATCAACATGCCCTAAAAGGAGTTCAGGGTGCAAGAGTGACGCACGCCGTGCTCCAGGGAAACTGGCAGAACAGGTCTTTAGATGGTTGGATATTTTCAGAAACTGATTTCGTGATCCCAATCTTTGCATCCCAATCTTTGCACTGAATCCCTTCATGATGACAACAGCTCCTCGTGACTAGCACAAAACCTCTTGTAAAATAAGCACTTGATTGCACTGAACTTTGCCTTCACCAAAATCTTATATCTTGATTGTTGATCTTCCCCCACAACCTCCTTGGAGCAGTTCCTCAGAATTATCTGAGGCGCAGTCTCCCGGGTTGCAGTCCTCATTTTGCCCCAAATAAAACTTAACTCACAGCTCTCACATTGTGCATCTTTTTTAGTCGACACCACCATCACAATGCTTCCCTGGTGGCTCAGATGGAAAAGAATCTTCTCCAGTGCAGGACACTTGGGTTCAATCCCTGGGTCAGGAAGATCCCCTGGAGAAGGGAATGGCAACCCACTCCAGTATTCTTGCCTGAAGAATCCCATGGACAGAGGATCCTGGTGGGTTATAGTCCATGGGATACAAAGAGTGGGACACGACTGAGCAACTAACAATTTCACTTTCACCATCACAATACCATGTTATCTTTCACCCATTCAGTTTGCTTTATTTTCCTTTAAGGCACATTTATGATATAAAAGTATTACTATTATCGGAGATTGGTTGGCTGGTTTGTTCATTAATGTTCCCTCACCAGAATGGAGTGATTCATTCATTCATTAATGTTCTCCTCACCTCAGGAGAGTACAGGCTGCACGTCTCTTGTTCACATCACATCCCTGGTACCTGGGACAATATCTCACATATTTCAGATGCTCAGGAACACGGATCCACCTGGGTCCACATCCTAAGAGGGAATGCACACTTTAGACCTGTGTTCAGCCCTGAAAGTCTACATGTGGAATCGAAGAAAAAGAGTTTAAGTCCACAAGTTACAAGAATGATATGGGCAGGGAACTGTCTATGGCTGGCTCTTTGCCATGGACAGATTCTAAGGAAAGATAAGAACCAGGACACCAAGGCAGAGAAAGTTACTCATGACACGTTTCATATGTAAGGGAGGCAACATTTTATCCTACTTTGGTTATCAGCAGGAACTCTTTAACAAAGAGACATTAACAAAAGTAAGCAGTGTATCAACACAATACCACTGGGAAGAAACCTAAAGGAAAAGTAACTCAACCTCTTGACAAAACAACATATTATAGAGAAATGACAAAACAAAGCACACAGTTTCAGGCTTCCAAAAGTGGCAAACTGAGGAGAGATAAATACATGGGAGCAACTAATGAAGGAAAGCTTGTTTGCAGATTCCTCGGAAGGTCTCTGGGCTCATAAGAGGGTCCCCAGTAAAAAGAGAGCACGTACCCTGCAGAAAAAGTTGGCTTAAAGCTCAACATTCAGAAAACTAAAATCATGGCATCTGGTCCCATCACTTCATGGCAAATAGATGGGGAAACAATGGAACATGTCAGACTTTATTTTTGGGGGCTCCAAAATCACTGCGGATGGTGACTGCAGCCATGAAATTAAAAGACGCTTGCTCCTTGGAAGGAAAGTTATGACCAACCTAGACAGAATATTAAAAAGCAGAAACATTACTTTGCCAACAAAGGTCTGTCTAGTCAAGGCTATGGTTTTTCCAGTTGTCATGTATGGATGTGAGAGTTGGACTATAAAGAAAGCTGAGTGGAGAAGAATTGATGCTTTTGAACTGTGGTGTTGGAGAAGACTCTTGAGAGTCACTTGGACTGCAAGGAGATCCAACCAGTCCATCCTAAAGGAAATCAGTCCTGGGTGTTCATTGGAAGGACTGATGCTGAAGCTGAAACTCCAATACTTTGGCCACCTGATGTGAAGAGCTGACTCACTGGAAAAGACCCTGATGCTGGGAAAGATTGAAGGCAGGAGGAGAAGGGGATGACAGAAGATGAGATGGTTGGATGGCATCACTGACTCAATGGACATGGGTTTGAGTAAACTCAGGGAGTTGGTGATGGACAGGGAGGCCTGGCGTGCTGCAGTCCATGGGGTCGCAAAGAGTCAGACACGACTGAACGGACTGAGCAAATGAACTGAACTGATCCTGCAGAAAAGCGGGAGCTTTTCCTGGGTTTGCTGCTTCCTAATTGCTTTCAGTTCAAAATAGTTTTATGTCAAAGAGGAATACTTTGGAGTGACGTATTCTGGTTTTCTTCACACCTCTGACCCAGTCAAATTTGAAACTGGATTAATTCCCAATTGCCAAAAGTGGAATTACCATATGATGCAGCAGGCCCACTCCTGGGCATATATCCAGCAAAACAATAATTTAAAAAAGCACATGCACCCCTGTTTTCATAGCAGTGCTGTTCACAACAGCCAAGACGTGGAAACAACCTGAATGTCCACTGACAGATGAAGAGATAATGAAGCTGCAATATGAATATGCAATGGAATACTACTCAGCCATAAAAATGAAGGACATGATGCCATTTACAGCACCATGGATGGAAGTGGAGATTATCATACTAAGTAAGGTCAGAAGGGGAAAAACAGATACCACATGACATCACTTATATGTGGAAACTAAAATCCAACACAAATGAACCTATCTACAAAACAGAAATAGACCCACAAACATAGCGAACAGACACGTGGTTGCCAAGGGGGAGGGATGGTGCGGGAGTATGGGGTTAGCAGATGCAAACTGATGTGTGTGTGCGTGTGTGTGTGTATCGCATGGATAAACAGCAGTCCTACTGTTGCAGGGAATAACCAATTCTGACTACAAATTAGAACCATTTCTTTGACTTGCTTTCCGTTGCTTTTATTATAATCACACATAATGTCCGGCCTCAGAGAATCCTGCCCCTCTGCCTGTCTGTTAAACTGCAGTGCCTTTGTTCAGGACCCTGTCCACCTGCGGATGGCAGGAAGGAAGAAATTAACACATCCTCTGCCTAGAATTTACAAGATTAATGGCTGTTTTACTTTGTTCTCTCACTTCTCCTGCATCACTGTTCTATAAAAGAACCTGGCATCCAGACCTCGACAAAATGGTTATTTTGAGACATTAATATGCCGTCTTCTGAGTCAGCCGCTCTCTCTGGTTGGGGTATTCCTTGCCTCAACACCTTGTCTCCAAATCATTGGCCTGTCGTGAAGCAAGCAGAGCAAGCTTAATCTCGGTAACACTACTGTATAGCAGAAGGAATTATATTCAATATCCTGTGATAAACCACAATGCAAAAGAATATTAAAAAGAATGTGTATGTATGTATATATACATATATAAGAATCACTTTGGCTTATAGTAAAAATTAACACAACATTGTAAATAAACTATACTTCAATAAACAAAATCTCCTTAAAAAAATTTCCAGTTGCACAGCCCTAAAATTTATTCCTTACTTTAAATTCTGTTCCTGTCATTTGCAACTGAAAGTCTCAAGAGTGGAATTTACAGTAAGAACAACTGCAGACCTCAGCCCTGGTTGGTGTTCTTACTGTGATATTTTGGAGGATGTAGCTTTCAGATTTTCTGTCTTCAGGTTTTTTTAATTACAAGGGCACAAAATCAAAAGAAGGGGCATTTATTAGTCACCAAACTGACTTATTTATTACTGAGGCAATGTCTAGAAAAATCAATTTATTGCAAATGTTTCCCACAGGTTTGCAGATTTTAGGCAATTAACAAAAGCTGCTGTAATTCACACAAAGAGAACATTCATTGTGTTGCCAATAACTCATTTTGAAAAATTAGGTCCTCATTGTGTTGAACTTTGTGAGAAGTTTAAAACTGCAGAGTAGCCCCTGTGCTATTTCCAATAATGATCCATTGACATGGAAGATGACAACATATACCATCTAGAGGCTGTCAGGGAAATTTGGAGTATGTGTGTGAGATCCGTTTGGAATTAAACACAAGGAAATGGATATTAGAAAATAACAGCATATCTTGCAGGAAATGAACAAGCTAAAAAAACTCACCACACCTGAATGGGCCCTGACGCTGTTTCGGTACCAGAATTGGGCACCCTCACACCATTACATAGAAAGCTTCACTAGCCCACACCAGCAGTTAGATCTCCAACAATAAGCCTCAGGCAACCAGACTTCTCCAGCAAGCAGGACTCCCACTTGCCTCTTATTGGAAATAACCAAACCAATCTGCTTCGGGAAACTTGACAATGCAGTACAGCATCCCCAGGCCCTGCCTTAAAGGGCAATATGCCCACTTGCATATATCAGGGCTCAGATTTAGAGAGATGCCTTTTTCTCACAAGATCCTGCTCTTCTGACCTGACCACCCCTAACCTTTGCCCTGATCCAGGTCCCTGGCTGCCCTGAACTGCCTAGCACAGGCTCATGCAGCACAGATCCTTCAGCAGGCACTGCTAGCCAGATCCCAACCACTTGCATGACCTCAAGGAAGATGGGTGAAAACCCCCTCGAATGGCCCCAAGCAGAAGCTGCAAATGGGCTACAGTCAGTCTTCACCTGTTCTCCAAGTCTGGCTTCCCTGACGGTCATGCCCAGGAGTGCCAACGGAGGACCTTGGACAGCCAGGGTCCTCCAGGATGGTGGAGCTAAGTGCATGCTTCCAAACAACTGCAGACCATCCAAGATGGAGGACACACACCCCCACAAAAATCACTCTGAGACAACAACGGGCAAATTGGCTACCTGTTCCAGGTCTGTGGCCACCCTGAACCACTTGGCACGCGCACATGCAGTAAGGGAATCCCTTTGGCTCATTTTAGGCAGCTGGGGCCCTCCAGGCCTGTGGAAAGAGCATCAAGCCCCCAAATTCACATACCCTCCAGGGTAAGGGAGCGCACACCCAGAAAAATCACTCTAAAATGGCAGAGGCAAATTGCCAACCATCTCCCCTTTTGTCTCCCAAGAGTCTTTTCCCATGAACCCCCTTTCTCGCGGTCTTTGCTTTGCCTTCTAAGAGGTCCCGCAGCCCATGCTGCATGCGCATCATGACTTACCCGGTTAACAGTCCTCGGGCAGCGGGGTCCTCCAGGCCTGTGGAGCTGGGTCCGGGCTCCAAACTCCAGCAAAGCCTCCATGGTGAAGGGCCCCAGCACCCCAAAATCATTCTGAGACTGCAGCTGCAAACCACCATCGACCGACAGTTTTCCTGTGAACTTTCTGTGGGATCAGCGCGCCAGCTTCTCTAGGAATCAGGGCTCCCAGGAGTCTCTTACCTGGCAAACTTTGGTTAGCTTGTGGGACCCAGGCCTGAAAAGGTAGTGGAGCAGCCTTGTATTTTGCCAGGAGGGTAAATAGTCTCCATTGAGTAAGTGAAAATTAATCAAAGGCATGGGATACAAACTGATGACCTTTAGTCTCATTTGAACCTCCTGCCAGGTCTGGCCCTGGGCTTCTCCAGCAGCCAGTGTTCTGCTCCCAGCTCCCAGCAGCCTCTGCGGCACCCGGCCAGGTGTTCTCCATCAAGACAGTGCAGCCCCCACCTGCTCTGCCTTAAGGATGAATGTGCTTACCAGGGTTTGGAAATTCCGCAGAAACCTCGTTACCCTCAATCCTCTTGCTCCTGTGAGCCAGCCTGGGCAGCAGTAGCCCCTCAGGTCTGTGGAACAACAGCTCGGCCCCAACCACAGGCATAGCTACCAGGTGGAGGGCACTCAGGGCGTAAAAATCACTCTGACGCGGCAGTGGTAGACTGGCCACCGTCAGTCCCCATTTGGACTTACTTCTGGTCGAGTGCTGGGCTCCTCCAGGACTTAAGGCTTCCGGGTGTTTCTTTTTTTTTTTTTTTAATTTAAATTTATTTATTTTAATTGGAGGCTAATTACTTTACAATATTGTATTGGTTTTGCCATACATCAACATGAATCCGCCAAGGGTGTACACGTGTTCCCCATCCTGAACACCCCTCCCACCTCCTTCCCCATACCATCCCTCTGGGTCATCCCCAGTGCACCAGCCCCAAACATCCTGTATCCTGCATCAAACCTGGACTTGTGATTCATTTCATATATGATATTTTACATGTTTCAATGCCATTCTCCCAAATCATCCCACCCTCTCCCTCTCCCACAGAGTCCAAAAGACTGTTCTATACATCTGTGTCTCTTTTGCTGTCTCACATACAGAGTTATCGTTACCATCTTTCTAAATTCCATATATATGCGTTAGTATATTGGTGTTTTTCTTTCTGGCTTACTTCACTCTGTATAATAGGCTCCAGTTTCATCCACCTCATTAGAACTGATTCAAATATATTCTTTTTAATGGCTGAGTAAGACTGCATTTTGTATATGTACCACAGCTTTCTTATCCATTCATCTGCTGATGGACATCTAGGTTGCTTCCATGTCCTGGCTATTATAAACAGTGCTGCGATGAACATTGGGGTACATGTGTCTCTTTCAATTCTGGTTTCCTCAGTGTGTATGCCCAGCAGTGGGATTGCTGAGTCGTATGGCAGTTCTATTTCCAGTTTTTTAAGGAATCTCCACACTGTTCTCCATAGTGGCTGTACTAGTTTGCATTCCCACCAACAGTGTAGGAGGGTTCCCTTTTCTCCACACCCTTTGCAGAATTTATTGCTTGTAGACTTTTGGATAGCAGCCATTCTGACTGGCATAAAATGGTACCTCATAGTGGTTTTGATTTGCATTTCTCTGATAATGAGTGATGTTGAGCATCTTTTCATGTGTTTGTTAGCCATCTGTATATCTTCTTTGGAGAAATGTCTATTTAGTTCTTTGGCCCAATTTTTGATTGGGTCGTTTATTTTTCTGGAATTGAGCTGCAGGATTCTGGGTGTTTCTTATTGGGAAATATTCGTCTGCCAAGACAGTCAAGTAAACCTTACGTTTCCGTCTTTAGCAGGGATAGTGCCCACTGGATAATTCAAGCCTGTGATTAGGCTTAACCCTGTGAACCCCCTAATGCTCCCTACTGTGACCAGGCTTCTGTTTATTTATGCTGAATTCCAGGCCCCAGTTCCCCACTGCTGCACAGCAGGCCGATGTGCATTTCACATCCCTTCAGCCGTCTTGGGGCCTGCCCACCTCTAGGTCCCCAACACGGAAGCGCCGCCATGCTAGAGGGTGCCCACCTACTAAAATAACTCTTTAGGTGGAAGGTGCAAATTGGCTACCACTGCCGTTTCCAACCAACAGGGTTCCTGAGTATCTCTTATTGGAAAATATACTGGCCAGGCGGCTAGGCCCTGCCCTGGCCAAGCAGTTTAGTGACCTTTCGTTTTGCCTTCAGGAGGAATATCCTTTTTAAGGGAACTTAGACCTTGCACATGAAGGAGATCAGTCCTGGCTGTTCATTCAGTTCAGTTCAGTCACTCAGTCGTATCCGACTCTTTGCGACCCCATGAATTGCAGCACCCCAGGCCTTCCTGTCCATCACCAACTCCCGGAGTTCACTCAAACTCACATCCATCAAGTCAGTGATGCCATCCAGCCATCTCATCCTCTGTCATCCCCTTTTCCTCTTGCCCCCAATCCCTCCCAGCATCAGTCTTTTCCAATGAGTCAACTCTTCGCATGAGGTGGCCAAAGTACTGGAGCTTCAGCTTTAGCATCATTCCTTCCAAAGAAATCCCAGGGCTGATCTCCTTCAGAATGGACTGGTTGGATCTCCTTGTAGTTTAAGGAACTCTCAAGAGACTTCTCCAACACCACAGTTCAAAAGCATCAATTCTTCGGCGCTCAGCTTTCTTCACAATCCAACTCTCACATCCATACATGACCACTGGAAAAACCATAGCCTTGACTAGACGGAACTTGTTGGCAAAGTAATATCTCTGCTTTTCAATATGCTATCTAGGTTGTTCATAACTTTTCTTCCAAGGAGTAAGCGTCTTTTAATTTCATGGCTGCAGTCACCATCTGCAGTGATTTTGGAGCCAAAAAAAATAAAGTCTGACACTGTTTCCACTGTTTCCCTATATATTTCCCATGAAGTGATGGGACCAGATGCCATGATCTTCGTTTTCTGAATGTTGAGCTTTAAGCCAACTTTTTCACTCTCCTCTTTCACTTTCATCAAGAGGCTTTTGAGTTCCTCTTCACTTTCTGCCATAAGGGTGGTGTCATCTGCATATCTGAGGTTATCGAGATTTCTCCCGGCAATCTTGATTCCCGCTTGTGCTTCTTCCAGCCCAGCATTTCTCATAATGTACTCTGCATATAAGTTAAATAAGCAGGGTGACAATATGCAGCCTTGAGGTACTCCTTTTTCTATTTCGAACCAGTCTGTTGTTCCATGTCCAGTTCTAACTGTTGCTTCCTGAACTGCATACAGGTTTCTCAAGAGGCAGGTCAGATGGTCTGGTATTCCCATCTCTTTCAGAATTTTCCACAGTTTATTGTGATCCACACAATCAAAGGCTTTGGCATAGTCAATAAAGCAGAAATAGAAGTTTTTCTGGAACTCGCTTGCTTTTTCCATGATCCAGCAGATGTTGTCAATTTGATCTCTGCTTTCATTGCCTTTTCTAAAACCAGCTTCAACATCTGGAAGTTCATGGTTCAAGTACTGCTGAAGCCTGGCTACTTTACTAGCGTGTGAGATGAGTGCAATTGTGCAGTAGTTTGAGCATTCTTTGGCATTGCTTTTCTTTGGGATTGGAATGAAAACTGACCTTTTCCAGTCCTGTGGCCACTGCTGAGTTTCCCAAATTTGCTGGCATATTTGTGAAAGTGCAGCACTTTCACAGCATCATCTTCCAGGATTTGAAATAGCTCAACTCGAATTCCATCACCTCCACTAGCTTTGTTTGTAGTGATGCTTTCTAAGGCCCACTTGACTTCACGTTCCAGGATGTCGGCCTCTAGGTGAGTGATCACACCATCGTGATTATCTTGGTCATGAAGATCTTTTTTGTACAGTTCTTCTGTGTATTCTTGCCACCTCTTCTTAATATCTTCTGCTTCTGTTAGGTCCATACTATTTCTGTCCTTTATCGAGCCCATCTTTGCATGAAATGTCCCCTTGGTATCTCTAATTTTCTTGAAGAGATCTCTAGTCTTTCCCATTCTGTTGTTTTCCTCTATTTCTTTGCATTGATCGCTGAGGAAGGCTTTCTTATCTCTCCTTGCTATTCTTTGGAACTCTGCATTCAGATGCTTATATCTTTCCTTTTCTTTGCTTTTCACTTCTCTTCTCTTCACAGCTATTTGTAAGGCCTCCCCAGACAGCCATTTTGCTTTTTCGCATTTCTTTTCCATGGGGATGGTCTTGATCCCTGTCTCCTGTACAATGTCACGAACCTCATTCCATAGTTCATCAGGCACTCTAGCTATCAGAACTAGTCCCTTAAATCTATTTCTCACTTCCACTGTATAATCATAGGTATTTGATTTAGGTCATACCTGAATGGTCTAGTGGTTTTCTCCACTTTCTTCAATTTCAGTCTGAATTTGGCAATAAGGAGCTCATGATCTGAGCCACAGTCAACTCCCGGTCTTGTTTTTGCTGACTGTATAGAGCTTCTCCATCTTTGGCTGCAAAGAATATAATCAATCTGATCTCGGTGTCGACCACCTAGTGATGTCCATGTGTAGAGTCTTTTCTTGTGTTGTTGGAAGAAGGTGTTTGCTATGACCAGTGTGTTCTCTTGGCAGAACTCTATTAGCCTTTGCCCTGCTTCATTCCATATTCCAAGGCCAAATTTGCGTGTTACTCCAGGTGTTTCTTAACTTCCTACTTTTGCATTACAATCCCCTATAATGAAAAGGACATCTGTTTGGGGTGTTAGTTGTAGAAGGTCTTGTAGGTCTTCATAAAACTTTTCAACTTCAGCTTCTTCAGCATTACTGATAGGGGCATAGACTTGGATTACCGTGATATTGAATGGTTTTCCTTGGAAACAAACAGAGATCATTCTGTCATTTTTGAGATTGCATCCAAGTACTGCATTTTGGACTCTTTTGTTGACTATGATGGCTACTCCATTTCTTCTAAGGGATTCCTGCCCACAGTAGTAGATATAATGGTCATCTGAGTTAAATTCACCCATTCCAGTCCATCTTAGTTTGCTGATTCCTAGAATGTTGATGTTCACTCTTGTCATCTCCTGTTTGACCACTTCCAATTTGCCTTGATTCATGGAACTAACATTCCAGATTCTTATGCAGTATTGCTCTTTACAGCATTGGACCTTGCTTCTATCACCAGTCAAATCCACAACTGGGTATTGTTTTTTCTTTGGCTCCATCCCTTCATTCTTTCTGGAGTTATTTCTCCTCTGATCTCCAGTAGCATATTGGGCACCTACTGACCTGGGGAGTTCATCTTTCAGTGTCCTATCTTTTTGCCTTTTCATACTGTTCATGGGGTTCTCAAGGAAAGACTACTGAAGTGGTTTGCCATTCCCTTCTCCAGTGGACCACATTCTGTAAGACCTCTCTACCCGTTGGTCTTGGGTGGCCCCACACAGCATGGCTTAGTTTCATTGAGTTAGACAAGGCTGCAGCCCATGTGATCAGATTGGCTAGTTTTCTGTGATTGTGGTTTCAGTCTGTCTGCCCTCTCATGCCCTCTCTCAATGCCTACCGTCTTACTTGTGTTTCTCTTACCTTGGACATGGGGTGTCTCTTGGGTAACTTAGAGCTTTAAATTAGGCATATGCTTTGTTCCCTAATACCCCACTCAGTTGACCCGGCCTCTCCTTACTAGTGACCAGCACCCTGGCTTCACTAACATGCAGAGTATGACCCTCTCTCCATGCCTTGGGCAGCTGGGATCTGCCCACCCACCCACTCAAGTCCTGTGGGGCCATGGCCAGGTGTCACCATGAGGATATCTTCCTGGGTGGAGGTTATGGTCCAATGCTTTGGCTGCAGAGGTGGTGAGAGTCCCCCTTCGATTTTCCTGCTTGATGAGCCCTGGCTGTCTCTAAGAATCAGGTCTCCATGGTGTCTCTCATCCAGGATGCCACAGTTCCACCATGCGAGGTTTTGGAGTTCCCAAGTGATCTGTCTTAAAACTGATATCTCCCTGCCTCCTGCCCCAAGTCTCATAAAACTTCAGGAGTCTTTTGCTTGGGGTGGGGTGTGTGGGTGGGGGGTTTCCTTAGCTGGGAAACTACTCTCTCCAGAGCTGTGCTAATTCACTTACCCTATGCTGGCTCCATTTCAGTGGGGGGGAATGGAAACTAGAGTCAGTTTTTTCTCTGGTTTAGCCTTTTGCTCATGCTATCACAGTAAGTTATTAAAGGCTTGATTACTGCATTCATTTTGGTTCATTTTTGTAGGCAGGGGGCACGTAACAGCTCCACTCAGCTGAACCCTTCACACCTGTGTTTTCATTGGTGTGTGCATGCATGCTCAGTCGAGTCTGACTCCTTGTGATTGCATGGACTCTAGCCCGCCAGGTTTGTCTGTCCATGGGATTATCTCAGCAAGAATACTGGAGTAGGTTGCCATTTCCTCCTCCAGAGAATCTTCCTGATCCAAGGGTTCAAACCACATCTCCTGCGGCTCCTGGGTTGGTAGGCAGATTCTTTAACATTTGAGTCAGATAACATCTCAGCATGGCCCACAGGGCTATGTGGTCTGAGCTCTGCCTGTCCCTTCAGTCTTAGTTTATAAAACACTTTCCCCCAATCAATACTCCAGCCATGGACTTCCCTGGCTGTCCAGTGGTTGGGGGCATGGGTTTGATCCCAGAACAGGGAACTAAGATCCCACATGCTGTTCAGTGCAGCCAGAAAAAAAAAAAAAAGAAAATCCAGCTACACTAGCTGTCTCTCAGTTCCCTGATTATACAATACAAAGCTCTTTCCAAACGCTTAATGTAGGTTTGAAAAGTAGAGCCTTAGGCTGAGGTTGGAAAAGCCTTGGAATGGAAGCAGAACATGGTTGGGCCAGGCTGGAGGTTGAGGGGGAGTAAGAAGCGTGCCTCCTGAGCTAATAGAGTAGCCTCTACTCATGAGAACTTTAAGACAAGTGGTGTAAGGTGGGTGGGGGGCGTGGAAAGGGCAGAGCCAGGCATCAGTTAGGGCAAATTGGTAGACTGAGCACTCAATAAAAGAGTTACAGGATTGGCCTGTGTATTTTCAATGGAATGCAGGTATAGGAAGCACTATGGTGAGGACTTTAATGGAAAAATTGACTGGTGGCGTGAAAGTTCAGAGTATATTGATAATAGAGTATCTTATGTTTCTTTTTTTAAATTAATTAATTTATTTTATATATATATTTAAATATATATTTAATATATAATTACAATAATTAAATATTGTATTGGTTTTGCTATATACTGACATGAATCCACCACGGGTGTACATGTGTTCCCCATCCTGACCGCCCCCCCCCACCTCCCTCCCTATCCCATCCCTCTGGGTCATCCCAGTGCACCTTGTATCATGCACGAAACCTGGACTGGCGATTCGTTTCACGTATGATATTTTATATGTTTCAATGCCATTCTTCTATATATTCCCACCCTGACCCTCTCCCACAGAGTCCAAAAGACTGTTCTATACATCTGTGTCTCTTTTGCTGTCTCTCATACAGGGTTATTGTTACCTTCTTTCTAAATTCCATAGATATGCATTAGTATACTGTATTGATGTTTTTCTTTCTGGCTTACTTCACTCTGTATAATAGGCTCCAGTTTCATCCACCTCATTAGAACTGATTCAAATGTATTCTTTTTAATGGCTGAGTAATGCACTGGTCATAGCAAACACCCTCTTCCAACAACACAAGAGAAGACTCTACACATGGACATCACCAGATGGTCAACACCGAAAACAGATTGATTATATTCTTTGCAGCCAAAGATGGAGAAGCTCTATACAGTCAACAAAAACAAGACTGGGAGCTGACTGTGGCTCAGATCATGAACTCCTTATTACCAAATTCAGACTTGAATTTAAGAAGTAGGGAAACCACTAGACGATTCAGGTATGACCTAAATCAAATCCCTTATGATTATACACTGGAAGTGAGAAATAGATTTAAGGGCCTAGATCTGATAGATAGAGTGCCTGATGAACTATGGAATGAGGTTCATGACATTGTACAGGAGACAGGGATCAAGACCATCCCCATGCAAAAGAAATGCAAAAAAGCAAAATGGCTGTCTGAGGAGACCTTACAAATAGCTGTGAGAAGAAGAGAAGTAAAAAAAAAAAAAAAAAGAAGAAGAAGAGAAGTGAAAAGCAAAGGAGAAAAAGGAAAGATATAAGCATCTGAATGCAGAGTTCCAAAGAATAGCAAGGAGAGATAAGAAAGCCTTCCTCAGCGATCAATGCAAAGAAATAGAGGAAAACAACAGAATGGGAAAGACTAGAGATCTCTTCAAGAAAATTAGAGATACCAAGGGGACATTTCATGCAAAGATGGGCTCGATAAAGGACAGAAATAGTATGGACCTAACAGAAGCAGAAGACATTAAGAAGAGGTGGCAAGAATACACAGAAGAACTGTACAAAAAATCTTCATGACTCAGATAATCACAATGGTGTGATCACCCATCTAGAGCCAGACATCCTGGAATGTGAAGTCAAGTGGGCCTTAGAAACCATCACTACGAACAAAGCTAGTGGAGGTGATGGAATTCCGGTGGAGCTATTCCAAATCCTGGAAGATGATGCTGTGAAAGTGCTGCACTCAATATGCCAGCAAATTTGGGAAACTCAGCAGTGGCCACAGGACTGGAAAAGGTCACTTTTCATTCCAATCCCAAAGAAAGGCAATGCCAAAGAATGCTCAAACTACTGCACAATTGCACTCATCTCACACGCTAGTAAAGTAATGCTCAAAATTCTCCAAGCCAGGCTTCAGCAATACATGAACTGTGAACCTCCTGATGTTCAAGCTGGTTTTAGAAAAGGCAGAGGAACCAGAGATCAAATTGCCAACATCTGCTGGATCATGGACAAAACAAGAGAGTTTCAGAAAAACATCTATTTCTGCTTTATTGACTATGCCAAAGCCTTTGACTGTGTGGATCACAATAAACTGTGGGAAATTCTGAAAGAGATGGGAATACCAGACCACTTGACCTGCCTTTTGAGAAATCTGTATGCAGGTCAGGAAGCAACATTTAGAACTGGACGTGGAACAACAGACTGGTTCCAAATAGGAAAAGGAGTACATCAAGGCTGTATACTGTCACCCTGCTTATTTAACTTATATGCAGAGTACATCATGAGAAACGCTGGACTGGATGAAACACAAGCTGGAATCAGATTGCCGGGAGAAATATCAATAACCTCAGATAAGCAGATGATACCACCCTTATGGCAGAAAGTGAAGAGGAACTAAAAAGCCTCTCGATGAAAGTGAAAGAGGAGAGTGAAAAAGTTGGCTTAAAGCTCAACATTCAGAAAATGATGATCATGGCATCTGGTCCCATCACTTCATGGGAAATAGAGGAGAAACAGTGGAAACAGTGTCAGACTTTATTTTTTTGGGCTCCAAAATCACTGCAGATGGTGACTGCAGCCATGAAATTAAAAGATGCTTACTTCTTGGAAGGAAGTTATGAACAACCTAGATAGCATATTCAAAGGCAGAGACATTACTTTGCCAACAAAGGTTCGTCTAGTCAAGGCTATGGTTTTTCCCGTGGTCATGTATGGATGTGAGAGTTGGACTGTGAAGAAGGCTGAACGCCAAAGAATTGATGCTTTTGAACTGTGGTGTTGGAGAAGTCTCTTGAGAGTCCCTTGGACTGCAAGGAGATCCAACCAGTCCATTCTGAAGGAGATCAGCCCTGGGATTTCTTTGGAGGGAATGATGCTGAAGCTGAAACTCCAGTACTTTGGCCACCTCATGCGAAGAGTTGACTCATTGGAAAAGACTCTGATGCTGGGAGGGATTGAGGGCAGGAGGAGAAGGGGACGACAGAGGATGAAATGGCTGGATGGCATCACTGACTCGATGGACGTGAATCTGAATGAACTCCGGGAGTTGGTGATGGACAGGGAGGCCTGGCGTGCTGCGATTCATGGGGTTGCAAAGAGTTGGACACGACTGAGTGGCTGAACTGAACTGAATACTCCATTGTGTATATGTTCCACAGCTTTCTTATCCATTCATCTGCTGATGGACATCTAGGTTGCTTCCATGTCCTGGGTATTATAAACAGTGCTGAAATGAACATTGGGGTACACGTGTCTCTTTCAATTCTGGTTTCCTCAGTGTGTATGCTCAGCAGTGGGATTGCTGGATCATAAGGCAGTTCTGTTTCCAGTCTTTTAAGGAGTCTCCACACTGTTCTCCATAGTGGCTGTACTAGTTTGCATTCCCACCAACAGTGTAGGAGGTTTCCCTTTTCTCCACACCCTCTCCAGCATTTATTGCTGTAGACTTTCGGATTGCAGCCATTCTGACTGATGTGAAATGGTACCTCATTGTGGTTTTGATTTGCATTTCTCTGATAATGAGTGATGTTGAGCATCTTTTCATGTGTTTGTTAGCCATCTGTATGTCTTTGGAGAAATGTCTATTTAGTTCTTTGGTCCACTTTTTGATTGGGTCCTTATGTTTCTTTAAACACTTATACAACTGAAATTCTATAGTTCTGTGTAATTATTTGGTGGTTAGTTTTTTCACCTACCCCTTTACCAAAATTATACATTCACAGAGACAGGAAACATGTTGTCCTTATCATTTTATGTCCCCCCAAGCTATATGCTAGGCACATAGCAAATGCTCTATAATTTTCTCTTTTTTGTTTTGGTTTTTTTTTGGCTGCTCTGTGTATAGGATCTTAGTTACTCAACCAGGGAAACACGGAGTCCTAACAACTGGAGAACCAGGGAACGTTCTCTATAAATATTTTTTGAAGGAGAAAGAGTAATAGAGAAGAAGATAGGTCCCTAGGCTCACAAATTTCCAGAAGGCTGAGAATCATAGGAATGCATATTGGCCTTCACAGGCCTCCCCCAAGTTTTGGGGCCAGAGATGTTTGCCTCTCAAGAACTTAGAGACCAGCAAGAGGGGTAGTGTACAATGATGACAGAACGCAGTACAGATATACACGATATATAAAATAAGCCTAAAACTCAATGGATATTCAGCTGAGGAGTTAATCTCATCTTTGCTCTATCAGGAGTAGTGGATAGAGAATCAGGAAGTGTCCATGAAAGGGGATTCCCAGGTGGCTCAGTGGTAAAGAATTCACCCGTAATGCAGGAGACACGAGTGATACAAGCTCGATCCCTGGTTCGGCAAGATCCCCTGGAGGAGGAAATGGCGATCCACTCCAGGATTCTTGCTGAGATAATCCCATGGACAGAGGAGCCTGGCGGGCTACAGTCCATGTGATGGCAAAGAGTCAGACACGACTGAACACACACTCACACTAGGTCAAAGAGCTGGAATTCAGACGAAGGTAGGACTTTGCAAGTGGACACAGGATGCTGTGTTGAGGTCCAAGTATGGTGAATAAAAGCATCAGTATATACAAATAAAGGGCATTTTCAGAGAATACACTTTGGTGGACACATGTGTTGAAAAGTAATAGCATTTGGGCTGGAAGGAATACCAAACTCCCAAAGAACATTAGAAACAAATTTCTAGGTTAAGGAGTTTACACCTAATTTATTAAGGATTGCACTAAGGATCATGGTCAGAGGACCTTCTACATATATTTGGATAGCAGTATGAGGAATTAATTGGCAGGGAAAGAAGACAAACAGCATGAAGACCTTAGTAAACCATTATAATCAACCCGCAGCACACCAAGGATACCCAGTTTTGGATGGCAGTGGGGACCATAAAGAGGACATCTGTGATAGATTTGATACAACAGCAGAACAAATATATTTGATAAAATGGATGGATATCCTTTGTTAATGATTTACAGTAGGCAGTGATACTTCACCATCACTCCTTTGGCATAATCAGTTGCTGTGGTATATTCCGTATCTTCTATGTATATTCAGAATGTTCATGGGCAGTATAACCCTCATGGGAGCCATGCTTAGTTAAAGAAGAGAAAGAAAGATACTAAAAAAAAGTCCTATAAATAGTCTTTATTATGCATGACTCTCTTGGAGTGAAAGTTAACATTTAATAGTTTCCCAAATGTTCTATGACTTCTTTCATAGCTCAGTTGGTAAAGAATCTGCCTGAAGTGCAGGAGCTCGCCTGCAATGCAAGAGACCAGGGTTCAATCCCTGGGTCAGGAAGCTCCCCTGGAGAAGGAAATGGCAACCCACTCCAGTATTCTTGCCCTGGGAATTCCCATGGATGGAGGAGCCTGGTGGGCTATAGTCCTGGGGGTTGCAAGAGTTGGACATGTCTTATCGACTGAACCACTACCACCAAATGTTCTACAGGTACTCTTGGCTCTGAGCCTTGAGATATTCTCTTCTCTCTGCCTAATATATCCTGTATCACACCCACAGTCTGGCTGAATCCTGGTCTCTCTCAAGTCTGTTCAAATCACACTTTTTGGGGGAAGTAGTATCTAAGCCTCTCACATTGAATTAGATGCCCATTTGATGTATAACCTGGATTTTTTTCAACAGTATTCTCAAGCATCTCTTCAAGCCACCTCTCCCAGACCCAATTCTATAAAACAGGGATCCTCAACCTCCAGGATGTGGATGGGTACCTCCTATCAGGTCAGAGGTGGCATTGGATTAGAAATAAAGTGCACGATAATTGTAATGTGCTTGAATCATCCCCTGAAACCACCCCCTCAACCCCAGTCTATAGAAAAACTGTCTTCTAAGAAATTGGCCGCTGGTGCCAAAAAAGTTGAGAACGCTGCTATAAAATATTAGTGAATAATGCTAGATTAACTGGGGACTTCATAGGAGAGACAGAAAAGATGGTGTTTGCTGCATAACCATCCCCAAACAACCTACATCTACTAACTGTTCTATTTATCAACTCTAAAATGGATATAATATGACCTACCTCCTCGCCTTGTTGGCAACCTGATTTATTTGGAGTACTCAGTACCATAGCTTGGCACAATAAATAGCTCAGTGAAAGAAATCCTGTTACATACTTTGCTGCTTCTCCTCCTTGCTGTCTCCTCCTATCTTCTACCTCTGGCAGGTTTGATCTCTCCCTACTGCCTTAGCTCCCCTCTCCACTTCTCTTGTGGAGAGCAATTCCACTCTTCTCCAAACTGCCTGCTGCATTAGCCCCAGGGCTCAACAAACACAAGGCCCTGCAGTTTACAGACCCACCTGACTAAAAGTCTGTGTGGCAACCATATACTACAGATGGAAAGTGTCTTTTGAGCTTCCCCTTCCACATCAAGTGGTTTACCCGAGTATAGCTCGGGTGCGTGCTGTAAGATACCCAGAGGAATAAATAACATCTTTGCATTAATCCTCATGAGTTCTTATGGTGTCCTAGGCTAATAGGACTGCCTGTTTGTTTACTTGTCTAGCCTCCCAACTGGCCCATAAATCTCTTGAGAGCAGAGACTGTCCTTGTTTTTCATTAGCTTCTCAGTGCTCTACACAGAGTAGACGATCTATAAATAATTTTGAATGAATACATTTTGCCCTCCGACCATATTGGCATGAAAAGTGACATACTGTTATCATCTTTTTATTTTTTTAAAAACTGGAGACTCCAAAAGTTACAGAGCTAATATATGACAAAGTCAGAATCAGAACCCACATTGAAACTTAGGAAGCTTGTTTGGTAAACTTCAGCCCTTTTCCTTAGGTGGGATAATGTGAGTTATTTTTCTGTACTGATGATTCTGATTTTTATGAAGTAGTATAGGCAAAGCAATATATTTCTTTAAAGAAAGGTGTTATTTGAACACAAATGTAATCCTTACATTTGAACACATGTAAGAAGAGAAATTATTCTACTTTTTCATTCAGTCACTAAACAACTCTATGGACAAATATACATGGTATATAATTTCATGACAGCAGCTGACACAGGGGCCGTTTCTGAAGTTTGTATATTATATATTGGAAAGTAACAAGTGTTACAATCCAGTATTTTATGTTTTAATACTGAAGCTTCTCAAAATGATTGATTCATCAATTTTTCAAGGTGTTAGTTCAACATGGTGACACAATCCTAGTATCAGAAGGGATTTCTTACAAATATATTTTGACTCAAGGTGGTAATAATACAATACTGCATTTTAGAACCAAGAGATGGTTTCTGTGTATAGATATATGTGTGTGTGTAAATGCTGCATGAATTTGTGTGTAATGTATTCATGAAGAAGTTGTTCAGTTGCTGCATTGTGTCCCACTCTTTGTAACCCCATGGACTGCAATACGCCAGACTCCTCTGTCCTTCACTGTCTCCTGGAGTTTGCTCAAGTTCATGTCCTTTGAGTCAGTAATGCTATCTAACCATTTCATCTGCTGCCCCCTTCTCCCTTTCCCTTCCATCTTTCTGAACATCAGGGCCTTTTCCAATGAGTTGGCTTTTCACATCAAGTGACCAAAGTATTGAAGCTTCATCATGTCTTTCCAATGAATATACAGGGTTGATTTCCTTTAGAATTGACTGGTTTGATCTCCTTGCAATCCAAGGAACTCTCCAAAGTTTTCTGCAGCACCACAATTCGAAAGCATCAATTCTTCAGCTTTCAGCCTTGTTTATGGCCAATTCTCATATCCACACATGATTACTGGAAAACCATAGCTTTGACTATTCAGACCTTTGTCAGCAAAGTGCTTTGGATAATGTTTTGGAATGCGAAGTCAAGTAGGCCTTAGGAAGCATCACTATGAACAAAGCAAGTGAAGGTGACGGAATTCCAGTTGAGCTATTTCAAATCCTAAAAGATGATGTGAAAGTGCTGCACTCAATATGCCAGCAAATTTGGAAAACTCAGCAGTGGCCACAGGACTGGAAAAGGTCAGTTTTCATTCCAATCCCAAAGAAAGGCAATGCCAAAGAATGCTCAAACGACTGCACAATTGCATTCATCTCACACGCTAGTAAAGTAATGCTCAAAATTCTCCAAGCCAGGCTTCAGCAATACATGAACCGTGAACTTCCAGATGTTCAAGCTGGATTTAGAAAAGGCAGAGGAAAGTGAAAGTGAAGTTGCTCAGTCATACCTGACTCTTTGTGACCCCATGGACAGTAGCCTGCACCAACCTCCTCCATCCATTGGATTTTCTAGGCAAGAGTACTGGAGTGGGTTGCCATTTCCTTCTCCAGGGAATCTTCCCTACCCAGGGATCGAACCCAGGTCTCCCGTATTATAGACAGAGACTTTACTGTCTGAGCCATCAGGGAAAATCTAAGGCAGAGGAACCAGAGATCAAATTGTCAACATCAGTTGGATCATTGAAAAAGCAAAACAGTTCCAGAAAAACATCTACTTCTGCTTTATTGACTACACCAAAGCCTTTGACTGTGTGGGTCACAACAAACTGTGGAAAATACTTAAAGACATGGGAATACCAGATCACCTGACCTGCCTCCTGAGAAATCTGTATGCAGGTCAGGAAGAAACAGTTAGAACTGAACATGGAACAGCAGAGTACATCAAGGCTGTATACTGTCACCCTGTTTATTTAACTTCTATGCAGAGTACATCCTATATGCCAGAGTTGGTGAAGCACAAGCTGGAATCAAGATTGCTGGGAGAAATATCAATAACCTCTGATATGCAGATGATACCACCCCTATGGCAGAAAGCAAAGAAGAACTAAAGAGCCTCTTGATGAAAGAGGAGTGAAAAAGTTGGCTTAAAACTTGACATTCAGAAAACTAAGATCATGGCATCTGGTCCCATCACTTCATGGCAAATAGATGGGGAAACAGTAGAAACAGTGACAGACTTTATTTTGGGGGGCTCCAAAATCACTGCAGATGGTGACTGCAGTCATGAAATTAAAAGACTCTTGCTCCTTGGAAGAAAAGTTATGACCACCCTAGGCAACATGTTAAAAAGCAGAGACATTACTTTGCCAACAAAGGTCCATCTAGTCAAGGCTATGGTTTTCCAGTAGTCATGTATGAATGTGAGAGTTGGACTATAAAGAAAGCTGAGCGCTGATGAATTGATGCTTTTGAACTGTGGTGTTGGAGAAGACTCTTGAGAGTCCCTTGGACTGCAAGGATATCCAGCCAGTACATGCTAAAGGAAATCAGTCCTGAATATTCATTGGAAGGACTAATGTTGAAGCTGAAACTCCAATACTTTGGCCACCTGATATGAAGAGCTGACTCACTTGAAAAGACCATAATGCTGGGAAAGATTGAAGGCTGAAGGAGAAGGGGATGACAGAGGATGAGATGGTTGGATGGCATCACCAACTCAATGGACACGAGTTTGAGTAAACTCCGGGAGCTGGTGCTGGACAGGGAGTCCTGGCATGTTACAGTCCATAGGGTCACAAAGAGTTGGACACGACTGAGCAACTGAACTGAACAGCAAAGTGATGAAGAAGATATGCTGTTTATTGTGATTAGTGGCTTATTGTGTTTATTAATCAATTTCCAGATTTTTAATAAACTGTGCTATTGTGGTACTTATGTACATTTCAAGGAAAATTTGAGACATATAGTTCTGACTTGCTTAATCTTAATTCATTAAAATATTGTTTAATAAAAGCTGTTCCAATTTTAAACTGCTTTGAAGATCCATTTTGGGTTTTTATTCTCTCAACTAATAAATAGTTTTCTAAGAGAAATAAAATTCAAAAAATCTCATCCAAAATGTGGTAACCACAAAACTCTCCAACGTGGCTTACAAGATCCTTTATGATATGCATCCTACCTGTTTCACTATTTTTCTTTTTTACTCTACCCATCTATTCCCTTTGTTCTTACCCTAAGTACCACACTACCTAAGACAATCACCATGTGTGTAATAATAGAAAAAAAAAATATATATATATAAATACATACACACATATACGTTTCTGCTCCAAGTTCCTGGCAGAGAACTCCTGAAACCCTTGTAATTTCCTGAGTAATAGGAGTGTCTTTTGTTCTAATGAGGTGACTCTCATAGGCCCTTGAATAGCTCCCAAATGAGCGGTGGTCACCAAGAAGACCAAGCTATGATTGTGTTAGTCATTTAGTCATGTCTGACTCTCTGAGACCCCATGGACTATGGCCCAACAGGCTCCTCTGTCCATGGGATTCTCCAGGCAAGAATACTGCAGTGGGTTGCCATGCCCTTCTCCAGGGGATCTTCCCAACCCAGGGCTCAAACCCAGTTTTCCTGCATTGCAGGCAGATTCTTCACCATCTGAGCCACCAGGGAAACAAGCTATGATTAAAAACCTGAAATTTTCAGCCTTGCCCCTCATTCTCCTAAAAAGAGAGAAGGGCCAGTAATGGAGTTGATTGATCATGTGTCTGAGATGAAGCCTCTATAAAAAAATCTCAACAGTCTGAGTTCAGAGAGCTTCTGGATCAGTGAACACATTCATGAATCCAGATGGTGTACACCCCAACTTCACAGGGACAGAAGCGCCTGCTCTCAGGAACCTCTCAAACCTCACCCTCTATATCCTTTCAACTGGCACTCTATCTATGGACTTTACCACAACCTTTAATAAACTGGTAAACTCAAGTAAGTGTTTCCCTGAGTTCTGTTAGCCAACCTAGCAAATTAATCAGACCACAGGAGGGGGTTATGGGATTCTCAGATTCATAGCCCAGTCAGATAGAAGTTGTGAGTGACCAGGTGTGTGGTCACACCAAATAAGACGGCTGTTCTCTTGCTTTTTATGCAGCCCCCCTGCTCAGCCAAGCCCTGCTTCACTCACAGGACTACCCAATCCTCTTAATTATAAGACTTAATTAGTCCCTGGTAACTGATAAGCCCTTGCCATGCTGTGCCAAGTTGCTTCAGTTGTAACTGACTCTGTGTGACCCTATGGTCTGTAGCCTGCCAGGCTCCTCTGTCCATAAGATTCTCCAGGCAAGAATACCAGAGTGGGGGGGCCATGCCCTCCTCCAGGGGATTGATGAGCCCATGTGACATCAATTTCCATGTAAATAGTAGCCTTCTTCTCCCTCAAGTAGTGACGGCTGTTGATCAATTTACAAATTATTGATTACAGATATTACTCCATTCACACTGTGTAGACCATGTTACCCCCTGGTTATTTTCTTTATTTAGTTTTTATTGGAGTATGGTTGATTTACAATACTGTGTTAGCTTCAGGTGTACAGAAAAGTGAATCAGTTATACATATACCCACTCTTTTTTAGCTTCTTTTCCCATATAGGTTATTACAGGGTATTGAACAGAGTTCCCTGAGCACTAGGGAGTCCTTCTTAGTTATCTACTTTATAAAAGGGTATGCGTGTCAATCCCAGTGTTGCATTTAAATGGCATGAGAGAATTACTACCAATGTATCAGATAAGGGAGATGATGCTGAACAGCAGAGGTTTTCATTCTTTGTGACCGTAAATCAAGATGATATGTTGCTAAAACAGCTGTCTGGGTGATGGAAAGCAGATTGTGACTGCAGAAAGCAGCCAGCTTCTACTCAGAAGTTGTCTGTGTCTAGTGAAGTTGCTCAGTCGTGTCCAACTCTTTGCGACCCCATGGACTGTAGCCTATCAGGCTCCTCTGTCCATGGGATTTTCCAGGCAAGAGTGTTGGAGTGGATTGCCATTTCCTTCTCCAGGGGATCTTCCAGACCCAGGAATCGAACCTGGGTCTCCCGCATTGCAGGCAGATGCTTTACCGACTGAACCATCAGGGAAGCCCTTTGAGAAGAAACAAATCTGTAACTGAAGGGTAAAGTGAACAATGACTCTTAACAGAGTACCATTCCCTTCAGTGATGAGCTTATCACCCACTCACCCAGGAAAGACTGTTGGACATTCTAGTCACTAGTGGATTTTCTGTCTTTAAAGACCAGTTACCAGGTTTGATAGAATTAAAGGTAAATAAGTGGGCTTGTGTGTAGACTGTGTATCCGTATGTGTTCTCAGTCGTGTCTGACTCTTTTGCAAACCCATGGACTATAGACTGCTAGACTGCTCTGTCCATGGAATTCTCCAGGCAAGAATACTGGAGTGGGTTGCCATTCTCTTCTCCAGGGGATCTTCCCGACCCAGGGATTAAACCTAGATGTGTAACCTATGATGAACACTAAATGTGGCAGAATATATGGATGCTGAGGCCTTCAGCAATGTTCTCTAATGAACCAACTAGTTCTCTAATGAGCCAACTACAAAACATAAAAAGAGAATGATTGTCCCCGAGGTGTGAACAGAGATTTTAAAAACAATATGACACCCCGAGGGAAGCAGATGGTGAGTATTATATGATGACACCAGGAACTTGATGTATGCAAAACTTTCACTCCAATATCTGGATATGGTCTTTCCACAAACCAGATGTGATACGGAATTCAGTGAACAATGGCCACCCAGTCAATAGAGATGTGTGCTATCTGTAAAAGATCATCTCTGTTGAGAAGGAATGGCAACTCACAGTATAATTTAAACTACAGTGTGTTTGATGTGTCATTTATTATTTTAATCTTTGCCAAAGCTGTGTGGTGAACAGAGAACTTTTATTTCATTCAGTTCAGTTCAGTCACTCAGTTGTGTCTGACTCTTTGCGAACCCATGGACTGCAGCCAGGCCTCCCTGTCCTTCACCAACTCCTGGAGTTCACTCAAACTCATGCCCATCGAGTTAATGATGCCATCCAGCCATCTCATCCTCTGTCATCCCCTTCTCCTTCAGCCTTCAATCTTTCCCAGCATCAGGGTCTTTTCAAATGAGTCAGTTCTTCTCATCACATGGCCAAAGGATTGGAGTTTCAGCTTCAGCATCAGTCCTTCCAATGAATATTCAGGACTGATTTCCTTTAGCATGTACTGGCTGGATCTCCTTGCACTCCAAGGGACTCTCAAGAGTCTTCTCCAACACCACAGTTCAAAAGCATCAATTCTTCTGCATTCAGCTTTCTTTATAGTCCAACTCTCACATCCGTATGTGACTACTGGAAAAACCATAGCTTTGACTAGATGGACCTTTGTTGGCCAAGTAATGTCTCTGCTTTTTAATATTTTGTCTAGGTTGGTCATAACTTTCCTTCCAAGGAGTAAGCATCTTTTAATTTCATGGCTGCAATCACCATCTGCAGTGATTTTGGAGCCCCCAAAAATAAAGTCTGACACTGTTTCCACTGTTTCCCCATCTATTTCTCATGAAGTGATGGGACCAGATGCCATGATCTTACTTTTCTGAATGTTGAGTTTTAAGCCAACTTTGTCACTCTCCTCTTCCACTTTCATCAAGAGGCTCTTTAGTTCTTTGCTTTCTGCCCTAAGGGTGGTATCATCTACATATCTGAGGTTATTGAGATTTCTCCTGGTAATCTTGATTCCAGCTTGGGCTTCCTCCAGCCCAGTGTTTCTCATGATGTACTCTGCATATGAGTTAAATAAGCAGTGTGACAATATACAGCCTTGACGTACTCCTTTTCCTATTTGGAACCAGTCTGTTGTTCCATGTCCAGTTCTAACTGTTTCTTCCTGACCTGCATACAGAAATCTCAGGAGGCAGGTAAGGTGGTCTGGTATTCTCCATCTCTTGAAGAATTTTCCACAGTTTGTTGTGATCCACACAGTCAAAGACTTTGGCATAGTCAATAAAACAGAGGTAGATGTTTTTCTGGAACTCTCTTGCTTTTTTTGATGATTATTTCATTGGTAGAACTCAATAAATATCACTTAGGTAAACAATGGTCCCCATGAAAAGAAAATACTATTCAGATTGAAATCTAGCACTTACTAACAGAAAAAAAACTGAGAAAATTTTCTTTATATGTTTTCTGCAAAATGGCTCTTTAATAGCCTTTAGAAACCTCAAAAAAAGAGGAACCTTTAGTGCTTTTATTATAATAAATTGTTATAAAATGATATTGAGCCTGAGCAATTTGGTCAACCAGGAAAGAATAACTAGGATGTGCTGAATGGAGAAAGGTTTGAAGTAATACTCTTCTTTGTACCTAATGGCTCTCACAATAATGGTTATAATCTAGGATGAAATTTTTTCTAAACCAACCTTTCAGATTCTATGGGAATTTTAGATAATCAAATTATATTTAGCATTGATGTATTTATTCATTTAAGTAGCCTAATATTTTGGTTACATGTTAACAGAAATCTTATTTGTTTTACTCACTTCTGTTCATCATATGAACTCATTCTGAGACTTGACGAATATTTCTGATTTTTAAAAAGGAGATCACAATTTCAAGCTACAGTGATATGATTTCTTATTTAAACCATAGCATTAGGAAGTGCTTTCTCAAAATTTCATGTATATTGTGTATATTTCTTGGTCCAAGTTTTTTCCTACTAAATTAAGCATAAGATGATAGCTACTTTTTAAGAAAGCAATCTTCATCACAGAAACCAATTTTAGTTAAAAATCTTATTGAAATGAATTCCACCCCCGCTTCAGTTATTCTGTATTCTTTTAAATTAAGAAGTCTACTATTCTTAGATTCTTAGACTTTGAGCAAACCTATCAAGAAAAATGTTGTGCCTTTGAAATAATGAAATTTGTAAACATTTCTTCCAAGAATGTGAGGCAGAACTAATGCTCTCTTAAATGATATGAAGGAAATAGTATCAATTATAGAGGAAGTGTTTCTACATTTTGTGCTTTTATGGGAACAAACCAGATCACAGGGCATAATGTCACAATTTGAACACTTGAAGAATTCTTCTTATTCCTTCCCTTTTCCCCAAATCTTGCAATAATGGAATGGGATTTGGATTTACAGTTTTCAAAGTACTTTTATATAATAATTTATTAACCTTTAATGCAAATTCAACAGATATTGACTAATGGTTACAAGAAACTTTTAAAAAGTACTCGACTGAATATATTAATCAATAACATCATCTGAGAAATTGTTCCAAAATAGACATATTATTATAGCCAAAGTAGTCCAAGTTTTAGTTCTTTTTACACTTTAAGGAATTGTTGGTGCTGAATTTTGTATAAATACAAACCTTGTATTTATATATGGTTGTATTTAAGATTTAAAACTTTACGGGATGTCCCAATCCTATTGAAATGTATCCTATTTCAATAGCTAACCCACATTCCTGTAAATCAGAAATTTAAATATGCTGCACAACATCTGGGGGAAATGGGAAGAATGATCACAACCATGGGAGTTTCCTCTGCACAAAGTGAAAGAAAATCATTATATTGTTTTCTTTTTATCTATGATGACAATGTGGGGAGAAAATCCAGCCTAAGAATTTGACTGACGGTTCCCTGGGGGCTTGGCAGTAAAGAACTCTCCTGCCAATGCAGGAGAAGCGGATTTGATCCCTGGGTTGGGAAGTTCCCCTGGAGAAGGAAATGGCAACTCACTGCAGTATTCTTGCCTGGGAAATCCCAAGAACAGAGGAGCCTGGCGGGCTACAGTCCATGGAGTCACAGAGTCAGATCTGACTTAGCAACTAAACAACAACAAAAAGAGTGGTTTCAGTCTGGGTGTCCCTCCTAAACTTCTGACCCCAAAATATAGCTGCCTACTCAACATCTCACTTCAATATCTGATACAATGCTGCCTCAATTGTGGCCCTCTGACTGGAGCCCATCCACAAATCATTTGTTATCTGCAACAGACTAAGTACAAAAATGAGAATGAGTTTAACAACTTTTATAGCAGTTTCACTTCACCTCATTCAAGTCCATCAGCAATATTCTTATCTCGTTGCACAAGGTGTAGACCAGTTTGGATGTTGTCAAATTTGCTTGATAAGTTGTACTTGGCATGGGGTGAGTTCCAATCACATGCAGTAAGAACAAACATTGATCTGCAATGAATTGGAAATAAAACAAAATTGTTCATAGCCTAAGACAGTTTGAGAAGTACTGGTCTAGTAGACATTCAAATTCAACATGTCCACTAAAAAAAAAAAAAAGGCTTATTTAGAAAACATTTAATTTATATTTTTACATGTATAAATCTTTAAATGATACAAAATTTTAACACTGTCATTTGGACAACTTGAATCTATTCTTTTTTTTTTTTTTTTAAGAATACATACATACAGCCTGAAAGCTCAGTTGGTAAAGAATCTGCCTGCAATGCAGGAGACCCCAGTTCGATTCCTGGATCAGGAAGATCTGCTGGAAAAGGGATAGGATACCCACTCCAGTATTCTTGGGCTTCCCTTGTGGCTCAGCTGGTAAAGAATCTGCCTGTAATGTGGGAGACCTGGGTTGATCCCTGGGTTGGGAAGATCTCCTGGAGAAGGGAAAGGCTACCCACTCCAGTATTCTGGCCTGGGTCACCGAGTCGGACAAGTGAAAGTCTGAGCGACTTCTCCTGTGGCTCAGAAGATAAGGACTCTGCCTGCAGTGCAGGAGCTGCAGGAGATGCGGGTTGGACCCCTGGGCCACCCACTCCAGTATTCTTGTCTAGAGAATTCCATGGACAGTGGAGCCTGGTGGGCTACAGTCCCTGGGGGCTCAAAGAGTCGGACACAACTGAAGCAACTTAGCGTGCAAACGTGAGGGACTCCCATTTTCACTTTTCTTTTCCATGTACATACATACAAGTAATACATGAATGAAAACTCATTGTAAACACTTTAAACAATGTGAAAGTCCAGAGGTAAAAAGTTCTACCTCTGTTCCTCATTAATGCCTTCCTCGCCTTGATTCTAATGTTCTAGTGTTAACATTTCTTCCCAGTTTAATATGTACACTTTTATATAGAAATTAGTAGATACAGACAACTTTAGTTTTGCTTTTTTAAAATAAATGACATTGCACTCAATGTATTATTCTGTGACCTGATTTTTTTCCCCACCAATTTATTTGGAGAACTTTTCTGGTCATTTCATAATGATTTGCTCCATAATAATCATAATATGCAGCAATTCAAAAAAGCATTCCCCTATTGTTGAACAGTCTCAGTTCAGTTCAGTTCAGTTCAGTCGCTTAGTCATGTCCAACTCCTTGCGACCCCATGAATCGCAGCACGCCAGGCTTCACTGTCCATCACCAACTCCCGGAGTTCCCTCAGACTCATGTCCATCGAGTCAGTGATGCCATCCAGCCATCTCATCCTCTGTCGTCCCCTTTTCCTCCTGCCCCCAATCCCTCCCAGCATCAGAATCTTTTCCAATGAGTAAACTCTTCGCATGAGGTGGCCAAAGTACTGGAGTTTCAGCTTCAGCATCATTCCCTCCAAAGAAATCCCAGGGCTGATCTTCAGAATGGACTGGTTGGATCTCCTTGCAGTTCAAGGGACTATCAAGAGTCTTCTCCAATACCACAGTTCAAAAGCATCAATTCTTCAGCACTCAGCGTTCTTCACAGTCCAACTCTCACATCCACACATGACCACAGGAAAAACCATAGCCTTGACTAGATGGACCTTTGTTGGCAAATTAAATGTCTCTGTTTTTTAATATTCTGTCTAGGTTGGTCATAACTTTCCTTCCAAGGAGTAAGCGTCTTTTAATTTCATGGCTGCAGTCACTATCTGCAGTGATTTTGGAGCCCAGAAAAATAAAGTCTGACACTGTTTCCCCATCTCTTTGCCATGAAGTGATGGGACCAGATGCCATGATCTTCATTTTCTGAATGTTGAGCTTTAAGCCAACTTTTTCACTCTCCTCTTTCACTTTCATCAAGAGGCTTTTTAGTTCCTCTTCACTTTCTGCCATAAGGGTGGTGTCATCTGCATATCTGAGGTTATTGACATTTCTCCCGGCAATCTTGATTCCAGCTTGTGCTTCTTCCAGCCCAGGGTTTCTCATGATGTACTCTGCATATAAGTTAAATAAGCAGGGTGACAATATACGGACGGACTTGATGGACTCCTTTGAACAGTCTAATTTATACTAAATACTGCTACAATAAATGTAGCAGTATCAAGATCACTTCTTGATCTGCACCTTGTGCATTTCTACGATAATTCTGCAGGATCTATTTCTAGAAGATAAGAGCTGGGTCAAGGGTGTATACACTTCAAATGTTGATACTCTCAAGTTGTTTTCCCAAAACTGTACCCTTTAAATTCCAGCCAACAGTGCATGTATGTGACCATTTCAATACCAGATATTTACCAAACCTCTTAATTTTTTCCAATCTCATAAGTGAAAATTACATCTTTCTCTGTTGTTTGAGAAAAATTTCAGTGTTTTTGGTAGTTATCATTCCATCTCTTGCCTGTTGATATACTTTTCATATTTTTCACATTTTTTCTTCTCAGTTGATTTGTCAAATGATACATGTAATCATGTGCCTTGGATTTTTAATCATTTGTCTGGTAGTATAAATATTTTTTTCCATTCTGCTACTTTTCTTTGTTAGTAATGTTCTGATTTGTTCAAGTGAAAGTGTTAGTGTCAGACTCTTTGTGATCCCATGGATTATAGCCCGCCAAGCTCCTCTACCCATGAGATTTCCCAGACAGAAATACTGGAGTGGGTAACCATTCCCTTCTCCAGAGGATCTTCTTGACCCAGGGATTGAACCTGCATTGACGGATGGATTCTTTACCACTGAGCCACCAGGGCTGCCTTATTCATTTTTAAGGAATAAATCGTATCCTAACTTTAAGTTTTATGAGTAAGAAATCCCTTCAGACTCACATTGATCTGGACACATCAAGAAGCCCTGACCATTTTGTTTTATAAAATAGTGGGTCTTTCCTCTTCTGATGAGACGTCTTACTGATAGTTAATAATTACTATGCATGAGATGAATATAGTTTCATTTATTTATTTCAGGAAAGATAAGCCTTGTCACAAATAATTTTACAGTTTTTTTTCTTTTTAATTTACAAGGCTTTATTCCAAACTGTTTTGGCTCTTAAGTTTATTAAAGAGAAAAATCTGTTAATAAATGTTCTTTTACTTTCTTCCAGTGGAAAAATTAAACACCCAGGGATATTAAATGGTCTTTTTTAACCATCTAATTCTGTCCTTCAAATTTGAAAGCAAAGGGTTAGAACAAAAACAGTTAACACTATTTAAAGTGTGAAAGGGCTTTCTGGGTAGCTCAGCTGGTAAAGAATCTGCCTGCAATGCAGGAGACCCTGGTTCAATTCCTGGGTAGGGAAGTTCCCCTAGAGAAGGGATAGGCTACCGACTCCAGCATTGCCTGGAGAATTCCCACAAACTAAGGAGCCTGGCAGGCTGCAGTCCATGGGATCGCACAGAGTCGGACACGACTGAGCTACTAAGCTGCTACTGCTGCTACTGCTAAGTTGCTTCAGTCATGTCCGACTCCGTGCAACCCCAGAGACGGCAGCCCACCAGGCTGCCCCGTCCCTGTGATTCCCCAGGCAAGAACACTGAAGTGGGTTGCCATTTCTTTCTTGAAAAATAATTAGTTTGCTGCTCCCTTATTTTCTCAGTATAAAGTGAAGGACTCAGTATATTCATTGGAAGGACTGATACTGAAGCTGAAGTTCTAATACTCTGGCCACTTGATGTGAAAAGCTGACGCATTGGAAAAGATCCTGATGCTGGGAAAGACTGAGGGCAAGAGGAAAATGGGCAACGGAGGATGAGATGGTTGCATGGCATCATTGACTCAGTGGACTTGAGTTTGAGTAAATTTCGGAGACAGTGAAGGACAGGGAAGCCTGGCGTGCTACAGTCCATGGGTCCCAAAGAGTTGGACACAACTGAGAGACTGAACAACAATAGTAAAGTGAAGATATGAGATGCTGTGCCCTGTTTTCAAACTACCTGTATTCAAATTCCTGCTATGCCACATGCCAGCTACATAATTTTGAACAAGTTTTCTGATCATTTTAAGTCCTACTTTTCTTCTTTTGAAATAGTGAAACAATATTTGTGATTAAAAAATGACAGAAAATATTTATATCACTTAGCATATGATAAATCCTTAACAAATACAGATTAGCTGTCATTACCATCATTCAGTTCAGTTCATTTCAGTTCAGTTCAGTAGCTCAGTCGTGTCCGACTCTTTGCGACCCCATGAATTGCAGCACGCCAGGCCTCCCTGTCCATCACAACTCCCGGAGTTCACTCAAACTCATGGCCATAGAGTCGGTGATGCCATCCAGCCATCTCATCCTCTGTCATCACCTTTTTCTCCTGCCCCCAATCCCTCCCAGCGTCAGGGTCTTTTCCAATGAGTCAGCTCTTCACATCAGGTGGCCAAAATACTGGAGTTTCAGCTTCAGCATCAGTCCTTCCAATGAACACTCAGGACTGATCTGCTTTAAGATGGACTGGTTGGATCTCCTTGCAGTCCAAGGGACTCTCAAGAGTCTTCTCCAACACCACAGTTCAAAAGCATCAATTCTTCGGCGCTCAGCTTTCTTCACAGTTCAACTCTCATATCCATACATGACCACTGGAAAAACCATAGCCTTGACTAAACGGACCTTTGTTGACAAAGGAATGTCTCTGCTTTTCAATATGTTATCTAGGTTGGTCATAACTTTCCTTCCAAGGAGTAAGCGTCTTTTAATTTCATGGCTGCAGTCACCATCTGCAGTGATTTTGGAGCCCCCCAAAATAAAGTCTGACACCATTTCCCCATCTATTTCCCATGAAGTGATGGAACCAGATGCCATGATCTTCGTTTTCTGAACGATGAGCTTTAAGCCAACTTTTTCACTCTCCACTTTCACTTTCATCAAGAGCCTTTTTAGTTCCTCTTCACTTTCTGCCATAAGGGTGGTGTTACCTGCATATCTGAGGTTATTGATATTTCTCCCGGCAATCTTGATCCCAGCTTGTGCTTCCTCTAGCCCAGCATTTCTCATGATATACTCTGCATAGAAGTTAAATAAGCAGAGTGACAATATACAGCCTTGACGTACTCCTTTTCCTATTTGGAACCAGTCTGTTGTTCCATGTCCAGTTCTAACTGTTGCTTCCTGAACTGAATATAGGTTTCTCAAGAGGCAGGTCAGGTGGTCTGGTATTTCCATCTCTTTCAGAATTTTCCACAGTTTATTGTGATCCACACAGTCAAAGGCTTTGGCATAGTCAATAAAGCAGAAATAGATGTTTTTCTGGAACTCTCTTGCTTTTTCGATGATCCAGTGAATGTTGGCAATTTGATCTCTGGTTCCTCTGCCTTTTCTAAAACCAGCTTGAACACCTGGAAGTTCATGGTTCACGTACTATTGAAGCCTGGCTTGGAGAATTTTGAGCATCACTTTACTAGCGTGTGAGATGAGTGCAATTGTGTGGTAGTCTGAGCATCATTAACTGGGAGTAAATAATATTTATCTTATATCTGTAAATATTGCTATCCTCTTTTAAGTCAAATTTGCATAAGGTCATCTTGTATGTGCTAAGTCACTTCAGTCGTGTCCGATTCTTTGCTACCCCTTGGACTGTTGTCCACCAGGCTCCTCTGTCTATGGGATTCTCCAGGTAAGAACACGGAGTTGGTTGCCATGCCTTCTCTTCCAGGGGACATTTCCGACCCAGAGATCAAAACTGAGTCTCCTGCAACTCCTGAATTGCAGGTGGATTTTTTTCACTGCTGAGCCACCGGGGAAGCCCAAGGTCATCTTATCACTGTCATATTTGCCAGCAGAGGACTAAAAAATTATTATAATAATGAAAATTAAAAACAATATCATATAGGTCTTCACTTTGAATTCCAATGGTGAAACTATACCAAACTTGATTCATGCTAAGGATTTAGAACCACAAACAACTTCTGAAACATCAGATACCATCTTTGCTAGCTTGAGGGGAATCAGGTTGTTAAAAAAAGCAATTACTCAGTAGATCAAAGAAAGAAATGAAGACATCAACTATACTTCAGTAAAATATATATATATATATAATAAAAAAGAACTTAGAAAATCTCTAAAGATTAAAAAAGAAATAGAAAACTTCTGCCCACAAGAGGTCAAAGCACAGCTATACAAGTGTTTGAGACAGAGGGCTGTACACTAAATGCTGTACTTCTGATGGTTTACCCAATTCAGATCTACAGGTATAAAGTGAGTGGCCCCAAGATTAAGAAGGAAGGTTATCTCCTAAGGAGGTCCGGGGAAGGCAGATGCTCCTTGTATTGATCTTAAAACTTTCCCCCTCTTGCCATAAAATATGAATTTTATTTCACAAGCTATTATAGTGTTTAATAGTATTTAAAGTATAGTATTTAAATAATAGTATTTAAAGATATATTTCAGTAGCCATTAGAGCTTTAGTTTCCAATATGTACTACTTAAAGCAAAAACAAATATATTTACAAAAATTGTATCTCTGTGTGTAACATTAGTTGACCTCTTACTATAGTCCAGGAACATGGGGCCCTACACAGCCTAGGGTTTTACCTTTTTTTGCTTGTCTTTTGTTTCTTCCCCTGCTTAAAAAATCAAACTTCTTGGGAGAGTAGGGATGAGATGGAAGAGGATAAGGTAAGGAGTTTGCTAATGTAAGTGCTATAAACTTTTAAAATCCTCAAATTTTCACCGCATTTCCACAGTAAATAATATACTTTAGGCACAACTTCAACCTCTAAGAAAATTTCCTTTCATCTCCTACATCCACATGAAGGTGTTCCTGAGTCCAAGCTCAGTCTAGTCACCGCAGGATAGGCCAATAAATGCAAGAGACAAGGTGTTTGAGGCAAGGAATATGACTATTCAGACAGCTGGCTAGCTGGCAGACAGAAAAGACGGAAGAGTAGCGTCTGGAAATAACCATCCCGTTGGGGCCTGGATGCCAGGTTCTTTTATGGCTCAGAGGTTCGGGGAGGTGAGAGAACAAAGTAAAAAGGCTATTTAATTGTCCCAACTATCTCCTAGAAGGGTAAGCCTCAGGCAGGGTGGATGTGTTAGCTTCATTTCTTTACAGTCAGCTCACCAGTGGTGTGAAACTATCTCCTGCCATATCAATAAACAAAGATGCCACAGCTATCTGGGATTCTGGCCCCCCAAACGTGAATGTCTCAGTCCTACAGGAAGCAGGCGCCATTTCCCACACAAATAACTCAAGAATGTCACAGTCCTTCACAGGTGGGCAGGGTCAGGTTATCTCTCAGCGGAGCCAAAGTCAGGTGGGGTGTGTGTGTGTGTGTGTGTGTGTGTGGTTCTCTCTCAGTGGAGCCAAACAAAGTCACCCTAGCCCAGGGGTCAGGTGGGGAGTGTGTGTGTGTGTGTGTGTGTTTCTCTCTCAGTGCAGCCAGTCACCCTAGCCCAAGGGTCAGGTCGTGTGTGTGTGTGTGTGTGTGTGGTTATCTCTCTGTGGAGCGAAACAAAGTCACTCTAGCCCAGGGGTCAGGTGGGGAGTGTGTGTGTGTGTGTGTGTGTGTGTGTGTGTGTGTGTGTGTGTGGTTATCTCTCAGTGGAGCCAAAGTCACCCTAGCCCAAGGGTCGGGTGGAAGGTGTGTGGGGGAGGGGAAGGGAGGAGGGAGGGGAGAAGTGGGGGGAGGTGGGGCGGGGGAGGGTTGGGGGTGAGGGATTCCCTGGGCAGGCCATTCTGTAAACCCATAATAACAAAAGAGGCAAAGTAAGAGTTAAAGTCACAGAAGCAGATCCAATGAGGGGTCAACATTAACCCTTCCTGGTTACAAAGGGAGACTGTAAAGATGTTTAGGACAGTTTGCCCAGACTTGCCCTCAACGTGAGAAATCTCGAGTCCCAGGGCTGGAAAATCTGAAACCTAAAAGGCAGAGGCGATTGTAACCGGGAGGAGGAAAGAAACACGATCTCGGGGGCGGTGCTGGGCCCGGAGCACCTTCCTCCCGCCCTCCAGACGCGCCGGCCGCGGGGCTGGGGAGCCCCACCCCGCCGCTCCTCTCCCCTCCTTGAGCTTCGCGGGCCTCGGCGGGCGAAGGGCCCGGCGCCGCCGTATTTTGTCCCGCGCGGCGATCCCTCCTTGCGCGAACGCCGTGGCCGCGGCGGTGGCGACGGGGCCCGTGGCGCACTGACGGCAGGCCCCCCGGCCCGGCGGCCTGGAGGCCGCGAGAGGCGGAGGCCCGGCCTCCCTCCCGCTCTGCGGGAGCCGAGGGGACGAGGCGGACGCCGGGGAGCCCCGCCCGGCCGGCGAGAAGGTGGGGGAGGCTCCGCGCGCCGCCGGCCCCCCGGCCGCCGCCGCCCTGCTGGCCCTGCAGCCCCCGCCGCCGCCTCGGGCTCCCGCCGCGGGCTCGGCGGCCCCGGCCTGGGAGGGAGGGCGGCGAGTGCCGTCGGAGCCGCCGGACATGGCTGGAGGGCACTGCGGCAGCTTCGCCGCGGCGGCGGCCGGCAGCGGCGAGATCGTGCAGCTGAACGTGGGGGGGACCAGGTGAGCCGGGGAGAAGGGGCTCGGGACCGGGATGCGGCCGGCAGGGGTCTTCCCGGGCCAGCATCGCAGGCGAGCGGGGTGGGAAGCACAGGGCCCTCCGGGCGGGTGTGGGGGGCGGCAGGCGGCCTTGAGTCTCTGAGAGCCGGGCCCTTGGCCGCGCTGCAGCCTTCCTAGGACGGCGGCCACGATCCTCCCCCCCCTTTTTAGGAGATCTGGCCGGGGAACCTTCTGTAACCTTCCTTTACCTAACCTGACGTGTACTTTTGAGTTTATTTTGTCGAAGCCCGGCCTTGTGGTCTGGCTGTTGCAGGTGAACCTGCCTTCCTTTCTGTTTGGTCAACAAGGTAACATCGGTTTGCTTGGGCGAGAACGCCTCGTTGAGGGCTGTTTTTAATCGCCAATAATTTTGGTGGAGGGAGCATTGTAGATTTGCGGTGCGCTCTTATTTATTTCCAGAGTTTCTTGGTTCATGGCTCTGAAGGGTCTGTTGTACTTGTAGCGCAGTGTGTCTGGAAGCTGCAGTTTTGAAGAGTTGGTTCTGGGAAGCCTTGGTAGTGGCACCGTATGGCGCCCTCCTAGTAAACAGAGCGAAAGCTCTCCGCTCATCTCTTTGGTCTTCCGTTCCCTTACTGTGTCTTTTAATAAGCTTGTTGGGGTAAAAAAAAAATAGTATGCTTTTGGATTTGGTATGGTTTATGAGTCACTCCTTTCGGAAATGCGAGTTTGGCAGCTCTGTTTGAAGGAAGGGGTGGTTACCGTTTTAGGCTAGTTAAGAGATAAGCCATGAAGCGCCGTGGAATTCAGTGTATTTTGCTGTGCTGGAGAAGATACAAGGTTTTCAACGCTTGGGAGTTTTTAACCAGTGTTTTTAAAAATGCAGAGCGGCAGCACTATGAACCTTTGTGATAACAATGTGCAGTGTTTTAAAAGTTTTCAAAGTGTGCTGGAGAATTTAACACAGGAAACAGTAATTCCTCACTGTTACTCTGCTCACTCTGCCCCCCCTCCCCAACCCCCATGCAAAACTGTTAGTTTAAGAATTTACAGCTTTATTGCTGCTACATAGATTTCGGTTTCATGGAGTAGAAGATTGGTGTTTCCTAATGTAAGACACGGATGGTTTCCTAAAATTAAATGAAAGTTTTGCAGGTTTGATAACTTCAGGTCAGCTCAGTCGTGTCTGACTCTTTGCAACCCCATGGATTGCAGCATGCCAGGCCTCCCTGTCCATCCCCAACTCCCGGAGTTTGAGTAAACTCGTGTCCATTGAGTGATGATGCCGTCCAGACATCTCTTACTCTTACTCTGTCGTCCCCTTCTCCCGCCTTCAGTCTTTCCCAGCATCAGGGTCTTTTCAAATGAGTCAGTTCTCATCACGTGGCCAAAGGATTGGAGTTTCAGCTTCCGCATCAGTCCTTCCAATGAATATTCAGGACTGATTTCCTTTAGAATTGACTGGTTGGATCTCCTTGCAGTCCAAGGGACTCTCAAGAGTCTTCTCCAACACCACAGTTCAAAAGCATCAATTCTTCTGTGCTCAGCTTTGTTTATAGTCCAGCTCTCACATCCATACACGACTGCTGGAAAAACCATAGCTTTGACTAGATGGCCCTTTGTTGGCAAAGTAATGTCTCTGTTTTTTAATATGCTGTCTAGGTTGGTCATAACTTTCCTTCCAAGGAGTAAGCGTCTTTTAATTTCATGGCTGCAGTCACCATCTGCAGTGATTTTGGAGCCCCCCAAAATAAAGTCTGACACTGTTTCCCCATCTATTTGCCATGAAGTGATGGGACCAGATGCCATGATCTTTGTTTTCTGCATGTTGAGTTTTAAGCCAACTTTTTCACTCTCCTCTTTCACTTTCATCAAGAGGCTCTTTAGTTCTTCTTTGCTTTCTGCCATAAGGGTGGTGTCATCTGCATATCTGAGGTTATTGATATTTCTTCCGACAGTCTTGATTCCAGCTTGTGCTTCCACCAGCCCAGCGTTTCTCATGATGTACTCTGCATATGAGTTAAATAAGCAGGGTGACAGTATACAGCCTTGACGTACTCCTTTCTCCATTTGAAACCAATCTGTTTTTCCATGTCCAGTTCTAACTGTTTCTTCCTGACCTGCATACAGATTTCTCAAGAGGCAGGTCAGGTGGTCTGGTTTTCCCATCTCTGGAAGAATTTGCCAGAGTTTGTTGTGGTCCACACAGTCAAAGGCTTTGGCATAGTCAATATAGCAGAAGTAGATATTTTTCTGGAACTTACGGATGCAAAAATGAAATACCCTGCAAGGGCTGGCCTTCGAGAGTAGCATTATAGTCATCCCTAGTTTCTAATTTCTGTTGATTGTTCGTATACTTTTTGAATGCTATAGACATTCTAATTTGATTCTAAAAGTGTTGTTCACTGTGTTTGAAAGTAAATGGCTTAAAAATGAATGAACTCTTGCTAAGGATTGTAGAATTGAGTTTAAAATTTTAAATTGTATAAGACAGTTACCTTGGAGCTCAACATTTTATTTTTCATTACGTATGAAATTTGATTTTATCAGGTTTTAAATTTTTCAACGTGATTTAAAAAATACAAAATAAGATAATTATCAGACCGGACAGTTTAGAAGGCAAACGAGAGTTGTTACATAGGAATGAGAAAGTTTAAAAAGCCCAAACTTGAGACTTGCTAGGATAAATTTATAAAATAAGTGATGACATGGTATATAGAAAATAGAACATCCAGTCCCAAGTTCTCTGCAGATAATTTTGAGTTACTTTGGATCATAGACACTTGCAGCATTTTAGAGGTAGAAGGGATCTAGAAATTATCTTGAGTAAAACACAGGTTGATAGTCACTTAAGGCATTGTAAAAGAAAAAGAAAATCCTCCTGTGATTGTCTTTGAAGTTGAAGAATTGCCCCCAGGAGAACCACCTGTGGCATAGAATTGATGTCAGCTGTGCAGTGATAGCGTGAAACTCAAAAGGAGCACTCAAAAGGGGCGTTTCTTTTGAGCAGAGTAGGGAGTATCTCCCCCCTCCCCCCAAGAGAGGACAGGAAAATGGATCTATTCAAAGAATTTATAGAAATGACTGATTTTTATGATTTATTTAACACTTCATGGATGGTTCAGAAAGAAGATGAGGTTTCATTTAGAATTAATATTATTACTTACCCAAAAAAAAGCCTAATGAGGTGAAAGACAGTTTGGCTCAATTTGTGATTACTTCTGCTTTGATTGAGTATGATTTGAGGCCTCATGAGAGAAGGCTGGGACCAGTCAGTGCAAGTCTAGCGCAGCAACCTTGGGCAAATTACTTTTTAGTGCTTCGTTTCCTAAAATATTTAATGACATTAAATAGTACCAGCCTTCTAAAGGAATTTGAAGCATTAAGTGGGAAATACAAGCGTTTAGTGGCATTAGCTATCAATAGTAACTTTACAGAATAATTTTAACTCGATTGCTTCCAAGTAAATTTAGTAGGGAGTTAGTAGCATAAAGTATAAATGTGGATAAGGACCAGATTGCACATGACCTTTTTCTTGGCATACTGTGGGTATGAAATAAAAACAGAAAAGGCTTTTCATATGTATTTCAGAAAGTTATGCTTGTCGTGTGTAATTTAAATGTTTTCATGAAATCATATTTGGAAACAGTTTTATAAAACAGGAGGGGTTTTTTCCCCTCCTGTCTTTTAAAGTTTGGGGGCGGGGGAATAAATTGGTGGGGTGAGAGTCCAATCCCTTTGCCTAAAAATTCCAGATTGCTAAACTCAGCTGAATTGTTGATTTTAATTTAAATTGATAATACGAGGCTTCCCTGGTGGCTCAGATGGTAAAGACTGCCTGCAATGCAAGAAACCCAGGTTCAATCCCTGGGTTGGGAAGATCCCCTGGAGAAGGAAATGGCAATCCACTCTAGTATTCTTGCCTGGAAAATCCCATGGACAGAGGATCCTGGCGGGCTACAGTCCTTGGGGTTGCAGAGTCAGATAGGACTGAGCGATTAAACACTTTCACTTTCATCCCCACCTGAATTACTGATTTTAATTTAAATTGCTAATATGACCTTAAGCAGACCGGTGTAATTTTCTAAGTAACAAAATTTGAGTTATTTGGCAGACAATTTGCTGAATAAGCCGTGAACATGAAAGGTCACAAGTTAGGAACCATTCTTATTTGGAAAAGAATTTGTTGGCTTCCAAAATACAGTGATTCATTTTTTGCAGTGGATCCTTGGATCTTTCAGTTTACTGTTTACTGGGTTTGCTTCTATTTGACCAAGTCAGATTCCTCTACTTAGTTGTAATCTACTTTTCATTTTTTCTTAAAGATTGTGCTAAGAAATATGCTTGGGAAAATTCGCCATGTTTTCTTGGGTAAAACTGGCTGCTTTCTCAGTCTGACTAATGGGCATAGGAACTGCTTTAAAACAGTCATGATGCTGGAAAATGAATGTGGAGAAAAAATAAAGGTCTGTAAGGCTCTCTTCTGTGAGAGGACACATGATGATGGGGCAACGAGTCAGGAATACGTAGTGCAGTGTGATGAGTCTTAAAATGAAAATATTCAGACATCAGTTGAACCCTGTATCAGATTCTTTGCTGTGTTAGTTTATGTCAGTTTATTGTTTTGCCTCGGTCTCTTACAGTAGGCTTTGATAAAGCATGCCATCCCCCATTGGTGGTAATAAGTAGGCTTGATCAAATGGAGTTAACCTCAAAACAGTGTTTACTGAGTGATTTTTTGAATGAATGAATTCAGTGGTTGTGAATAGCCCAAGACTGTAACTGCTGCTGCTGCTGTGTCGCTTCAGTCGTGTCCGACTCTGTGCGACCCATAGATGGCAGCCCACCAGGCTCTGCCGTCCCTGGGATTCTCCAGGCAAGAGTACCGGAGTGGGTTGCCGTTTCCTTCTCCAAAGTGTTAAATGTACTATGTGTAGTGGAATTAATATGAGCTCAAAAAACTAGTATAGGATAGACTATTTGGAAAAGCCAATTAAGGAGAAGGTAAAACCTTCGTGGTATCAAGAAAGATGGGTAGAACTCGGATAATTGAACATGAGGTTGATAAGCTGCGATGAAGATTCTGAAATGTTCTAAAATGGTGTAAGCATGGATTGTTTGGGGATGTTAAGTGCTATCTTATTAGAGGCCAGTAGTTTGTGTTGGAGAGGTGAAATGGTGACCTGAAGATAATTTCATATGTTATGTTGAGAAATTTAGACTTAGTCTGATGGGCATGTTAGAAAGTAGTGTTTTAGGAAGTTTTATATGTAAGCGAATTATTTGATTTTGTTGAGAGTTCTTGGAATAATCTTAACTCTGAAATGAAAGCAGAATTTTACGTTAGATGTTAAAGAATATAATTGATGCAGCTATAGCTGTGCAACAACTTCTAAGTCATTAGCCAGCGGTTTAAAGCAAGTTAACTAACATTGACATTTCAAATCTTGTCCTCCCTTGTAATACCAGATACTTTTTAATTGCAGATTTAGTACCTCAAGACAAACACTTATGTGGATTCCAGATTCTTTTTTTTCCAGGTATTTCATATAATTCTTTAGTACTTTTAAAAAATAGTTATTTATTAAAACAATAAAAAATTCTCTTGCATTAATATTTTTATTAGATAAAATCTTAACTCTTTGAATATTTAAGTTGTTATTTACTTTGGGGATACAATGATTCATTTTTACTGGTCTTTGACGTTTGAAAGAATTAGGGCATTTTATTCATACTCAGATTTTAAAAACTAATCCTGTCTTAATGATTTTTAGTTTGCTGAGTGGAAGAATTTCAACACTTCGAGATGAAACTGGTGCTGTGAGTATAACAATGTTGATGTATATTTCTAAATTAGATCAAATAATGCTCTAATGTTTGGTCCTTATACTCTTAGAAGATAGGGGAACTACTCTTTTAATAACTACTAAATGAAAGTATATGTTCTTAGGTTTTTATTTCTTGTCATGAATTATGTCTGTAATTATAAATGAGAACTCAAAACAGAGAGTACTGCATATACTATTTTAAATAATCATTAGAAATTGTAGGATCTGAGCTTACATTGTCGAGAGGAAACATTTCTTTTAATCAGTAGTTGAAACTTTAACAGTGAACGCTGCTACTGCTGCTAAGTCACTTCAGTCGTGTCCGACTCTGTGCGACCCCACAGACGGCAGCCCACCAGGCTCCCCCATCCCTGGGATTTTCCAGGCAAGAACACTGGAGTGGGTTGCCATTCCTACAGTGAATGGATAGGCGTAAACACGAAAACATTTTGATATTAGAGTGGTAAAATGTTGCAAATTTGTGAAGCCCTACAATTTTTTGTTTTGGAGAATGACCTTATAAACTTGTGCAGCTGTGGTGAAGTGACGGAAGTAAAGAATTACTAAGTTTCAGCACACAAAAAAGTATATCTATATTTAAAAGGCAGTTTTAATATGCACAGTAGCAGGTCAAGTAATTGTGAAAAGCAAATAAGACTTGCAGTTTGGAGGCAGCAAAATGACCGCAGGTGTTTCTTTGCTGTGGTGAGATTTGCAGATCAAATAAAGTAGCATGAGCAGATATGTCCATGTGAGATTATAGAAAGGACATCAGTAATAAGACCCACAAATCTATCGTGTTTCTTTAACTTCAGGTTGATTCTAATAAAAAGCAAGAATTTATGAAGCCAAAAGAACCTCATTCACTGTATAGAACACTGTATATAATAATTGATCATAGTATAAGGAGGTATATTTTTTGCTTCATTCTGCTGTCTGATTGACTTATATAAATCTTAAAAGGTATTCAGTTTTATAGTTAGAACTTTTGTAATTGGTTCAAAATAGAATTGGCATACATTCCTGTAAAGAGTTATCAATTATGTATTTCCTATTTTCTAAACATTTTCCCCATAAGTATTTCATGGTGGGTGGGTGCTCAGTTGCCTCAGCCATGTCCAACTCTGTGACCTTATTCTGTGGTACTGTATTTGTTATTTAAAAAAAAATTTGTTCTTGTCACTTTTTCTTTCACCCCACCCTCAGTCCTTGAGAAAACAGATAGTGGTATGTGAAAGTGTACTTTTATAATACACACGGGACAGTCAAGAAAAGCAAAACTGTCAAAACTGAAAAACAGTGTGAAAATGTTACTCAGTTTTAACTTTTCTTGATTGCCCCATATATATTATAAAAGTACACAGTTGTTTTAATGATTCGTTTAAGTCACAGATTATGTAAATCATAATCACTATCACCAATAATTAGGGATCAGATGATATAAAAAGTATTATTTATGCATATTATTTTCAAAGTGTTAAATTCTAGAATATTTCAGATAAAAATTTTCCTTTTAGTGTCCGTCCCTTTGCCTAAAGATGTTAGTTAAACAGAAATAAGGGCTTCCCTGGTGGTCCAGTGATTAAGAATCCACCCACCAATACAGGAGACATGGTTGGATCCCTGGTCTGGGAAGATTCCACATGTCACGGAGCGACTAAGCCCATGCACCGAAATTACTGAAGCCCAAGTACCCTGGAGCCCATGCTCCAGAGAAGCATATACTAGTGAGAAGCCTGCACATCTCAGCCAGAGAGTAGGCACCGCTCATTTCAGCTAGAGAAAACCTGTGCATAGCAATGAAGACCCAGTACTGCCAAAAATAAATAAATAGAAATTAAAAAAAATTAGAAATGAGAAAATGGACTAATTTGATACCATTTTTTCCCCTGCATATTAAATTATCAATCTAATGATAGCTTTTCAGGGAGAGAAAAGACACCATTTCTACTGTACATTTATACAGTATACAGTAGTGGTTATAACTGCATTTCCGTTTTAGAAGCATTAATATTTAAGAGTATAATCAAGGAAATAGAGTTTTTATGTAATTCAGTAAGTGTTCTCTAAGTTAGTGTTACAGATGTTAAAGTTAAAAGTTTATAATTTGAAAATATAATTTGTAATTCTTTTATTACAGATATTTATTGATAGAGATCCAGCAGCATTTGCACCCATTTTAAATTTTCTTCGGACAAAAGAACTAGACTTAAGGTAAGAAATGTATCTTTTTTTTTTTAAGCTTTTATTTCTTTACATATGTACTTTTGGCGGTGCCTCACAGCTTGCAGGATCTTAGTTCCCCTACCAGGGATTGATGGAGAAGGCAATGGCACCCCATTCCAGTACTCTTGCCTGGAAAATACCATGGACGGAGGAGCCTGGAAGGCTGCAGTCCATGGGGTTGCTGAGGGTCGGACACAACTGAGCGACTTCACTTTCACTTTTCACTTTGATGCATTGGAGAAGGAAATGGCAACCCACTCCAGTGTTCTTGCCTGGAGAATCCCAGGGACGGGGGAGCCTGGTGGGCTGTCGTCTATGGGGTCGCACAGAGTCGGACGCGACTGAAGTGACTTAGCAGCAGGGATTGAACCCTGGCTCCCTGCACTGGAAGTGGGGAGTCTGTTCACTGGACCACCAGGCAAGTCCCCAAAAATGTATCTTTTTAAAGTAAATTTTTGTTGGTAGGCATGGTTTTGGTCTTCGTTTATGAAGGAAAGTTTTTTCCCTGCCTCAAGATTATTTTTGCTTAAAGTTCCCTCAGAATTTCTCTCATAGATACAGGCCACAATCATCTCTTAATGGATTACTCTCAAAGCTTCCTAGCCAGTTTCCCTGCCTTCAGTCTTATCCCTTCAATTCATTTTTCACACTGTAGCCAAAATTATATCCTGAAAATATAAATCTAATCTAGTTATTCAGTCAGTTCAGTCACTCAGTCATGTTCAGCTCTTTGCAACCCCATGAACTGCAACATGCCAGGCTTTCCTATTCATCCACCAACACCCAGAGCTTGCTCAAACTCATGTCCATCGAGTCAGTGATGCCATCCAGCCGTCTCATCCTCTGTCACTCCCTTCTCTACTTGCCTTCAATTTTTCCCAGCATCAGGGTCTTTTCTAATGAGTCAGTTCTTTTTCGTATCAGGTGGGCAAAGTATTGGAGCTTCAGCATCAGTCCTTCCAATGAATATTCAGGACTGATTTCCTTTATGATTCACTGGTTCAATCTCCTTGCAGTCCAAAGGACTCTCAAGAGGCTTCTCCAACACCACAGTTCAAAATCTAGTTAGTTATTACTTTGCTTAAAACTCTTATTTAATCAGCTGCTGGATTAATGGTGAAGGATTTTGAACTCCTGTTAATCTGGCCCCTGCTTAGTTTCTCTTGATTGAACACTTTCAATCTTGGCTTGATCTTGATCTTGCTGATGATTCTGCTGTGTCACCTGATACAGACAGGTGTTCAGAGCTTCCTGTACTGTCGAAACTCCAGTAGTCTTTCTTACATGAGATTCTAAAAGGGCTTGCGTTGTTTCCTGTATACCTGCAGGATCAAGTACTATGCTTGATATATAGCCATACATTATTTTGTATGATACATAACCATACAGTTTTACTTGACACAAGTAAATAACAATTTAAACTATTTCTGAACTTTGCCATAGTCTGGATTCCTAGTAGGAAGCTACAATCTAATTTGTATTTTATTGTTTTATTTTATATATACCTAATGAACTTTTACTAGGACCTATTAATACTTTTTTAGATACAGGTTTTAGAATTCTAAATATTTGTTTAAGCCACTTCTGTATAATATTACATAATTTTTGACATATTCACTAGAATATGAGCTTCTTGAAAGCAAAGATTTTTTTTGTTTGGTTTGTTCCTTGCTGTGTTCAGAGTATTGTTAAAAAAAAAAAAAGGAAAAATTATGTATAGTAAACTGCTTAATGAATATTTATTAAATGAAAAAAAGAGTTTGGTGGGGCTTTTTGTTTATCTATTTTTTGGCCTGGGGTGGTAGGTGGGAAGTTTATTATTAACTGTTTACTTCTGGGGTAAAATTATTTTTAGCATTTGATGAAAATCTAAGTTTACTTCTTAGTCAGTGTCCTTGTGACTCATTTACAACTAAATTACCCATAAAAGACAGCAGTAGTTTAAATATCTGTATTCATTGCTTTTCTTACAACTTGCTTCTTTATGTCAGTTAATGGAAATCTAGCAAACTTAAATTCTATGAGTAGTATCTTCTAAAAGAAGGTGGGAAGGAATTGATAAAAGAACACTATATTCTACTTCCATTTTTTATATAAAATTCTTCCATTGCCTTTATCACTCTGTATTATTATCCTATTTATTTGTCCTCTCCAAAACTGTTATTTGTATCCTGAGCTATTGTACTGTTAACGGAGGTAGTTTTGAAATAGAATAAGAAAGTTTTACCTTTTCTTATGTTAAACTAGTAACAACCACTTTCTCAAATAAAAACAATTTAATATTTCCATCACGTGTCTATTAGGCCTATCAAATTTTTTTTTTAAGAGCAGTTTTATGTTTACAGCAAAATTGAGAGGAAGGTACAGAGGTTTCCCATGTGCCCCCTGTTATCCTGCATTGATGTCATAAGCACCCAAAGTTCATAGTTTATCTTCAGTTCACTCTTGGTGTTGTACATTTTAGGAGTTAGCACAAACATATAATGACATGTGGAACTCTTGATAATACCATACACAGTACTTACACTGCCCTAAAAATTTTTCTTCTCTGCCTGTTGCTGTCTCCTCAAGCCACTGATCTTTCAAAAATGTGCATAATTTGACTTTTTCCTAAATGTCATAGTTGGATTCACATAATATGGAGCCTTTTCTGATTGGCTTCATTCACTTAGTAATATGCAATTAAATGTCTTTCATGTTACTTCTTTTTAGTGCTGATAATATTTCATTACCTGGATGCCGATTTGTTTTTCCATTCACTTACTGAAGAGAACATTTTAGTTGCTTCCAAGTCTTAGCTGTTATGAATAAAGCCTCTATAAATATCCATGTGGAGGTTTTTGCATGGACATTAAGTTTTCAGCTCCTTGGGGTAAATGTCAAGGAGTACAGTTGCTGGATCATATGGTAAGTTTTATAAGAAACCTGCAGACTGTTTTTGACAGTGACTGTCATTTTCCTTTTCCACTGGCAGTGAATTAGGGTTGCTATTGCTTCACATCCTTGACAGCATTTTGGGTTTTCGCCATAGTAATTGATGTGTGGTAGTGACTTGTCTTAATTAACATTTGCTTAATGACATATGATGTGGAGCATCTTATTTCATATGTTTGCTGCCTGTATGGCTTTGGTTGAGGTCTTTGGCCCATGTTTTGATTGGATTAGTTTCTTTATTGTTGAATTTTAAGAGTTCTCTGTATACTTGGGATGACACTCCCTCATCCAAATCTGTCATTTGCAAATATTTTGTCTCATTTGGTGCCTTTTCATTTTCTTGACATTGTCTTCTGTAGAGCAGAATGTTTTAATTTTAATGAAATCTAGCTTATTCTTATTCCTCTCATGGATTGTGTCTTTGGGTTGTATCTAAACAAGTATGACCATACCCAGTGTCATTTAGGTTTTCTCCTAAATGTTATCTTTTTTTTTTGGCATGCTGATGTCTAGTTGTTTCAGCACTATTTGCTTCTTTGTTATAGATCGGTTGACTGTATGTATGGGATTTATTTCTGGGCTTTCTGTTCTACTCCATGATTTGTTTGTTTCTTACCAGTACCACACTATCTTGTTTTTTCTAGGTTTACAATTTTGGTGTTGGGAAATGGCAGTGCTCCAACTTTGTTCTTCAGTATAATATTGGCTGTTTTGGCTCTTGGGCTTTTTCATGTAAACTTTAGAATCAACTTGTTGATATTGATAAAATAACTTGCTACATTTTGATTGGAATTCATTGAATCAAATCAAGTAGGGAAGAACTGATGTCTTAACAGTACTGCATCTTCCTGTCCATGAACTAGAAATATCTCTCCATTTTTCTCATTCTTTGATTTTCAGCCATCAGCATTTTGTAGTTTTCTTTCTTGTATTTTTTGTATATATAGATTGTGTGTCTGTGTGTGTAGTTAGATTTATACTTGACTACTTTTTAGGGGAGTATTAGTGTAAATAGTGTTGTTTCTAACTTCAAGTTTCTCTTGTTCACTGTTGGTATATTGAAAAGCAATAGACTTTGGTACATTAACATTATATGGTACAACCTTGATTTACTTGCTTATTAACTCCAAAAGTTTTGGGTTTATTCCTTTGGATTTTCTATTTTGACAGTCATATCATCTGTGATCATCAGTTTTATATCTTTCTTCCCAATCTGTATGCCTTTTCTTTACTTGTTTTATTGTGTTAATGAGGATTTCAGTATGAAGTTGAAAAGAGTGGTGACGGAATCTTTTTCTTGTAACCAGATGTTCAAGTTCTCACATTAAGTATGATGCTTGATATAGGATATTTTTTTAAAGTCTTATCAAGTTGAAAAAATTCCCCTCAGTTCTTGGTTTACTGAGAGTTTTTATTATGAATAGATGTTGGATTTTGTCAGATGCTTTCTTTGCACCTGTTGATGTGGTCATGTGAGTCTGTTGATGTGAAAGATTGCATTAATTGACTTCAGAATATTGAACCAGCTTTCTTACCTGAGATAAATCCTGCTTGGTTGTGGTATATATTTCTTTTTAGACATTGTTGGATTTGGTTTGCTGATATTTTGTTGAGAATTACTGTGTCTATGTTCATGAGCGATATTGGTCTATAATTTTCTTGTAATGCATTTTTCTGGTTTTGGTGTTAAAGTAATGTGGGCCTTGCCCTATAAAATAAATTAGGTTTCTCTCTGCTTCTTTCTCTGAGATTGTGGATAATTGTTGTAATTTCTTCCTTAAGTATTTGGTAGCATTCAGCAGTGAATCCTGGGCCTAGTGCTGTTTCGGAGGTTATTATTGATCTGTTTTTTTTTTTTAATACATATAGACTGAGGTAGTTTCTTTTTGGTGTGAGTTTTAGTAGATCATGTATTTCAAGGAATTGTCCATTTCATCTGGGTTCTCAAATTTGCAGGCACAGAGTTGTTCACAGTATTCCTTTATCATCATTTTAATTTTCACAGAATCCTTAGTGATGCCCCCTCTCCTTTCTGCCCAGGCAGTGTTTTTAAAATACGGACAATTATAACCGAAACCTAAAATGAATGCTTTTAAACTCTTAAGTTTCCTTTTTTTTTTTACTTCTTATTTTCTTATTACTTTATTGTAACATCTCTATCTGGATAACATAGCCCTTCTTAAGGCTGATCTTTTTTTCCCCCTACCTTCCGTTTTGCTTTAATTTTTGGTTTTTGATGAGAGGAGTCATGCCGATTGTTACATACAAGCACTGTGGTAGGCACTGCGTGACGTTTACAGACATGGATCAGAGCTGGATCATGCTTGCAGGGAGCTTGTAGATTAATTGGGGAGGTTAGAATATGTATAGAAATTACAGTCAGAAGCAATTAATACCATATAAATGATTTCTGCTCTTGTTTGCCTCTTAGATACTTACTGATATTACTTGTATTAACCCTGTAAAGCCCTCATCTCTAATTTAGTCATCCAGTTCATCTATATATGAGTGGTTTTTTCATAAGAAAAAGTTCATGGTTGTGTGCAGTTTTATTGTTTATACTTCTTCAAATGATTGAGGATCTTAGGGAAGAAGTAAGTTTTAAAAGCCATGATTTTGTTCATGTTTAAGAGCCTAGTACTTTTCCTGCTTCAGATGGTCATCCAGGCTGCCAGTGTTAGAAGATTTACATCACTAATTTGTTTCTTTGTAGGGGAGTGAGTATTAATGTTCTCCGACATGAAGCTGAATTTTATGGAATCACTCCACTAGGTATGTATCTTTACTATTTTTTATTTATGATTCGACCCTTTGAGCACTCAACTGGCCCAAATGAAGTGTGTTTTATATCAGGCCCTAATTTTTGATGGACTAGTCAGTGCTTGCTTTTTGTGGATTTTCATAGAAAAAAGATATTGTCAGCTGATTTAACTTAAACATTTTCCCTTTTCTTTCCTTATCCTCTTTAACTAGAGAAAATAAGTGGAGTACTATTTTTCTGTTTGCATGTACTCTTGACAAGTTTGCTTTGAAATGTTTTTAGTAAGAAGGCTTCTCTTATGTGAAGAGCTGGAGCGTTCATCTTGCGGCAGTGTCCTTTTCCATGGTTACTTGCCTCCACCAGGTACTTCTGCTTTTTCATTGAGTTGTTCAAGTTTTTTTTATCATTACGTTAAGTACAAATGTGTGAACAGGAAAATCTGTTTCTTGATTATCTCATTTGTAAATCTACTAGAAAAGATGAGAACTTTAACAGAAGTTAGGTCAGACTATAAGGTAGGGTAGGAGTTTGCCAAACTTTTTCTGTAGAGGGCCAGTTAGGCTTGTGCGTTAGAAGATCTCTGTGGCAGTTAACTGAACTCCACTGTAAACACTGCAGAAATGGGTGGGTGTGATGGCATCTAATACAACTTCACTTACATAAACAGCCATCGGACCGGACTTGGCTTTGGTCAGATTTGCTGATTCCTGTGTTTGAGAACTGGTTGTCCATCTCCCTTGTGGAACCCTAGGAGCTTTGCAGAGATTTGTCAGTGTATAGGGGAGAGGAGGGTGAGGTGCATGCCACTTCTGCCCCTCTTCAGTTAGTACAGTTTGATCTGTGCCTGTGTTGTAGCAGGGTTTTAAACAAGAGTTCATTTCAAAATGATTTCAAAAAGGCTCCTCTGCCAAATAAGGGATGCTGAGAAGTATAGGGCAATTCAGCTCTAAAGCTGAATAAAATTTAAATTAGTAAATAAAGTTTAAAAATTTAAACTTAATAAAGTTTAAAGTTAAAATGTAAACTTAATAGAATAGCACCTATCTCATAGTAACTGTTCCGTAAATGTAAAGAGTTGGTGACAGAATGAATGAATTAGTGGTGATTGATTCGGTATTATACATATGATAAATCTTAGTCTAACTTATTAAATATATAACATGGAAAATATCAGAAATCTTTCTTAAAAATTTCATCTTATTTGTTATGGTACTTATTTGCAGTAAATCACTATAAGATAAATTTCAGCTATAATGTTTAGTTTTTTTGTTTTTTAGGCATAAGAACATATGAAATTTTCAAATTTTGGTAGGTGAACTTAAAACAATTTATCTTCTTTGCTTTCATAGGTATTCCTAGTCGTAAAATAAACAACACTACTAGATCCTCAGCTGACTCTAGAAATGGACTAAATTTTACAGAAGGTGAAGCTCGAGGAAATGGTACTCAGCCTGTTCTTTCTGGAACTGGAGAAGAAACTGTTAGGCTAGGTAAGCATAGCTTACATAAATAAAAAAAGCAAAGTATGTACATTTTTAGCTCTAGATATTGACTAATTATTTTTAAAGTTGTAGCTTTTGCTGTATCTCTTTTTAATCTAGGTCTCCCATTTATATCTTGAAAAGTCTCACCTAATATTTTTATTTAAAAAGCTTGTGATTTTCTGTTTGCTGTAAACCTTTAGAATAGAGGTTGACAAACTTTTTCTGGGCCAGATGGTGGACATAGTGGGTTTCATGAGCCTAAAGGTCTCCGTTGGAACTGCTCCTTTCTCTTTGTAGCGCACAAGCAGCTTTGATGTGTGGACAGATGTGCTTGGCTGTGTTCCAACAAAGCTTTCTTTCTCACAACAGGCAGAGGACTGGAATTGGCCTCTTGGCCATAGTTTGCAAACCCCTTTTTTAGAACACAAAAAACATCTCTTTTTCTAATGTCAACAGGGTTTCCTGTGGATCCACGAAAGGTGCTAATAGTAGCTGGCCATCACAACTGGATCGTAGCTGCTTATGCCCATTTTGCTGTGTGTTACAGGTATTATATAATTAGTAATGGTTTGCTTTTTACTTTGGGGGGTATTTTTTAATAGCTGTGATTTTACACTTGTAGATTTAAGAGCTATTTAATTTTAGTCATCAGATTTTTTTTCCTTTCGATTTTGCCTCCTGATTAAATTCAGTTTACTTTTATTTTTACAACTAATTTCATAAATACTGATAGCCTCAGTGTATTTAAATATTGCCCATACAGTATAAACTGTGAAATAAGTGAGATATCTTGAAGTTACACCTTCTTGCTTAGTGTATCCAGCTTCCAAGTCGTTTAACTGTTGTGTTAAATGAGGCAGGCTTGTTAATGTGACCCCTGTGTTTTTTTGTCTGTAATGATTAAATATTGTACTTTTAGAGGAGAATAAGACTCTACATTGGTCATGAGTACTGTACACTTGGGAGTGAGGTAGTTAAGCAGGACCATTGTGGACAGAAGTGATGTAGTTTAGTATCTAATGTGCAAGGTAGTTTTGTTTTATCTAATTCTTGCATTCTCAGAAACCAGCAGGAACAAGGAAGAGTATATACTAGGGATTTCTCTTTTTATTTGGCTGAGAGGTAGGATTCTTAGTTCGGAATTACTGTATGAAGTGAGAAATGTTGATGACGGGAGAACAGTGGTGGTGTTCAGTCACTAAGCCATGTACTACTCTTTGCAACCCCATGGACTGCAACATGCCAGGCTTCCCTGTCCATCACCAGCTCCCGGAGCTTGCTCAAACTCATGAGTTGGTGATACCATCCAACCATCTCATATTCTGTCATCCCCTTCTCCTTCCTTCAGTCTTTCCCAGCATCAGGGTCTTTTCCAAAGAGTCAGTTCTTCGCATCAGGTGACCAAAGTATTGGAGCTTTAGCATCAGTCCTTTCAATGAATATTTAGGACTGATTTCCTTTAGGATTGCCTGGTTTGATCTCCTTGTAATCCAAGGGACTCTCAATAGTCTTCTCCAACACCACAGTTCAAAAGCATCAATTCTTTGTGCTCAGCTTTCTTTACAGTCCAACTCTCACATCCGTACATGACTACTGCAAAAACCATACCTTGGATTAAATGGACCTTTGTCGGCAGAGTGATGTCTCTGCTTTTTAATATGATGTCTAGGTTTGTCATCGCTTTCCTTCCAAGGAGCAAACACCTTTTAATTTCATAGCTACAGTCACAGTTCTCAGTCATTTCGGAACCCGGAAGAAGAGAATCTGCCCATATTTTCACTTTTCCCCCTTCTATTTGCCATGAAGTGATGGGACCAGATGCCATGATGTTAGTTTTTTGAATGTTGAGTTTTAAGCTTTTTCACTGTCCTCTTTCACCTTCATCAAGATGCTCTTTAGTTACTCTTCACTTTCTGCCACTGAAGTGGGATCATCTGCATATCTGCAGAGGTTGTTGGTATTTCTCCTGGCAATCTTGATTCCAGTCTGGTATTTCACACGATGTGCTCTGCATAGAAGTTAAATACAGAGTATGACATTATATGGCCTTGATGCACTCCTTTCCCAGTTTGGAACCAGTCCGTTGTTCCATGTCCAGTTCTAACTGTTGCTTCTTGACCCATACACAGGTTTCTCATGGGAAAGGTAAGGTTGTTTAATATTCCCAACTCTTTAAGAATTTTCCACAGTTTTTTGTGATCCACACAGTCTGAGGCTTCCAAGTAGTCAGTGAAGCAGTAGGTATTTTTCTGGAGTTCGCTAGTTTTCTCTCTGATCCAACAAATATTGGCAATTTAATTTCTGGTTCCTCTGCCTTCTCTAAATCTAGCTTGTACATCTGAAATTTCTGAATTCTTGTACTGCTGAAGACTAGCTTGAAGGATTTTGAGCATAATGAGCTCAAAATGCTAGCATATGGAGTGAGTGCAATTGTATGGTAGTTTTCAACATTCTTTGACATTTCCCTTCTATGGGACTGGAATGAAAACTGACCTTTGCTAGTCCTGTGGATATGCAGAGTTTTACAAATACGCTGACATTGAGTGCAGCACTTGAACAGCATCATCTCTTAGGATTTTAAATAGCTCAGGTGGAATTCTGTCGCCTGCACTTGGTGCTTTGTGGTAATTCTTCCTAAGAGCCACTTGACTTCATGTTCCAGGATGTCTGATGCTGGGTGAGTTACCACACCACTGTGATTGTCCAAGTCATTAAGACTGTTTTGTATAGTTCTATGTATTGCCACCTCTTCTTAATTTCTTCTGCTTCTCTTAGGTCCTTACTGTTTCTGTCCTTTATCACGTCCATCCTTGTATGAAATGTTCTCTGGATACCTCCAGTTTTCTTGAAGAGATCTCTAGTCTTTCCCCTTCTATTGTTTTCCTCTATTTCTTTTCATTGTTCAGTCAAGAAGGCCTTATCTCTTCTCGCTATTCTCTAACTCTGCATTCAGTTGGGTATATCTTTATGTTTCTCCCTTGCGTTTCCCTTCTTTTCTTTCCTTAGGTATTTGTAGGCCTCCTCAGACAACCGCTTTGCCTTCTTGCTTTTCTTTCTCTTTGGGATGGCTTGGGTCCTTGCCTCCTATACAGCATTACAAACCTCTGTCCATTGTTCTTTGGGCATTTTGTCTGCATTGTCATGCTTCACTTTTATATTTTTTTTCTTGCTCAGTTTACCACGTTACTTGAATTATTGAAAGAGTATTTGTAGATTATTACCCTTTTGGAATTTATATTCTTCTTTAGATTTTAAAAAATATAATTGTATTTATTTATTTATCTGGGCTATGCTGGGTCTTCATTCCTGTGCTTGCTTTTCTCTAACTGTGGTGAGTGCGGGCTGCTCCCTGATTGTGGCACACTGACTTCTCTGTGCCAGTGGCTTCTCTTGTTTCAGAACCCAGGCTCTAGGGTGAGCAAGCTTCAGTGGTTGCAGCCCATGGGCTTACTAGTTGTGGCACAGGGGCTTAATTGCTCCATAGTATGTGAGATCTTCCCAAATCAGGGATCAAATCTATTTCTCCTGCTTTGGCCAGGGGGTTCTTTACCACCAAGCCACCAGGGAAGCCCTCCACTTTAGATTTTTAATGCATGTAAAATTTACTTTTTGTATAAGATATTAGATTTAGGAATCTATTTTCTTCCACATGAGTGGCTAATTATGTTCTGCTTATTAAATAAACCATCCTTTCTCATTGAATTTGAAAACCTTCATCTTGCTTTATATTTATTTTTATATCAGTTCAGTTCAGTCGCTCAGTCGTGTCCGACTCTTTGCGACCCCATGAATCGCAGCACGCCAGGCCTCCCTGTCCATCACCAACTCCCGGAGTTCACTCAAACTCATGTCCATCGAGTCGGTGATGCTATCCAGCCATCTCATCCTCTGTCGTCCCCTTCTCCTCCTGCCTCCAATCCCTCCCAGCATCAGAGTCTTTTCCAGTGAGTCAACTCTTCACATGAGGTGGCCAAAGTACTGGAGTTTCAGCTTCAGCATCATTCTCTCCAAAGAAATCCCGGGGCTGATCTCCTTCAGAATGGACTGGTTGGATCTCCTTGCAGTCCAAGGGACTCTCAAGAGTCTTCTTCAACACCACAGTTCAAAAGCATCAGTTCTTTGGCACTCAGCTTTCTTCACAGTCCAACTCTCACATCCATACGTGACCACTGGAAAAACCATAGCCTTGACTAGACGGACCTTTGTTGGCAAAGTAATGTCTCTGCTTTTCAATGTGCTATCTAGGTCGGTCATAACTTTTCTTCCAAGGAATAAGCGTCTTTTAATTTCATGGCTGCAGTCACTATCTGCAGTGATTTTGGAGCCCCCAAAATAAAGTCTGACACTGTTTCCCCAGCTATTTGCCATGAAGTGATGGGACCAGATGCCATGATCTTCGTTTTCTGAATGTTGAGCTTTAAGCCAACTTTTTCACTCTCCTCTTTCACTTTTATCAAGAGGCTTTTTAGTTCCTCTTCACTTTCTGCCATAAGGGTATACTTGCATCTAATTCAAACCTTTTTCCCCCCTGTTGTTGGACACTTGGCTATTGATGCTGCTGTGAGCATGGGAGTGCAGAACTTTTCAGGCTAGTGTTTCTGTTTTCTTTGAATATATTCCCAGAATTGAAATTGCATTATCATAGGGTAGATTTGTACTTAAGTTTTTTGATCAAACACCGTATTGTTTTCCATAGTGGCTATACCAATTTACAGTCCCTCCAGCAGTGACAAAGTTTCCCTTTTCTCCACATCCACACCAGCATTTATTGTCGTTTTTTCAGAATTTTTATTTTGTTTTGAAATATAGCTAATTGACAATGTTGTGATAGTTTCACATGGACAGCAAAGAGATTCAGCCATACATACATGTATACATGTATCCATCTCTTGTCTTTTCATGATGGCTATTGCAACAGGTATGAAGTGATACTTACTGTGGTTAATTTGCATTTCCCTATTGACAGTTGATGCAGAGGATCTTTTCTTGTACATTGGCTGTTTGTATATCTTCTTTGGGAAAATGTCTATTCAAGTCTTTGGCCCATTTTTTAGTTGGATTATTTGGTTTTTTGCTGTTGAGTTGTTTGAATTCTTTATATATTTGCATATTGACACCTTATCAGATACATGGTTTGCACATATTTTTTCCTATTCCATTGGTTGCTTTTTTCACTTCGATAGTTTCTTTTTCTGTGCAGATGCTTTTTAGTGCGATGTGGTCCCATTTGTTTATTTCTGATTTTATGTGCTTTATGTGTGATTCTGAAAACAGTCATTACCACGACTCATGTCAAGGAGCTTTTTCCTTATGTTTTCTTCTAGGAGCCTCATGGTTTTAGGTCTTCAATCAATTTTGAGTTTATTTTTGTGAGTAGTATAAAGTGAAAGTGAAAGTGTTAGTCACTTAGTTGTGTCCGATTTTTTGCGACCCCATGAACTGTAGCCTGCCAGGCTTCTCTGTCCATGGGATTTCCCAGGCAAGAGTACTGGAGTGGTTTACCATTCCCTTCTCCAGGGGAACTTCCTGACCTGGGGATTGAACCTGCATCACTTACATTGCAGATTCTATACTATCTGAGCCACTAGGGAAGCCAGTAAGGGTCAAATTAATTCTTTTCTGTTTAAATATCCAATTTTCCAGGTACCATTTATTGAAGAAGCTCCCTTTTCTTCATTTAGTATTCTTGGCTACCTTATCAAACATTAGTTGACTATATATGCTTGGACTTATTTCTGGGCTCTTAAACCTGTTCCATAGGCCTATTTGTGTGGATCTTCTTAATCATTCCTTTCATTAGCTGGTGAGAATTTGAAATAGAAGATTGGAGGATTTTTGTGTGTTGTGTTAGATGGAAGAGAAATAAGATGAAATATTCCTATGTGTTAAAGAGAAAAACTTGCGTATGTGTTTGGCTTCATAATTTAACCTTTGAGAGGTAGAATCAGCTTCCTTTCTAATTAGCCTGGTAGTGAGGTGTTGGAAAGAAAACAGGGAAAGTTATATTGAGAAAAGTCCAGTAGAAAACAAGCAGTGAGGGATTTTGTGCTGATATATAGTGTTAAAAAAAAAAAAAGAACTTAGGCAACACATGTTGCCTAACACATGTAGCTCCTCCACCTGGACCTTTAGGAAAGAATCATTGTGTGCTTGTATTTCTGCCTTCCTGTGGTATCCTCCCCAAACCACATTTGTGTTTTTAGTTGCAGAGTCTCCTTACCAACCTCTAGAACCCTTTTTCTGTCTCGAGTCCATCTCTTGAAGAAAAATAGGCAAAGGGAAATCTGACTGAGTCTGGTTTGGCAAAACATTTCAGCACTGAGCAGAAATTATGTATTTGGGAGTTGGAAAAGGAATGGGGAGATGTGGGAAGAAGGGAGAGCTCTTCAAAATAAGATGACTCAACTCTAGAGGTTCCTGATTAGAAAATATTGGGAAAACATCCAGTTCCATAAAAATAGCTTCTGAATATTAAGAAATGAATTGGACTTTCCAGTTAGGAACTTATTCAGCTGTTATTTTATGCCAGGCATATAACCCTGAAGTCTCTTGTATACATGTTCTCATTTAATTATCACAACAACCTGTGGCATGAATCTCATCATCCCTATTTTACTAATGAAGAAACCAAGTTGGAGAAATTCCCTAGGTCATCCTGGGGAAAGAAATGACAGAATTCTCAACTCTCTCCATCCCAGTGCTTCTCATGTCCCGGGCACATAGTAGATTCCTGAGAATGCATCAGAATAAACACCGTGTTCCTGGTCTCTGGTATAAGTGAGTAGTGTTAGTTTTGACAACATTAGTAATTCTTTGATTCAGTGGGACAGGCAGTGGGCTGGGCTCAGTCTGAGAGCTACCCCTCCTCACTTTGTGGTTTCTCCTCCTAAGGGAGTTGAGTGGTGTGGAAGCAACTAACAAATTAACTGAACAACGAAGTTTTGGCTGAGGAGAAGTATAAAATGAAAATAATGTAGGTGCCTTGGTGTATTAGTTTCTTCCTGCTGCTATAACAAATTACCATACATTTAGTATGAAAAAACAATACAGTTTTTCATCACTCGGTTCTGGAGTTCAGAAAACTCCAAATTGGATCTTGCTGAGCTAAAGTCAAGATATTGGCAGGTCTTTGTTCCTTCTGGAGGCTCCAGCAAGTTTCTTTGTCCTTCCCAACTTCTAAAGGCCATCTGAGGCCTTTAATCGCGTTTCCTTTTTTACATTTCAAAACCAGCAGCGCAGCATCTTCAGATCTCTTCCTTGTCCCCCACTCGTCTACCTCTGCTTATGAGGACCTTGGTATTACATTCTAGGCACCTGGGTAGTCCGTCCATCTCTTTAACTTAATCACATCTGCAAAGCCCCTTTGCCATGTAAGATAACACTTTTACCGTTTTCAGGAATTTTGACGAGGACGTGTTTGGGGAGCCATTATTCTGCCTACCACACTTGGTGAGGAGTTTCATAGTTCAGATAGAAAGAACACACGTCAACTTGGAGGCAAATATTACTCTTCCAGTGTGGATTTTAGTTGCTATAAGGCTCCTATCGAGATAGGGAAGAAAGTGAAAGTGAAGTCGCTCAGTCGTGTCCAGCTGTTTACGACCCCATGGACTGTAGCCTAATGGACTCCTCAGTCCATGGAATTTTCCAGGCAAGAATCCTGGAGTGGGTAGCCATTCCCTTCTCCAAGGGATCTTCCCATCCCAGGGATCACCGAGGTCTCCCACATTGCAGGCAGACACGTTACCATCTGAGCCACCTGGGAAGCCATCGAGGCAGGACTTCTATAAGTTTTAAACTGGAGTATACAGTTGATTTACAATGTTGTGTTAGATTTAGGTGTATAGCAAAGTGATTCAATCATAAATATACATATATCCATTCTTTTTTAGATTCTTTTCACATGTAGGTCTTTGCAGAATATTGAGTAGATTTCCCTGTGCTTTACAGTAGATCCTTGTTAATTATCTATTTTATATGTAGCAGTGTGTATATGTTAAACTCCTAATTTATCTCTGCACCCTGCATTTCCCCTTTGGTAACCATGAGTTTGTTTTCAAAGTCTGTGAGTCTGTTTCTGTTTTGTAATGAGTTTGTATCTTTTTTTAAAAATTATATATATGTGATATATGATATTTGTCTTTGTTTTACTTCAGTTAGTATGATTATCTCTAGGTACATCTGTGTTGCTGCTACTGGCCTTATTTCATTTTTTTTTTAATGCCCGAGTAATACTCCATTCTATATATTTACCACATCTGCTGCAAATGAACATTGAAGTGCATATATGTTTTCAAAGTATGGTTTTCTTCAGATACATGCCTAGACATGGAATTCCTGAATCCTATGGTAGTACTACATTTAGGTTTTTAAGGAATCTTCATACTGTTCTCTGTATGATATACCAATTTATATTCCCACCAACAAATGTAGGAGAGTTCCCTTTTTTCCACATCTTCTCCAGCATTTATTGTTTGTAGATTTTTTGATGATGGCTATTCTGACTAGTGTGAGGTGATAACTCATTGTAGTTTTTGCATTTTTCTAGTAATTAATGATGTTGAGCCTCTTTTCACGGGTCTCTTGGTCATCTGTGTGTCTCTTTGGAGAAATGTTTGTTTAGACCACCCACCCATTTTTTGATTGCCTTTTTTTTTTAAATATTGAGCTACATGAGTTGTTTGTATATTTGGAGATTAATCCCTTATCAATGTCTTTGTTTGCATATAGTCTCCCATTCTGTGGGGTTTTTTGTTTTGTGGATGGTTTCCATTGCTGTGCAAAAGCTTTTAAGTTTAATTTGGCTTCCCTGTGGCTCAGATGGTGTAAAATCTGCCTGAAATGCTGCAAACTCTGGTTCTATACCTGGGTCGGGAAGATCTGCTGGAGAAGGAAATGTCAAACCATCCCAGTATTCTTTCCTAGAGAATTCCATGGATAGAGAAGCCTGGCAGGCTGCAGTCCTTGGGGTCCCAAAGAGTAGGACATGACTGAGCAACTAACACACACAGACAGGTCCCATGTATTGCTTTTTAATTGCTGTAGGAGGTGATTCAAAAAAGATCTTGCTGCAATGCATATCACAGTATACTGCCTATGTTTTCATCTAAGACTTTCATAGGATCTGGTCTTACGTTTAGGTTTTTAATCCATTTTGAGTTTATTTTTTATAATTTTATGTATTTATTTCTGACCGTGATGGGTCTTCGTTGCTGCACAGACTTTTCTCTAGTTGCTGCAAGTGGGGTCTACTCTCTAGCTTCAGTGCACAGGCTTCTCACTGTGGTGGCATCTCTTTGTTGCAGAGTATAGTCTACAGGGCATGTGGGCTTCAGTAGTTGTAGCATATGGACTCAGTAGTAGTTGTAGCTCCCGGGCTCTAGAGCACAGGCTCAACAGTTGGGACACATAGACTAAGTTGTTCTGTGCCATGTGGGATCTTCCCAGATCAAGGATCAAATCTGTGTCTCCTGCATTGGCAGGCAGATTCTTTACCAGTAAGCCACCAAGGAAGCCCAATCCATTTTGAGTTTGTGTGTGATATTAGAAAATGTTCTAATTTCATTCTGTTGTAGGTAACTGTCTAGTTTTCCCAGCACCATTTATTAAAGAGACTGTCTTTTCTCCCTGACCATCACCAACTCCTGGAGCTTGTTCAAACTCACATCCATCTAGTCGGTGATGCCATCCAACCATCTCATCCTCTGTCGTCCCCTTCTCCTCTCGCCTTCAATCTTTCCCAGCATCAGGGTCTTTTCCAAGGAGTCAGTTCTTCATATCAGGTGGCCAAAGTATTGGAGTTTCAGCTTCAACATCAGTCCTTCCAATGAATATTCAGGACTGATTTCTTTTAGGATTGCCTGGTTTGATCTCCTTGCAGTCCAAGGGACTCTCAAGAGTCTTCTCCAACACCACAGTTCAAAAGCATCAATTCTTTGGCGCTCAGCTTTCTTTATACTCCAACTCTCACATCCATACATGACTACTGGAAAAACCATAGCTTTGACCAGACGGATCTTTGTTGGCAAAGTGATATCTCTGCTTTTTAATATGCTGTCTAGGTTGGTCATAACTTTTTTCCAAGGAGCAAGTGTCTTTTGATTTCATGGCTGCAGTCATCATCTGCAGTGATTCTGGAACCCCAAAAATAAAGTCTGTCACTATTTCCATTGTTTCCCCATTTATTTGCCATGAAGTGATGGGACTGGATGACATGATCTTAGTTTTTTCAATGTTGAGTTTTAAGCGAACTTTTTCACTCTCCTCTTTCACTTTCATCAAGGAGCTCTTTAGTTCTTCACTTTCTACCATAAGGGTGGTATCATCTGTGTATCTGACATATTATTATTTCCCCTGGCAATCTTGATTCCAGCTTGTGCTTCATCCAGCCCTGCGTTTCTCTTGATGTACTCTGCATATAAGTTAAATGAGCAGGGTGACAATATACAGCCTTGACATGCTCCTTTCCTAATTTGGAACCAGTCTCTTGTTTCATGTCTGGTTCTAATTGTTCCGTCTTGACTTGCATATAGATTTCTCAGCTGGCAGTTAAGGTGGTCTGGTATTCCTATCTCTCTAAGAATTTTCCACAGTTTTTTGTGATCCACACAGTCAAAGGCTTTGGCATAGTCAATAAAGCAGAAGTAGGTGTTTTTCTGGAACTCTCTTGCATTTTTGATGATCCAGCAGATGTTGGCAATTTGATCTCTGGTTCCTCTGCCTTTTCTAAATCCAGCTAGAACATCTGGAAGTTCACGGTTCACGGACTGTTGAAGCCTGGCTTCATCATTCGTGATACTGCTTTGTAATTTTCTTTTTGTGTGTTACTTTTGTCTGGTTTTAGTATTAGGGTGATGGTGGCCCCATAGAATGTGTTTGTGAGTGCTCCTTTCTCTGCAGTTTGTGGGAATGATTTTAGACAGATTGGTAATAACGTAATAACTTTTCTGTAAATGTTTGATAGAATTTACCTGTGAAGCCAGCTGGTCCTGCACTTTTGTTTGTTGGAAGTTTTTAAATTTCAGTTTCAGTGTTTGTGATCGGTCTGTTCATACTTTTCACTTCTTTCTGGTTTAGCCTTGGAAGGTGGTGCCTTTCTAAGAACTTAACATTTCTTCTAGTTTTATGGGTATATAGTTGCTTCTAGTAGTCCATTATCCTTTGTAATTTCTGTGCTGTCCCTTGTAATATTTTCATTTCTCATTTTATCCATTTGAGTTCTCTTTTTTGCTTGAGGAGTCTGGCTAAAGGTTTATCAATTTTATCTTCTCAAAGATTCAGCTTTTAGTTTCATTGATCTTTTCTATTGTTTTGTCTCTGTTTCATTCATTTCTGCTGATATTTATGATTTCTTTTCTTCCAGTAAGTTTGGGTTTTGTTTTCTTCTTTCTTGAGTTGTTTAGGTGTAAGGTTATGGTGTGTATTTGAGATTTTTCTTGTTTTCTGAGGTAAGATTGTATTGCTGTAAGCTTCTCTCTCAAAAGTGCTTTTGTGTGTCCTGTAGGGTTCAGATTGTTGTGTTTTTGTTATCATTCGTTTCTAGGTACGTTTTGATTTCCTCTTTGATTTCTTCAGTGATCCATTTAGCCTCTCTTTTTTTTTTAACAGCTTTTTGTTTGTAATTAATTTCTAATCTCATAACATTGGTCAAAATGATGCTTGATAGGATTTAAATTTCCTTAAATTTACCAAAGCTTTCTTTATGGCCTGCTTGTCATCTGTCATGGAGAATCTTCTATGTGCACTTGAGAAAAATGTATATTCTGCTGCTTTTGGATGGAATGTTCTATAAATATCTTTTAAAGAACATCTAGTCTGATGATCTAATGTGTCATGTAAGACCTGTGTTTCCTTATTAATTTTCTGTCTGATGACCTGTCCATTGATATAGTTGGGGTGGTAAAGTTTTCTTATTACTGTGTTACTGTTAATTTCTCCTTTCATGGCTGTTAACATTTGCTTTATTTATTGAGTTGCTCCTATGTTGGGTGCCTATATATTTACACTTGTATCTTCTTGGTTTGATCCTTTGTTCATTATGTAGTGTCCTTCTTTGTCTCTTGTAACAGTCTTTATTTTAGTCTATTTTGTCTGATATGAGTATTACTACTGCAGCTTTCTTTTGATTGCCATTTTCATTGAAAACCCTTTTCCATTTCACTTTCAATCTGTTTGTGTCCCTGGATACGAAATGGAACTCTTATAAACAGCACACATATATATAGGTCTTTTTTTTTTTAATCCATTCTGGCAGTCTATGCCATTTGTTTGAAGCATTTAGTCCATTTACATTTAAGGTAATTATCTGTACATATGTTTTTATTGGGCTTTCCTAGTGGCTCAGTGATAAAGAATCTGCCTGCCAGTGCAGGAGACATGGGTACAATCCCTGGATCAGGAAGATACCCTGGACAAGGAAATGGCAACTCACTCCAGAATTCCTGCCTGGGAAATCTAATGGACAGAGGAGCCTAGCAGGCTATAGGCCATATGGTCGCTAAACATTCGGACACGACTTAGTGTCTAATAACATGTTAGACAATAATAATATGCTCTTATTGTCATTTTAGACTCTTATGTTCTTTTGACATATTTATCAATTTTCATACAATATGGTTAAAGTATATTTACAGCAAGTTTCAAAAATTTGAGAGCATATAGCCTCCACTATATCTTTCATGATCTTAATTTGAAAGTTAACCATATTGGCACAGCTGTCACGATTTCAGAGTGTTGTTTCATTATGCAGGAATAAAGAGGTGGGTTGTTGGAATATCAGAGCTTGTTCTGTGTTTCTACACATTTAAAATTGTATATTTACGTGTATGGAAAAATGTAAAGCAAATATTGCTTATTCTTTGTAGTTAATTTTAACTTAAGTAGTAAATGCACATACCTCATTGAGTTAAATTATGTAATTGTTATACTCACTCTCAAATGTGCTGTCCTGATTCTTTTACTGTTGTCATCTTTTTGTTTTACAATACCCTAATTTCTCTAGAGAAAAATGACTTAGAAGTAGTTTTTGTAAAAGATTAGATCATATTTCGTTTTATTGTTTTGTTAGTGGTCATGAGATTACACCATTCCCCTCATTAAATCAGTGCAGCCTCCCTTTTTTTGAAGGTGAGCCTAGTGCCCAGTGTGCTGCATGCACATGTTGGCATATTGTCTTTATTCTTGAAGTGCTGGCAGTGCCTGCTTTGTGTCCAGTCTGCCAGTCCTTAAGAGCATCTAGGTTTAATTTCTCAGTGTTTTGTCAGTATTTAGGGCTTATTGGATAATTATTTTGAATTTTGTATTTTGACACATGAATCCCACCTAGTGGCTGAAGTGGGTAATTACAGACCATATATTGCCTAGGAAAACCATGTGAGATTTTTCTATATATTGCCTTTAAGTTTAAGGAAATCATTAATTCTTAGAATTAATAAGAAGGTTGAATTGCATATTTTTGTGGATTATAGCTGTATTTTGCATACGTTTTAAACAAAAATAAAGCTAAAGTGTTTTTATATAGGTTGTTGGTCATCATTTATGAATACTTAAGTTTGATTTTTGTGGTTTTATATCAGGTAGTAGTGTTTAAAGGAGCACATACTCATATTTATTGTCTTTGGGTAAGGCAAAGAGATTCTTTACAATTTTGTTTCTGTCACTTGTTTTGTGTAACTTTAAAAATAAATATTCCATCATTAAAGTTCAGGTCGTTTATTGTCATGATTGCTTAACTGTGTAGTTTTTAAATGTTTGAAGGCTTAAAGTGTAACCCTACAAAATAATGCGTGTCTGAAAGACTTCAATTCATTTAGCACAGAAAAAGTTATTAAAAATTTACACATATGTTTATCAACAATTATATATTTAAGCATTTTTATTCAGTCAACTAAATCTAAATCATAATAAGACACCTTTACTTATGGATAAGGAGTAGGCTCATGAGATTTTTTTTCATTTTGTGTGAAACCTTTAAAATCCAGTCCTCAGTGAGTGGTTCCCAAAGGTCATGTTTCATTCATTTGATTATGCCAAGCTATCACATACCAGATCACTCCTTTATCTTTGTTTGTCGTAATAAACTATCATCTGAAGTATCAAGAAATGATTCTCAGTTAATCATAATAACTTAATAACTGATTAGTAACTGATAGGGATATTAATTCTCCTGAAACTGATTTTTGTTGACTTTCTGTTTGCAAATAATGACAAAGTACCACTTTTTTGTGTAAAATGTAAAAAGATACTACCGGGTTTTTTTTTTTTTTTTTTAAGTTTTTAAGTCTTTATAGTTTGGAGAACTTTGCTAAATTATTCTTTGGAGGAGTATAGACCTTTAGTCTCTTTTTAAAGAGTCTGGTTTATGTGTATTTTATTTTTTAGTAAATACATAGATAAATAGCTGTGATTAAATTTATTTTGGTACGTTCATTCATGTTCTCTTTGCTAAGTACTGCTGAGTCTTATTTATGTTGTCTGTTTATATTCAACAGAATCAAAGAATCATCAGGATGGCAACAAGTGTTTACAAGCCCATATTTGGATTGGACTATTGAACGAGTAGCTTTAAATGCAAAAGTGGTCGGGGGTCCACATGGAGACAAGGACAAAATGGTGGCTGTTGCCTCAGAGAGTAGCATCATCTTATGGAGTGTCCAAGATGGAGGAAGTGGAAGCGAAATTGGTAGGAAAAAGTTGTTGATGCTGTTGCACGTGATATTCTGAAGTTTAAGAGGGATTGCCCTTAAATATCGAAATTAACTTGGACTAGTTATTAGTTAGCTAGAGCTAGTGCGTCTTCTGTTCGGTGTCCAGTAACAGTAAGACTGCTCAGTGTGAGAGGAATGGTCTGGTAAAGAGGCACAAACCGACTTGACTGCTCTGTAAGAATGTGCCCTTCCTGAATCCTGTTTAGTGGTGGCTGCACTCTCTCCCCCTCTTTCATAGCACTGGGCTGACGGTGGGGTAAATAACTTCCTTTGTCCTCTCCACTTGTTGCTTCTAGACTCGAAGTTCTCAAGCTTTTCAATCTCCTCTAAATCTACTTTACTTTCTTAGGTCATTCAGGACCGTTAATTGTTTTTGTTTGTATAGGTTATATCTATTGCTATTTACCATAATAGGAGTTAATACTGCAATTCTGATAACTTAATTTAAAAAATAACGATAAGAACCCATTACACAGTAACATGAATAATTTTAGTAAAAAATAACTATCTCCAAAATGGGAAGAGTAGCAATGGTGTCCCGTTTTGTAAACCTCCTTTACATTTAATTGAATTCTGATACCTATTTCTGCATTCAGTCTCCTGTGTGTGATTTGTTATTCTGGTTGAACTCGGTGAAGAGTTTGGCCTCACACAGATATATAGTTGGAAAAAACATTTTTATATAGCCTTTTAGATAATTGCGGATATTGTTTGCTCCTGTCCCCAAATTTTGAAATCATATTGATGAACTCTGTTCATATAGATCATACTGTGTTAAATTAAAATCAGTCTGTTTTGTACTTTGAATGGGTCTTTTTGTCCTTATATAATTTTGTATAACATCATACATTGGTCATTTGTGAAGTGTTGGTTTACTGAGTCATGTAAAATCTTCGAAATGTTGATACCTTAGATTGTACAGTACATTTTAAAAAATCACATTTATTACTATAACCATTGATCACATCTGTGAATTCCAGAATGTTAGGAAGTTTTCATACTTACCGTGGCAGAAAACATTTTCCAGATTGCTGATATTCACTTGAAGCATTGAGCTTGTGTCACTGAAATAACAGATTTGCTCAGTTCCACTTTTTGGGGCAAGTCTACCAAATACCCAAAACTGAATTACATAGTTGTAAGTCATCTGTCCAGTGAAAATGGTCCTGTGTGAAAGGAGCAGCTGGTTTCCTCTCAGCCCCAGCAGTTGGGAAGGTGCTTCTCGACACAGAGAGGACTCAGTCACACAGAACGTTAAGAAGACATAACCCTCAAAATTGAGACTCAGTCAGTAAAAATTCTTATGCAGATTGCTTCATCTAGGAAATTCTTAAGTTAAACTGTTTTCTTTCCTTGAAAATGTGACAGAGAAGAATTTAATCAGTACCAGGATAGTTTACTGGCTCTCCTATGATTCATGCTAAGGTGTATGCTGTTTTTACCCAACATTGTTTTGCATCGTTAGTGCAAAGATCAACACAGGTGTTCTAGGATAAAGCATGAGATTCGTAAGTTTTCAACACTTTGGATATTCCAATGCCATGTGTATTTGTAATCAAATATTCATGTAAAAGATCTTTAATGACTGGTTGAGGCTGATACTAGAGGAAGAGAAACAGGACACGAGATGCAGCTACATCTGTGTATTTGTAAGACAAAAATGCAGTTCTGCAGACAAAGTACTGTCTGCGCCAGTCTGATTTGAGACTAATTTGAGGATTTACTGTGTCATTGAAAAGGGCCAGCATTGTGGTTTCCTTTATTGACGTTCATCTCGCAGGCATTCAGCATCGCCGTCTGTTCGGGCTTTCTTGTCTCCCAGCAGTGATGTGCCCTCTTCTCGCTAGAGCAGTGCCATACCTTACCCAGGAGGATGGTTCAGTGACTTTTTCATTTCTGGTTTGAAGTTCTGTAACAGATTACCACTTTTCAAAAGTTTTTCCTATCTTCATTTAAAATACTTCTTTAAACTCTCGACTGTTTGGTCTGAAAGAACCCACAACTGGCTTTATAATACTGTTCAAAAAGGTTTTGTTGCTTAGGCACAATAAGGCAAGTTATTAACATCTATAAATTGGGGGGAAGTTGTTATTTCAAATTTTTATATGCAGTTTTGTCCAGTTTCTTTAGAGTCTTTCTTTCCATGAATCAAAGAACTCTGCTAGGTCATATTTATCTTTGTCAGCTCTGTTGGATTTATATGGATTGAGCAGGCAAGTTAAGTAAGTACAATAAAAATGTATTAAAAATAAATTTGTTTCAGAATAAAGTATTTAACAGTTGTAGGTAAAATTTAAAAATGTAGAAAGATTTTTATAACATTTTAAAAACTAACATTGCAGAATAGCAAAGTGTACCTTTTCCTTGTGTTTCTTTGTGGGCTCAAGGAAAACTTGTATTCTAAAATAATTACAGCAGTTATAACTGAAGACGGCTACTAAAGATAGTGGAAGTATTTAGGCCAAATTAAGTTAGTCTTGGGAAACTTGGTTGTACCCCCAGCCTGCCACCACAAACCATTCTAGAGAACAGAAGAATGCATGGGCAGGTGCTGTTGTCTCAGTGTGACCTCACATCATGTAGCCTCTGAAACTCCTTGTCTGTACATTCTTGAGAGAATGAGAGGTTTTTATTTTTAAAGGCAGTGAAAATAGTCTTGACTTGAGACTTCCGAGGGTTTCCACAGCCCCATGAGGATTCCCAGACCATGCTTGGGGACCGTGTCTCTTCCCTCCTCTCTCGGTGCCCCTTGCTCCCCATCCCCCCACCGCTGCACCTGCCCAGATTTCGAATTTCATTCCATCTGGACTTACACTTGCTGTAGTGCTCCGCTGCCTTTGGATTACTCCCCTTCATTCCTTTGAGATTACTAACTCGAATTTTCTAACTCAAAAATTCTTGACCTTCCCTGGGATCTTGACTCATTGCTTCCCATGCCATCAGGCTTGGATTCCGTGTTTATGGCCACTCTAGCATAGAGCCTCCGTTTTCTTCGATCTCTCCCTTTGCCTTACCTCCCTGAAGAAACCACAGCCCAGGCCAAATCGGCATTTCTCTCCTGAATAGCCAAGTGTAGTGTGGAGAAAGAAATGTGTGCACACCCACAACAGTAGTCTTAACTTGTGACCTCTCTCTGGTGGACCTTTAAAGGCTTCCCAGAAATCCTACCACATTATCCTTATTTGGTCTTGTTTCTATGTCATTCTCGTCTCCTCTTCATGATTTGAAGTTGCTCTCATCATGTCCGTAAGCACTGTCTGCAGCTACTCCTGTTAGTGCTGCCCATGGGTCTGTATTCTGCTAAGGCCTAGGATCTAGTTCATAGTCTTCATCTGATTAGAACTGGTGTTGATAGAGTTGATTACGCTTTTCCTTTTGAAGACTTTCTTCCTTTGGCTTCTAGAGCACTTCATTGATTTTTTTTTTTTTTTCACTTCATTGATTTTTATCCTCGCTCTTTGTTTTTTCTCAGTTACTTTTGATAGTTCTTCCGTATTTGCCAAATTTCAAAATGTTGGCATGCCCCAGGGCTTAGTCTTTGGGCTTCATTCCTCCATATCTGTGTCTGTTCCTCAAGATATTCCCAGGTTCAGTGATTTGCTAGAAGGACTCAGAGGACTCAGCGCATAGATACTTGGAGCCATGGTGTCTTACAGTGAAAGCATGCAAAGCAGAATTGACAAAAGACCCATGGTGGCATCTGGGAGAAGTTCAGTGGAAACCAGGGACAAGCTTTCAGGAGTTCCCTTCCAATGGTATTTGCTTAAAAATCCCCCTAGCAGTGAATTGTGACTAACTTGTGAGATGTCTCAGGGAAGTTCGTTAGGGACTTGGTACCCAAGTCTATTACTAGAGGCTAGTCACTGAAGTACCCTCTGCCTAGCCTGTACCAAGACTCCAGACTCTTGAAAGGAAAGCAGATGTTCAGCAGAAACCCCACTGTTTACACAGCCATTTAGGCTTTTTGTCAGCATGGATTAGATTTCTTTTGTCTGTAATTTCACGTGAGTGAAATTATGTAGTATGTCTTCTTTTGTGCTGGCTTCTTTCATTCAGCATAATGCTTTTGAGATCCATCCATGTTGTTGAGTGTTTTAGTGGTGCATCCTTTTTTATTGCTGCATAGTATTCCATTGAATTGATATGCTAGAATTTGTTTATCTATTCATCTGTTGATAGACATTTGGTTTACTTTCAATTTGGGGATGCTAAGAATAAAGCTACCATAAACATTTCAGTAGAACTTTTTTTATGGACATATTATAAATTAAATATCTAGGTGTGGAATTTCTGGGATGTAGGAAAAGTGTATGCTTAATGTTATGAGAAAATGTACAAGTGTCTTGCACGTGGTTAAATCATTTTACATTTGTATAGCAGTATATGAGAGTTCTGGTGCTCCATACCCTTCCCAACACTTTTTTATTATCTTAATTTGAGCCATTCTAGTGGACATACAGTGATTTTAATGTTGGGTTTAATTGTATTTGCCTAATGACTAATGGTATTAAACATCTTTTCATGTCTTTATTGACCATTTGTACTATTTCTTTTGAGACATGTCTTTTAAAAATCATTACCCTGTTTTTATGAGATTGTCATCCTCTTACTGATTTGCCATAGATTAGGTTACGTAGATCTAATCTAATCTGTACATAGATTGGCTTAGTGATTTGCAACCAGGGATAATGTCCGTCCGGGCCTGTGGGAATGTCTGGAGACATTTTTGGTTGACACCATTGAGGAAGGAGGCTTCTGTCTTCCTCCCCCACTTCCCCTCATCCATTTCTCTTTCCCTATTATCCCTCCCTCATTCCCTCTTCTCTCTTCCTCTTTTTGAGATTCAGTTTCATGTTAGGCTACTTTATATTTGCCTAGAGACCATTGAGCTTCCCTGATGGCTCAGATGGTAAAGTGTCTGCCTGCAACGCGGGAGACCCAGGTTCGATCCCTGGGTGGGGAAGATCCCCTGGAGAAGGAAATGGCAATCCACTCCAGTACTCTTGCCTGGAAAATCCCATGGACAGAGGAGCCTGATAGGCTACAGTCCATGGGGTCGCAAAGAGTCAGACACGACTGAGCGACTTCACTTCACTTCAGAGACCATTGGAGCACTAGTTTTTTTCCAGTTTCTTTTCTCCCCATCCTTCAGTTTAGATCTATCTTACTGTCTTTTGCCATTTTGCTGTGGTATTCATTTAGTCTGTAGTGAAGCCCATATGATAAGTTTTTTATTTGAAATGTTGGCCTTTTCAGCTCTAAGATTGCCTTTTAAAATTTTTATTTTAGTTTGTTTTCTGCTGAGATTTTTCTAGTCTGTTCACTCACTATATCTTGTTTTTTAAACTCAACATATTCATTATAGCTGTTTTACTAGTTTTTGTCTGCTAAATCTATTATCTGAATCATCTGATTTATTTTGAGTTACATTTTCCTGCTTTTTCGCATGTCTAGGAACTTGTGACATATGTTGGGCATTGCATGATCCGTTATGTAGGGAGTATGGATTAATAGTGCTGTCTTCTTTTAAGAGACTTCCCTGGTGGCTCAGATGGTAAAGCGTCCACCTACAGTGCAGGAGACCCAGGTTCAATCCCTGGGTTGGGAAGATCCTCTGGGGAAGGAAATGGCAACCCACTCCAGTACTCTTGCCTGGAAAATCCCATGAACAGAGAAGTATGGTAGGCTACAGCCCATGGGGTCGCAAAGAGTCAGACAGGACTGAGCGACTTCACTTCACTTCACAGACCATTGGAGCACTAGTTTTTTCCAGTTTCTTTTCTCCCCATCCTTCAGTTTAGATCAGTATCTTACTGTCTCAGTAGTGCTGTCTTCTTTTAAGATGTGAGTTTTGTTCCAGCAGGCAGTTAAATTACCAGAGGATGTTTATTCTGCTAGGCTTGTTGTTTGTTTGCTTTAGTCTTTCTCAGCTTTATATTTTATTTTAGGGCATGGCTTCTACTCAGGGTGTGTTAAGTATTGTCATTTTAGAATCTTAACAGAATGCCTGAAGAGTGAGACTCTTCACATGTACTGAGCTGGAACTATTGAATTCCCCCGCAAGTGACCTCTGCTGTCTCCACTCAGCTCCCAGGCCTGCTGCAGCCCCTCGTTTTTATTCCTTGTGGATTCTTAGGCCAGTCCAGTGCAGCCTGGCCTCAGCCAAGGCATAGGGAAACCCCTCTAAAATTCTGTGCTATCCCCACACCCACCATGGTGCGTTTCCCTTCTTTCTTATATCTTATTCATAAATTCTGGCTTCCTCAACAGCTCTGGCCTCTGATCTCAGCTTTCTCAGTTGAGAAAAACCGTCATTTGGTTTTCCCTTGAGTTTCACTTCCCTGTTGTCAGGAAGGCTTATACAGAAAGCCAGTTTGATCATGGGGCTTATCTTGTGTATTTACTGGCTTTCAAGTCTCCTGCTGCCTGTTGGCCAGTGTCTAAAAACAGTTGTCTCATGTATTTTGGCCAGTCTTTTGTTATTGTTGTTTATAGTAAGAAATAGTCTGATGTCATGTATCCATCATGACTGGTAGTGAAAGTCCTTCTTAAAACTTTAGGGAAAAAACTTAAAATGTTTTAAAATTATAATATACTTGTAATTATATAGAAAGGAGCTCAATTGTGATTTTTGTTTATTTTTACAAGTTGTCACTTGTAACACGCCAATAAGTGAAGATTTTATGCCTTGCTTTTTTTTTCCCCAAAGGCTGACTTGCTAGCTACTTACTGAGATAATACATAGTAATTTGTTCACAAAGAGATCATTTGTTGTTACAAATATTCTTCAGAACTTGACAAAACTATCCAAAGAAAACTTGAGAGCTGGTGTATCCATGATAGAGCTCACTTAGAGGCTGAATTCCTTCATTGTAACTTGTATCAGACAGTACTGCTGGCTTGCTGCTATAAGCAGTGTTTTACCAGGAGGCTCCCTTAAGACAAGAGCTTGTCATTATTTACAGTGTCTTCTTTGTGGATAGCAGTCAGGATTGTTGAGTCTAAGAAAGGGTCAGGGATGACACTTTAAATTTCTTGAGATCGTTTAGAATGTCTTCCTTGATTTCCCAGAATCTCACTCTTCTCTCAAGTAATCAGTGTTTGTTAGTTTTCCAGTTTTTATTTCTGCCTTTCACATAGCCTATATTACTGAATATAGGTATCTTAACATGTTCTGAAAAATTGTCTAGCATCAAAATTAAAATACTAATACATGAGAATCCCTGAAATTGCATGTGAAATGAGTACACTGTGCTTTGAAGTGGCAAGTTTGTTTCTCAACCAGTTTTAATGAAAGAGCTTAGCTTTGTGTGGAGGCTTTGTTTTATTTTGCTCTGGTTTTTCTGGTTGACAGGTTGGGCTGAGGTGATCTATTCATGTGTATAAATATGTATTTATAAGTACATAAAAGTTAAGCTGTGTATATGGAAGACATTCCTGGCTATACTTTCCAGATTTGTTTTTCATTTTTGTCAAGTTTATATCATTTTTATTCCTTGCGAGATGCCTGGCTTTTTCAAGATTGGTTAAGAATTTTCAAGGTGTTGTTTATTGCCACTGGCCTGGTCTCATATGTAGTACAGTTCTGAACAGAAAGAGAAATACCCCTCATTGATATAAAATTCAAAAGAAGTCAGTTACCTTTTCTGGCTTATGCTTTTAACACATTGCAGTTACATTTAATTGCTTTGTTTCTTCCCATGGGTTCTTCAAAGCCTTGTGAATCCTTGTTTTTCTCAGCTAGATGCTGAGAAAATTGTTCTTGTTGTCACATATTCTCTCTGCTAAGTCACTTCAGTCGTTTCTGACTCTGTGCGACCCCATAGATGGCAGCCCACCAGGCTCCCCCGTCCCTGGGATTCGCCAGGCAAGAACACTGGAGTGGGTGGCCATTTCCTTCTCTGGGGCATGAAAGTGAAAAGTGAAAGTGAAGTTGCTCAGTCGTGTCCGACTCTTAGTGACCCCTGGACTGCAGCCTACCAGGCTCCTCCATCCATGGGATTTTCCAGGCAAGAGTACTGGAGTGGGGTGCCATTGCCTTCTCTGTGTCACATATTAGTTACCTTTTTAAAATAAAAAAAATCTGATACTCAAAACAGCTAAAGAGCCACATAAAACAGTATTCTATAATGAGACTTATTTAGACTTATTTTATAATGAAACTTATGGTTAGATAAAAAGATACTTTTCATAAGATGCTTTTCAAATAATTAAGATAATACTATTTAAATGTCAAAATTGAATTATAGCATTTTTAAAGTAAAAGTGAGCCTTGAGACATTGAGCATAGACCCTGTTTTATCGATCAGATAAGTAACCCGAAAAGTGGCAAAGGTACTTTCAGAGCCAGGATTCCAATACATAATCTTCTGACTGCAGGTGTTAAGTTCAGTTCAGTTCAGTTGCTCAGTCGTGTCTGACTCTTTGCGACCCCATGAATCGCAGCACGCCAGGCCTCCCTGTCCATCACCAACTCCCGGAGTTCACTGAGACTCATGTCCATCGAGTCAGTGATGCCATCCAGCCATCTCATCCTCTGTCGTCCCCTTCTCCTTCTGCCCTCAATCCCTCCCAGCATCAGAGTCTTTTCCAGTGAGTCAACTCTTCGCATGAGGTGGCTAAAGTACTGGAGTTTCAGCTTTAGCATCATTCCTTCCAAAGAAATCCCAGGGCTGATCTCCCTTAGGATGGACTGGTTGGATCTCCTTGCAGTCCAAGGGACTCTCAAGAGTCTTCTCCAATACCATAGTTCAAAAGCATCAATTCTTCGGCGCTCAGCCTTCTTCACAGTTCAACTCTCATATCCATACATGACCACTGGAAAAACCATAGCCTTGACTAGACGGACCTTTGTTGGCAAAGTAATGTCTCTGCTTTTGAATATGCTACGCAGGTGTAGTGCTCAGCTAAAGAGAGACAGCTGTGCAGTGCCACACATGGGAGACCAAGGTTAGCTGGGGCAGTTGTGGCTCTTTTGCTATTAATGTGAGCTCTCATTACAAAGTCCTTCCTCCCCTGTATCTCCTCTCCCCCTTTCTCACATTCCCTGGGCTTACCCATTCCAAATCCCCCGGTTTGAGGAACTTGTTTTCACCTTTTTAAAAACCCAACTCAGAGGGCTTCTTTTCTAAGAAATATTCTGAAAACTTTTCCTAGGAACTCTCTTTTATTCTTCTGGTTATTACTGTGTGCATCCTTTTGTTGCATTATGTCATAATTGGTTGTTGGTTTTTTTTTTTCTCTTTTAAATCACAAGTACCTAGTAATATATTATTTTCTCATATTTATTTGCTTTTTTATTGAAGTATAGTTGATTTACAATATTCTGTTAGCTTCAGTTCTACAGCAAAGTAATTCAGAGATAGATAATATGTATATATACTTTTTAAAAAAATTATTTTTGGCTGTGCTGGGTCTTTGTTGCTGCATGCTGTCTTTCTCTAGCTGCAGCGAGCAGGGGCTACTTTTGCTTGTGATGTGTGGGCTTATTTTTGGTGGTTTCTCTTGTTGCAGAGCATGGGCTCTAGGGTGGTTGGGCTCAGTAGTTGTGGTGCATGGTTTAGTTGCTCCAGCATGTTGAATCCTCCCAGGCCAGTGATCCAGCCGATATCCCCTGCATTGGCAGGTGGATTCTTAACCACTGGACTATTGGGGCAGTCCTCTATATGTATTTTTTTGTTTTTGATTATTTTCCATTACCGGTTACTGCCGAGATATTGAATATAGTTCCTTGTACTATACAGCAAATCCTTGTTGTTTATCCATCATTTCATGTATTTTAATCCCATGGCCTAGTATAGTGTCTTTGGAGTGAATTAAATTGAAATCTGCAGTATTGGCAGATGAGAGGTTTAAAATAAGCTCTGATAAAGGCCTGAATGTTTACTTTGCACACAGCATGACTACTTGCTGTTTCGTTTTTCTTGTTTGCTTATTTTCAGATTTGTAGATACATTGTGGATAGTTGGGTTGCCAAGTCTGTGTCTTCAGATCAGTGATTCTCAAATATCAGGTCTGTGAGCAGGCTGCAGCTGAAGCTTCTATGGATTTTATACAAAGGCAGTGGGTTTTCTCATTTAGTGGGTCTAGCATGAATCCCAGGATCCTTGCTATTTTATTGTGTTCACTTTAAATCTACCCAGTTGTTTTGATGGTCAGCTATGGTTTTTCCAATAGTCATGTATGGATGTGAGAGCTGGACAATAAAAAAGGCTGAGCACTAAAGAATTGATGCCTTTGAACTATGGTGCTGGCGAAGACTCTTGAGAGTCCCTTGGACAGCAAGGGGATCAAACCAGTTAATCCTAAGGGAAATCAACCCTGAATACTCACTGGAAAGACTTGATACTGAAGCTCCATTACTTTGGCCACTTGGTGTAAAGAGCCAACTCATTAGAAAAGACCCTGATGCTGGGAAAGATTGAAGGCAGGAGAAGGGGGTGACAGACGATGAGATTGGTGGATGGCATCACTGACTTAGTAGACATGAGCTTTTGCAAGCTCTGGGAGATGGTGAAAGACAGGGAAACCTGGCGTGCTGCAGCCCATGGGGTTGTAGAGTTGGACACGCCAGAGCCACTGAACAACAACAGCTAGGTTTGGGAGCCACAGCTTCAGATAACAAGCTGTTCAATCAGAGTGAGATTACTTGGGGCAAACTTTTACCTGCTGTTTAAGAGCTTAAAGTTTCTTATTTCTGGTTCCCAGAATGTCTGGCACACAATTTGTAGAAATGAGATACCTTTAAGATGTTTTTAGGCTGAGTTTTGATTAATTGAAAGATGGTGATTGATTAACCTCTTTTTTATTATCATTTAAGGAGTATTCAGCCTTGGTGTTCCTGTCGATGCTCTCTTCTTTATCGGTAACCAGTTGGTGGCCACGAGTCATACAGGGAAAGTGGGAGTGTGGAATGCTGTCACCCAGCACTGGCAGGTTAGTTTTGACTAATGTGTATCACAGAAATGAGATTACTTCTGAAGCTTGTGCTAATTATGCACGTGCTTTGTTCTGGTGGAATTCGTATTGTTTCTGTTTTGATTATATAGAATATTGAATATATTTAGTGGTAAATTAGCTTCTGGATACACGTCTGACTATATATTCAAGAATCTTAAGTCACTTTGGAAAATGAGTGGGTTTTTATACTGTGGTTTGATATTTCTTTATTGCCTTGAAATGTTTTAAGTGTTATGCCTTGGGAATAGTAGTAGTTCAGGTAAACTTCATCTCCTGAGTAGAAGCACAGTTCTGTAGGAAAATAGAGGATAACTAGCTAAATGGTCTCAGGTACTTGAGAGGAACAAGAAGGATGTAAGACTAAAGAAAAGTTAATACCTTATTCTGAAGGAGAGGAGAAAATTAAAGAACTTTAAGCAGAGAGTGATTTGATCAAATCCATAGTTTAGAAAGATAACAGTAATAGCTAATACGAAAAGTGGACTGGAGATCAGGGAAGGTATCTAGCAAAAGAAACAGAGATTCAGCCAGAGTGAGTAGACTGTAAAGATGAGACTATTTGGAAAACATTTCGTAAGCCATCCTAAAACAATAAGGATTGGTATCTGATTAGATGTAGAAAATTAAAGAAGAGAGATGGGTTTCTAATTTTGACAGTTGGGTGGCTGGTAATATTTTAAATTGAAAGGGAATGGAGTGAGAGGAGCATATATGCTGCTGCATAGTGTGAGGAATAATTAGAATGATTAAATATGTTTCTTTTGAGATTCCTGTAGGTATTCGAATATAGGAGCTCAGGAAACAGTTGGGAGTACCCCCTTTGGAATTTAGGAAAGAAGAAAGGGCTAGAAAAAAACATTTAGAAGCCGCAACCTGTGGTAATTGAAAGATAAGAATTGATAAGATTTTCCACTGAAAGGGTATCTGTAAAGAAAAGCCAGAACTAAAATCCTGGGGAACATTAGCTTTTTAAGGGAACAGGATAGGAAATGAAGAGCTAAAGGGACACATATGGTGCAATTGAGAAATGGCGTTGGTTTTGGTGGTAGAATATCATTTGCAAAGTTAGGTTGTGGTGGGGAGACAGATTGCAGGAATTGAGAATTTAAAAGATCAGAGATTAGAGACAGCAAATTTAGCATGTCTTTCATAAGTTTGATGGTGAAGTAGAGCAGAGAAATGAAGTGATAGTTTAAGGATCAAGGCTAGATGGAGGAAAAGATATTCAGTGCTTTATTTTTTTCTCTAGGGTTTTAGAAACTTGAGCATGCTTGTTAGAGAAGGGAGTTGGCAGAGAAAGCATTTAAAGATGGAAAGAATGGAGATGTTGCTAGTCCCATAGAAGTCAGGAGTATATGTACATAGTGTCTAGGACATAGTAGACCCAACAGAGAAGAGAGGCTTTTTTCTCTGTGACAGAAGAGTCAGGAAGGAGTTCTGTGGAGGAGAAAGACATGGAGGTATGTTTCAGGGATTGCAGAGATTATAAATCCTTATAAGGGACCTGGCTGCTATAGTTATATGAGTTTCCTCCTTAATCCTCAGTACTGGGAGGGAACAAGAGCAAGAGAAAACAGTGTTGGCTTGATTCAGGATTGAAGATGTAATTAAATAGGTATGACCCACAAAGGGAAGAGAAAACATAAAATGGCAAAGCAGTTGAAACTGTAAAATTGTAATGGAGTACCAGGTAAGCAAAGGAGGGTGCAAGGATTCTAGGGACTAGAGGGAAGGTAGAGCAGGTTGATGACTTCAAAGGAGTGGAAATGGTACAAACAGGAAGTTGTTGTCAAAGGCCGAAATAAAGATTTTGGAGTTGGAGCAGTTCTCGGTGATGTAGTCATTTAAATCATATGTTGGACTGACTTAAAGGTGAAAGTAGTTGAAATAGGGGTCAGAGAACTGTGAGGGTCATCAGGGTGGACATGTAGGTACCAGGATAGTGATAGAGAATGGGACAGAAAGCCAGCTGATCAGATGCCCAGCTCCTTAGCAAAGGTGATAGGTTGATCTGGAAGCTGCAGTTGGGGCAGAGAGAGGGTAATCGAATGTCATGCTTGGGTTGAGCTTGTGCAGGGATGTCCTTGAGATCTTATGCCAGGGCCTAACAAGTGCCAATACTTTGGCCACCTGATGAGAAAAGCCAGTTCATCAGAAAAGATCCTGGTGCTGGGAAAGATTGAGGGCAGGAGAAGAAGGGGATGACAGAGGATGAGATGGTTAGATAACATCACCAACTCAATGGACATGAGTTTGAGCAAACTCTGGGAGATAGTGAAGGACAGGGAATCCTGGCGTGTGCTGCTGTTCATGGGGTCGGAAAGAGTCAGATACTATTTAGCCACTGAATAGCAACAAAAGATGGCGGGGAAGTGGTGAGAGAATGAGTGACTTCCAATGAAAGAGATTACCATCAGGGAAAATTAAATTTCATTCTAGGTGAAGACATGGAAGTCATGGTTGTAGAAAAAAGATACTAGCTAAGATTAGGTGGGGCTAGTGTCAGCAGATTTAGCATTGTTACTGTAAATCATCTGCCTGCAATGGAGGAGACGCAGGTTCAATCCCTGAATTGGGAAGGTCCCCTGGAGGAGGAAACGGCAACCCACTCCAGGATTCTTGCCTGGAAAATCCCAAGGACAAAGGAGCCTGCTGCTGCTGCTGCTGCTGCTGCTAAGTCGCTTCAGTCGTGTCTGACTCTGTGCAACCCCAGAGACGGCAGCCCACCAGGCTTCCCCGTCCCTGGGATTATCCAGGCAAGAACACTGGAGTGGGTTGCCATTTCCTTCTCCAGTGCATGAAAGTGAAAAGTGAAAGTGAAGTCGCTCAGTTGTGTCTGAGTCTAGTGACCCCATGGACTGTAGCCCACCAGGTTCCTCCGTCCATGGGATTTTCCAGGCAAAAGTACTGGAGTGGGGTGCCATTTCCTTCTCCAACAAAGGAGCCTAGTGGGCTACAATCAACAGAGTCACAAAGCGTGACATGACTGAGCACACACACATGCACTGAAAATCCTAAGCAAGCGAATATGACATACTCAGGGCAGTTAGTGGTCCGTACACAAGAGGTGTCAAGTCTCCTCGCTAGTGACTGAGCTAATTCATATAGGACCTTCCATATAGGCACAGAAGAGGCATCATAAAGGTGTTACCATAAAAGTGATGGGCCAGGGAGTGTGGGAAAGGACTGATCTAGGTTGATCTAAAATCGAGGAGGAGGGATTCTTCAGCTGGTGCTATTCCTGTAAAGAGGAATGTGGATTTTAACGATTTATGGAAGGTCTGCTCTCAGGTAGGTTACTTGGCTAATATGTCAAGTCTGAACTTTGAGTGGCTCGGAGAAGTGCTGCTATCGGTGCCATACAAGTGGTGAGGTGCATTTCAGTTCCTAAGGGGACGTGTGTCTTCATCACCTTTTTTGTTTTTTCTGATGTCACAACTGCACATAAAATTTTTCATATTTTTGAGATCCCTGAAACTATACTGGTGTCCTCAATGTGGATACTTGTTAAGCTTTTAGTCCCATGGGTATAACCTGTTGCTTCTTGTCTGGTACATGCATGAGTTGAAAACCATAGCTGACAAAGTAGGTTTGTTATCACATTTCAGGAAGACCTGGGGTAAGTTGAACATTCATGCAGCAAACAAGCCTTGTAACTTATAACCTAGATAGATGATTTATTTTTATTTTGGTGTGCAGGACTGAGCTAATATGTCATGAAATCTCAGTGTCTGATCTGAAAATCTCAACAGACAGTTCTGACCTGGGGCTGACTGCTGTGGCACGGATGAGCAGGTTCTGATCTGGCCTATAGCCACAGTTCTGCCCAGGAGTAACACAGAAGTACACAGGACAACTGGTGTAGTTCCTGACTCCAGTTGTATGATCAAGATTGATTTGAAATATTTGAGTCAGATGAGCAAGCCTGAGAGCAAGCGTTTTTAAGCCTCAAAGCCATGGTGGTATTTAGGTGTAGCAGTTGCTTACTGTAGCTCTTCCCTGGTGGCTCAGACGGTAAAGAATCTGCCTGTCCGTGCAGGAGACATAAGAGACTTGAGATCCCTGGGTCAGGAAGACCCCCTGGAGAAGGAAATGGTAACCCACTCAAGTATTCTTGTCTGGAGAATTCCATGGACAGCGAGACTGGCGGGCTACAGTCCATGGGGTCGCAAAGAGTTGGGCACGACTGAGCCACTAAACACACAAAACATATGCAAACGCGTGCGCGAGGACAGCTTCAGTAAAATGCTAATGAAAGTGTTCTATGCGCATTGTATCTGACTTGAGTAAGAAAAAGGGAAATTATGTTTTAAAAGAAACATTTCAGTTTTCTCAATTCCTCTTTAAAGAAGGTTAGTAATAAGGAGTGTTGCAAATAGGTAGCCTAGGCTGAGTTACATGGCAGAATAGCAGTTTTAGGACTTATTTCCCCAGTCGTTCAAGCTTAAATGTAGATGCATATTGGAAACATATTACATGTTTCACTCTCATATTGAAAGACAGTTTTGGAAGTCAGTCCTGGAAAGTCATTGTGTATCCTGATTCCTAAAGGATCAGAAAACTCTGTTCATTCTGAAAGACTAGACTCGTCAGCCGAAGTCACCTAGGTCATCTGAGTCATAACCTAACTGAAGAGTGGAGGGCAAACTTGAGGAGGAAATGTTGGCTTAAAGGAGAATGAAAGTGAATTTCTGTGGTCTGAGGGCTGTGCTGGACTAGAATTCGGAGGCTTGTTTGATTTCACTTCTCTCCTGTTGTGGTCTGATGCACTTGCAGCACTGATGTCGCAAGTACAGTTTGCTTACTTGGGTTGGCTGTCTTGTTTTTTGTATTTGTAACAGGTTTGTGAGCCCTACGGAGAAGGCAATGACACCCCACTCCAATACTCTTGCCTGGAAAATCCCATGGACGGAGGGGCCTGGTAGGCTGCAGTCCATGAGGTCGCTAGGAGTCGGACACGACTGAGCGACTTCCCTTTCACTTTTCACTTTGATGCATTGGAGAAGGAAATGGCAACCCACTCCAGTGTTCTTGCCTGGAGAATCCCAGAGATGGGGGAGCCTGGTGGGCTGCCGTCTCTGGGGTCGCACAGAGTCGGACACAACTGAAGCGACTTAGCAGCAGCAGCAAGTTAGGAATAAGGTGGGAATTGGCATCTTAGGGCCAGAATTTATTGGAGAGAGGACTGGCATTTGGGTGCCTATTGTGTCCTGAACACTATCCCAAGTAGGTTGTATTTCTGACTTGGGATTTACAGCAACACAGCTGAATTAGCTCAGTCACTGGCAAGGAGACTTGACACCTGGATGTCTGGTGTGTACTGATCACTACCCTGAGTATGTCTTACTTGCTTGCTTAGGATTTTTAGTGCATGTGTGTGTGCTCAGTCATGTCAGGCTCTTGGTGACTCTATGGACTGTAGTCCATCAGGCTCCTTTGTCCTTGGGATTTTTACAGGCAAGAATACTGGAGTGGGGTGCTGTTTCTTCCTCCAGGGGACCTTCCCAACTCAGGGATCGAACCTGCATCTCCTGCATTGCAGGCAGATTCTTTACTTGCTGAACCATCGGGATTTACAGTAACAATGCTAAATCAGCTGACACTAGCCCCCCCAATACTGACATACAGAAATATTGGGTAAAAATACTAAAATAGTATATATTCTATTAATATCAGGTATTGAATTATATTTGTTATTTGTTTCTTTATACATATTTGCATACCCCATATCAAAGTCAAGGCTCTGGATTCTGGGATTCCACCAGGACCAGGAGGCATGGCTTCAGGGGAGCATGTAAATCCAGCCTCCTGCAAAAAGCTGAAGCTTTAATAATCTGCCTCAGTCCTTGAGAAGAAGACTGGGAAAATTTTGCTTAATAATTTTAGAATAAGAAATCTTGATATATGTTCCATATCTTGGATTGGGAAAGGTAGTGCAGGAGAAAACCATCAATGAGAAATTGAGGCCACAGTCATATTAGGAGTACAAATACATGACTTGAAAGCACAAAGATTTGGGAATTCCAATTTGAGAAATTTATAGAACTGGTCTAGGGTCATTTACATTTCTAGGGATGGACATGAAACCAAGCAAGATAAGGCACATAGGGCTTCACGAAACAAATATTTCTACTGAAAGTGAGCCCATGCTAAGTCACTTCAGTCGTGTCTGACTCTGTGCGACCCCATAGACAGCAGCCCACCAGGCTCCCCCGTCCCTGGGATTCTCCAGGCAAGAACACTGGAGTGGGTTGCCATTTCCTTCTCCAATGCATGACAGTGAAGAGTGAAAGTGAAGTCGCTCAGTCGTGTTCCACCCTCAGCGACCCCATGGACTGCAGCCTACCAGGCTCCTCCATCCGTGGGATTTTCCAGGCAAGAGTACTGGAGTGGGGTGCCATTGCCTTTTCCAAGTGAGCCCATAACCTCCCCAAATGTGTAAACTACACATGAAAGCAAATGAGGGGAAGTCATAAAATGTAGGCAGTTGGAGTACAAATGTACCTTAGAGCTGAAAATAATTGAACAATTAGGTACTTCTGAATAAATTTCAAGTTATTTAATGAGAAAGACGAAGGACTAGACTATAATAAATAGGAACAGTCAGAAAAGAAACAAAATAAAACAGTAGAAATTTGAAAGCCATTGAAAATTCAAAACAAAACTCATACTCAGTGCAGGGGTCCCCAGTGTCCAGGCTGCAGACCCATACCTCTTGTCAGATCAGTGTTGCGCTTGGATTAGGAGTAACATGCACAATTGCTTGAATCATCCCAAAGCCGTCTCTCTCCATCCCTCCCACCAGCCCTAGTCTGTGGAAGAACTGTCTTCCACAAAACTGGTCCCTGATGCCAGAAAGGTTGGGGACTGCTGACTTAATGTGTTAAACAGAAGGACAAATAAAAAGACAGTGGATTGCTGGACGCATCCGAGAGAATCATTCACAGTGAAGCAGAAAGTTAGTAGAAAATATGAAAAGAAGAAATGAGACAATCACTTTCAGAAGGGAATAGTGGATGGGATTTAGAAAAGATAATTGCTAACAATTTTGGAGAATGAAAGAAAGGCTTGATTATGTTGATTAAAGAAATACATCAAGGCTAATAAAATCAAATATATACATTGTGATGTAATAGAAGATAAAAATATCAAAAGGTGTCCATAGATTACTGACAGGTACGTTGTGTGTGTGAGAGAGAGAGAGAATGAATCGCTCGGTTGTATCTGACTCTTTGCAACCCCTTGGACTGTAACCCGCTAGGATCCTCTGTCCATGGAATTCTCCAGGCAAGAATACTGTAGTCGGTTGCCATTTCCTCCTTCAGGGGATTTTCCCAATCCAGGGATTGAACCTGTGTCTCCTGCCTTGCAGGCAATTATTTACTGTCTGAGCCATCAGGGAAGCTCCCAGATACACTCTCAGTTCAGTTCAGTCGCTCAGTCGTGTCCGACTCTTTGTGACCCCATGAATTGCAGCACGCCAGGCCTCCCTGTCCATCACCAACTCCCGGAGTTCAGTCAAACTCATGTCCATCGAGTCGGCGATGCCATCTTCCCATCTCATCCTCTGTCATCCCCTTCTCCTCCTGCCCCCAATCCCTCCCAGAATCAGGGTCTTTTCCAATGAGTCAACTCTTCGCATGAGGTGGCCAAAGTACTGGAGTTTCAGCTTTAGCATCATTCCTTCCAAAGAAATCCCAGGGCTGATCTCCTTCAGAATGGACTGGTTGGATCTCCTTGCTGTGCAAGGGACTCTCAAGAGTCTTCTCCAACACCACAGTTCAAAAGCATCAATTCTTTGGCACTCAGCTTTCTTCACAGTCCAACTCTCACATCCATACATGACCACTGGAAAAACCATAGCCTTGACTAGACGGACCTTTGTTGGCAAAGTAATGTCTCTGCTTTTGAATATGTTATCTAGGTTGGTCATAACTTTTCTTCCAAGGAGTAAGCATCTTTTAATTTCATGGCAGCAGTCTCCATCTGCAGTGATTTTGGAGCCCCAAAAAATAAAGTCTGGCACTGTTTCCACTGTTTCCCCATCTCTTTGCCATGAAGTGATGGGACCAGATGCCATGATCTTCGTTTTCTGAATGTTGAGCTTTAAGCCAACTTTTTCACTCTCCTCTTCACTTTCATCAAGAGGCTTTTTAGTTCCTCTTCACTTTCTGCCAGAAGGGTGGTGTTACCTGCATATCTTATTATGGTTATTGATATTTCTCCCGGCAATCTTGATTCCAGCTTGTGCGTCTTCCAGCCCAGTGTTTCTCATGATGTGTTCTGCATATAAGTTAAATAAGCAGGGTGAAAATATACAGCCTTGACGTACTCCTTTTCCTATTTGGAACCAGTCTGTTGTTCCATGTCCAGTTCTAACTGTTGCTTCCTGAACTGCATATAGGTTTCTCAAGAGGCAGGTCAGGTGGTCTGGTATTCCCATGTCTTTCAGAATTTTCTACAGTTTATTGTGATCCACACAGTCAAAGGCTTTAGCATAGTCAACAAAGCAGAAATAGATGTTTTTCTGGAACTCTCTTCTTTTTCCATGATCCAGCGAATGTTGGCACTTTGATCTCTGGTTCCTCTGCCTTTTAAAACCAGCTTGAACATCTGGAAGTTCACCGTTCATGTATTGCTGAAGCCTGGCTTGGAGAATTTCGAGCATTACTCTCTAGCTAGATGTAAAACAGATTCTTTGTTGAGCCACAGTAGAAGCCAGAAGACAGTAGGCTATTCTCGAGTTAGTTGAGGAAATAAGTTTCAACCTAGAGCTTTATATTCAGCAAAACTGTCATTCAGACATGAATGAGAGATGTTTTCATATAATACAGATAGAGTTTGTCATTTACAACCCTCAGTGGAAGGACTGCTGAAGAAATGCCCTTTGATAAGGTTATTTTACTTAGAAGAGGAAGGAGTGGAATACTGCAAACCTTACTAGCAAAGGCATTTCTCGATATGTTGGTGAATCTAAGTATTTAAAAAGTAATGGAGGAGAGTTAAAACATTTTGTTAACAAATGATTATCCAGGTAGAGATTGTGGTTACAAGATTTAAGGGGCCTTGTATTGCTTGGGAAGATAGACTGATTATTTTCAAAATGTAAATCATTTAAATTTTTACATAGACATTAATGATAATCACTGAACTACCTTAGGAGAGAAAACTCACTTCTACCTTAGGTTTGTGATCACCATGATGGAATCACATGTACTGATCAGTGTGGTTTCTCAGGTTCTTGCCATGAAGTTATTGGGGTAAAGAAGAGAAGGCCGCAAAATGACTGCCTCCTTGCTTATGCTGGGAGAGAAGATCTTGGTACCATCTCCTCTGTAACCTAACTTCACATGTCCTCTGCTTTCTCTGTTCTCCTTGTGCTGAGAGGTGGACATGAGAAGAGCAGGACTTGGTCGGGGTGCAGGGAAGGAGGTGATGGTGGTGTTCAGACACCAAGTCATGTGGTTTTTTGCAACCTCAGGGACTGTAGCATGCCAGGCTTCCCTGTCCCTCACTGTCTCCTGGAGTTTGCCCAGGTTCATGTCACTTGAATCAGTGATGCCATCCAACCATCTCATCTTCTGTTGCCCTCTTCGCCTCTTGCCCTCAGTCTTTCTCAGCATCAGGGTCTTTTCCAATGAATCAGCTGTTCCCATCAGGTGGCCAAAGTTATTGGAACTTCAGCTTCAGCATCAGTCGTTCCAAAGGGTATTCAGGGTTGATTTCCTTTAAGATTGATTGGTTTGATCTCTTTGCTTTCCAAAGGACTCTCAAGAGTCTTCTCTAACACCACAGTTCAAAACCATCAATGCTTTGGTGCTCAGCTTTCTTTATTGTCCAGCTCTCACATCTGTACATGACTACTAGAAAGACCATAGCCTTGACTATATGAACCTTTGTCAGCAAAGTGATGTCTTTGCTTTTTAACACACTGTCTAGGTTTGTCATAGCTTTCCTGTTAAGAAGCAGTTTTCTTCTAATTTCATGGCTGCAGTCAGCATCAGCAGTGATTTTAGAGCTTAAGAGGAAATCCGTCACTGCTCCAGGATTAGGAAGGCTCTAATCCTGGCGCCCACCCTCCCAGAGAATAAGAGGTCAAGTGTCTGTCTGGGATGTCCCAGGGAAAGCTCCAAGCTGCTGCCAGCCTTTCATTGAAAACTGGTCTAGAGAGAGAGGAGTCTCATGGCCTTACCTACCCCTATGCTCTGACTGTGAAGACTCTGGGGTAGAACTGAAGCACTTTCTGGAGTAAGTGAACTAAAAAGATACAATTGATATAAGAAAATACATCAGTGAAGCAGCCTCCCCTCCTTTCTTCAGACCTCTTGACTCATCACGGAAGAGTTCTCAGTGACTACCTGCTTCTGAACCTGTTGGCTCTGCTGAAACAGAAACCTGACCTGGGGTTGAGGGTGGCCATCAAAATCTCTGCAGAGGTATTGCTAGTGTGACTTATACCCAAGCATGACACCAGAATTTAGGGCTGTGAACATGAACAGCTTATTCGAGTCATTATTTCCAAGATTTAGCTGTTTTTAAATTTGGTTTTTAGTTAGAATTGGCATAGATTCTGTGCTGTACTTGCTGTCCTTCAGATGTGTGTTTTTCCCTCTCTGCCTAACTCCTAGTTATTTCTTTGTTTTGTTTTCAAGTGTTACTTCCTTTTTGAACTTTTCCTTGATCTTTGTCCTCCCTGGACTGGAGTTTAAACAGGAATCCTTTCTTCCTCCATGGTTGTATTGCACATCCTATTTTAGTGCCTTTTACATTGTAATTGTCTTTTTTTTCTTTCTTGCCCATGAGTTTCAAAGCGCCTACGGAGCAGAAGTAGTATTTCAACATCCCTTGTCCATTCCAGTACTTGTTCACCTAGATATGAAAAGTATATAATGTGAATGTTGAGTGTGTAAAGTTTCACATGCATGCCTGGTCTGGCTGTACATAAGGGGGATTCAGTTTGATCTTCTTGCCAGTACTCGGTAAGACTTTCTGGTTTTTGTTTTGTTTTATAGTAAAAGTCATGCCCTTTGCTTTTCTCTTAGCACAAACATAAGCATTCATTAATTTGTAACTAGCCTGATTTGCTTGGAAAACTGATTTTTTTATTCTAATGCTTGAAAAAACAAAAGCATCTGAGAACTTGATTGGCCGTTTCCTAGGATACAGAGGTGAAGTCTTCAGGGGGAGATAGAGAATGCTGCCTTTTCGAAGAAATGACAGTGTATCAAGGGAGCAAGTAGTGTCTTGAAGTTGGCTGATCTGTTTTATGATTCTAACTGGGCAGGTCATTTCATCTCTTATTTGAGAGAGAGAAGGGAGAAAGGGGCCTGGGTCAGACTTAGTTTTCCAGTCCTAATATGTGCTCTAACCTCATGGTCATGTGCAGAAAATGGAGATAACTAAATTCTGAAAGGAAAGTCCTGCTGTTGGAAATAAGTTTTTTTTTTTTTTTTTTAGAAAAAAGCTTTAAAGGGGACTATATTGGTGGTTCTTCAGAGTTCCGCATGGATGTGTGTGTGTGTAAAGAAAGTCCATGTTCTAAGACCTAATTAAGTATCTTCTTTATTGCATAAAAAATTTGAGGACATTGAGCAGAAAATATAGATTGTAATTAACATCTGACATCTAACAATATTCTCACTACATCAGGTTCAAGACGTCGTTCCTATAACTAGTTACGACACTGCTGGCTCATTCCTGCTGCTGGGATGTAACAATGGATCAATATATTATATAGGTAAGTGGTCAGGCACTTAGTGTGGCTCTGTTTAGTATGACTTTTTAAATGAAAACAAGAAAGTACTAACTTAAGTTTTATATTTACCATTTATTTTCATACTATTTTTACTTTTTAGATATGCAGAAGTTCCCATTGCGAATGAAGGATAATGATCTTCTTGTAACTGAACTTTATCATGATTCCTCAAATGATGCTATTACTGCTCTGAGTGTTTACCTCACACCCAAAACAAGTTAGTGCATAGCAAAATTATTATTATGGATGTTATTTTATGTATGTTTATTCATTGGTTTATTCTAATACTAATCTGGTCCTTTGTTTTGGTAAGCTGCAGTGCTAGGATTTCATCTCTTTTAGTCTGAAGTTGATGTTTGGTTTTAGATTGAGGTCAAACATGACCAATAAACATACTCTGGGGTAGAAAATTAGAACTTTCCTTCTTCTGAATTGTATTGTTAATTTTTATGATAATAATAATAACTAAAATTATTTTTAAAACTGACCTGCACATTTACCTTCCTATGATCGCTGATTTCATTTTGAAATTAAGAGCTTTATCTTTTTAACAACAACAACAACAGAAGCTTTTAGACTATTAATCTCTATTGGAAAATGAGCTTATTTCTCTGAGAAATTTCAAATTTAAGTTTTGGAAAATATCAGTACCCATAACTTCTCTTTCAGAGGCCATTACAGTGAAATTAACAAACTAGTTCTGTGAATTATTAAGAATTTTTGTATTCTAGAGTGAAGGATAAACATAAATGGGGAACTGAAAATTTATCTGTAATGAAAGGAATTCTAGGAAATATTTACATGTGGCCAGTAATATTAATAGGTTGAATATATTACTTGTGTAGAATCATATTATTGAATGATTTTAAGAAATCATTATCTTCTATATGAAAGAAAAATATTCTGGTGTACACAGATTTTTATTGAAATTATGGTAGAATTTAAACTATATTGCTCCAGAACAGAAGTCAGCAAACCATGTTCTTTTCATTGATAGTTTTATGTATTGTCTTTGGCTGCTTTTGTGCCCCTGTGTCAGAATTGAGTGGTTGTCACAGAGACAGTTTGGCATGCAAAGTTTAAACTGTTTGCTATTCAGCCTTTTACAGAAAGTTTGCTGACCCCTGCTCTAGAATGAAGTATGCTCCCCCTGCCCCCGCAAATTAAAAGGGAGAAAAAAATTTCTTTTGTGGTGGCAGTATCTTCTTTTAAGACATGAGGGTGTAGTTGCCTTAAATTTTGAGAAGTGTTTTCCATAGCCTGCCCTTTCTCCCTTGATTCAAATATTTTTGGGTTGGTCAGAAACAATAGCTATTAAGAGGTTCTCTGTGAAGCTTTGAAAGGCTATCTATCCCTGAACTCCATTCTGTCTTTAAATATGTGATGGAATCTGGGCACCTGTTTGAGAAAAAATCCACACACGAACCTAACATGATGAACTACTTGTACATAATTAAAAGAGACAGCATAGGTAAGTGTGATGTCAGCAGTGTAATGGGTATATTTGTTCCCTAGTTAACAGTTTTGAAACTGTTGAAGAGCATATTACTTGTGTATGTACAAGTAATTACAGTACTTGATTACTCAAAGAGAAGGTTTAATGTTGTAGCAGAAGTAACACAGGTGGTCATTCTAAGCTAGAAGTCATATGGAGCATTACTTTTGGAATCCTGTGCTGTATCAGTGGTGTTCTTAGCATATCAGATTTATTCTTTAAGCAGTTAATGAGTACCTACTGTCTCAGGCAAGGCACTCTGTAAGGTGTTTTAAATCTAAACTGATTATGATTCAGTCTCATCAATAAAGAGTAGAGGTAGATAGAGAACTGGGTGGTTACAGTTGCTGTGGTAGAATCTAACACTTAGTACAGTGGAGTGAGTGTTAGGAAGCGATTAATAAAGGAAGTAAGGCATTAAGACAGTCAGAGAAGTCTTCAGATTTCTGCACTGAGTGGGATTTGGGCTGATACAAGTGCTGAATCCAGCTCTGCCTCTTCTGTCACAGAGAACACTTGCAAGGGCAGCTTTCTGTTGATCGTCTTCTATTATTTCCCCTTTCCACTTTTGATTTTGTGTAGGTGTCAGTGGTAACTGGATCGAGATTGCCTATGGTACGAGTTCTGGCGCAGTACGCGTCATTGTGCAGCACCCAGAGACGGTTGGGTCGGGCCCTCAGCTTTTTCAGACATTCACTGTTCACCGAAGTCCTGTCACAAAAATCATGCTGTCAGAGAAGCATCTGGTATCAGGTGAAATGATTTTATTGGTATTGGTAAGGTGGGCTGCCTCATATGAAACCTTGCCTGGGGTATAATTTTCTAGACTTCTACAAATTAAAAAAATACAAAAGCAGTGTTTTATGTATAGGCATACCAAAAAATGGTAGAAAAGTTTAATAAGAAATACTGTGATTATCTCTTAATACTGTGAAAATATCATGATTTTCTTTGATCTTGTCTAGCTGTAGTATACATAGATTTAGAAGGTATTGTATCTTTTATTTACTCTCTTTTAATAGTGTGTTCTTATGGTATGTTTTACTTCAGAAAATTTCTCAATCCTGTTAAGAATTTTTTATTAGAGAAATTTATATGAATTTAATATAAATTTGGTTGTATTGTCTTAAGGTTTAATGCTAAAGTTAGTAGAATGTTGGTAGTCTAACATCAACTACTAATATTAAAAATTAGAAAACGTGTAAAAAGGTGTGAAGAAAATAACATTTGTGGGTTTATTGTTTTTCGCAGTCATAGAGGGCTTCCCCCGTGGCTTAGTTGGTAAAGTTGGTAAAGAGTCTGGCTGCAATGTGGGAGACTTGGGTTCGATCCCTGGGTTGGGGGAGATCCCCTGGAGAAAGGGAAAGGCTCCCCATTCCAGTATTCTGGCCTGGAGAGTTCCATGGACTGTATAGTCCATGGGGGGGCAAAGAGTTGGACATGATTTAGGGACTTTCTATTCTATATAGTCATAGATTTTTAAAAATTTTAGATACAAATTTAATATTTAAAAAAATAGTTACAGATTTTAAAGCAAAATTAGGATGACACAGCATAAAATGATCAAAAAGTAAAATTCCACTGTGAAATTATTGTATATGATAGACAATTTCTGAAAGACCTTACAAAAATTGAATTGTCAGGTATATCAGTAGCATTTGCATTTATAAGACAATTTTGCATTAAATCTTTTGTAGATCAGTTCCTGCCTAATTTAAATTTTTATAAACATTATTTTTATATATCAACTTTTGTTTATATGAAGACTACCTAATATAAAAAGGTGATGCATCTTTCTCTAATTAAACATCAAATGGAGCTGAAATACCTTGTCCATATATGGATGGATGATGGGTAAAAGGGTAGATGGATGGATGACTGCTTTTATTGAATGTCTCACTGTTTTGGATATAATGATGCCTTCCCGCAACAAGCTCTTTTTTAAATCTTTTATAAAGCAGTACTCATCTAACATCTGCCTCACTGAGGAGTCTTTCTTGCTCTGCATGGCTGGTTCTTCCTCTTTTGCCCAGTTACTAAGTTTTGGTTTGCCTTAAATCTTTTTCTAGATTCTCCATTTTTATTTGTCTGTACTTTCTTTCCCTGGTGATTTGAATGCTGTCATCTATATGCCAGTGACTTCCAGACTTTCCTTCCACCTGTGACCATCCACAGACTTCCAGACTTGTGTATACAGTGCTTGTCCTTAGGATTTGGTTGTAGGTTTAAGAGGCATCTCTAAATTAACCTGGTGGATAAAATGGTACTTTTGATTTCTCTCTCAAAAGCCATCTTATTACACAGTATCACTAATCTTTTATACCCAGGCTGAAAATCTAGGAATCAGGCTTGATTCCTCCCTTTCTGTCGCCTCCCTGCCTCCCATGTGGAATCCATCAGTAACTCCCGAGTCTTTGCTTGAGCATGTATCACACGTCCGAGTACTTCACTGTGTGTCCATTGCTGCCAACCTGGTAGCTCAGGTCAGCATTTCTCCCCTGGGTTGCTGAGCTTCTCAGTGTTTCCCTGTTTCTGTCTTGGCTCTCTATGGTTCACGTTCCACACAACAGGCAGAAATATCTTTAGAAATGCAAACCAGGTCTGACTTGCCGATGGCTTCCTAGTGTATGTAGAAGAAGTAACTTAATGCGGCGCTTCCTGTTCTGGACCCTGCTTAGCTTTCGGGTCTCTTCTCTCAGCCTCCCTTGTCACTTTCCTTATTGCGCATGGTACCCTAGCTCATTGGCTCTTCTATTTCTTGAAAATGCCTTAGAACCTCTGACCTTCTTCTTTTCATTTGAAATGTGTTTTCCTAGATATTTGTTTGGCTGCCTCTCCTTGGCATTCAAGTCCCACTTCAAACTCCTCCTGATGAGGCCTCCTTGGCCACTCAGTCTAACCTAGCCAGACCTCTGTCCAGTCAGCTTTTGCTGTCAGTATCCATTTGTTTTCTTCACAGACTGTTGCTTTCTGATCTCTCTCTCTCTCCCTCTTTTAGAATATAGGTTTCTACAGCAGCAGAAACTTTTGTCCTCCACCCTGTCCTCAGCACTTAACGTAGTTCTTGTGAATAAACGAATGAAACGACACAATATGACCCTGTGAGAAAAACAGACTATTCCTTGCTAGACCATTTTGATATTTAAATGACAGTGCGCACTAAAGAGCAGTTAATACTGTTTTGCTGGTAATGATGTTAGTGTTGGATGTGATGTCTAAGAATTACTTGGTGAAGTTTGGTTTGTAACAAATATCTGTATAGGTTTGAAATATAAATTTGTCAAGAAAAATACCCAGTTTAGCCAAAAATCTGGGGGTATTTTATATGTGCTCAACTGTATTACTCTGCCACCTGGTGGATATGCACGTATATGTAATGACGTTCTGTCTCTCTTAGTGTTAGTTTCAGTGCTGTGAACGATTACTCTACAACATTGTAAATGATTAGTTTCAATGTTATAAATGTATGATGATTATTCATACTAACAGATTTCATAATTACTAAAAATATTTCAGTTATTTTTCTGAATCCCCTTAAGTTTAATAATGAAATCAGGAAATTATTTCCCATTAAGTTGATTATAGCCTAGAACTAAGTGTCTTCTTTTTCACTAGAAAACTAGTATTCCGAGAATTGAGAATTTTGCTGTATAATATGTACACTTTTTATTCTTATTGCTGTTTGCTAAAATTAAATTTCTAAACTTCTGTTTAAAATGTGCAACTGTGACACCTATCCAGGAGGAAATGTGTGTATAGAAGAAATTTTGGATAATTTCATAGTATATACTGATGCTATATATAATGCTATATATATAATAAAAGACAAGTTAGTAAATTTTTTAAAGCATGCCACAAAAGTACAGTTCTTGGATTAATGTTATAGTTGTTTATATATTTTAATAGGGTATCTATTCAGACAAAACCAACAGAAACAGATTACTTATTCAGAGATATCTCAGTATATAACTGCTTAATATTATAAGTTACTTAAATACAGTCTCATATATAAAAATAATTCTCAACTTTAGTATTGAAATCTTAGTTTTCCGTGATGTAACTGAATGAGCAGCAAGTTTTGGGACAAATGTCATTTGTGCTAGTAAATTTTCAGTAACTCCTGGTCTTAATTGTTTGATATTTGAGTAACATAAGCAGAAACCGTTTATATGGTTGGAAAAAATAAAGTAGGCAACTTGTCTTCAGTGTAGTTTACCAACAGAACAGAAAATATTCAACATTTTTTTTACATACACTTTTTTTTTAACCTTTTCTAAATCTATACCCTATAGGCTACTTTTATAAGGATCCGTAGATTAACTTATATACCTTATATTTGCAGCAAGGTAAACCATATTCTGTTATCTCATTTTTGTTGGCTAGGTACAAATTTAAGTATGATTTTAAGATAAGTTGTTTTGTCACTCAAAATGTGCTGTGATCTACTTATTGTAGATCATAGTGAAAAAAGTTAAAATGAATTTATAAAAGTGATGTTGTTGGTGCTCTTACAATCTGTATTTAAAAACTCTTGTGTGTTCTCTTTCTCTCCTAGTTTGTGCAGATAATAATCATGTCCGGACATGGACAGTAACACGATTCAGAGGAATGATCTCTACTCAGCCGGGTTCTACTCCTTTAGCATCGTTCAAGATCCTGTCTCTGGAGGAGACAGAAAGCCACGGAAGCTACTCCTCTGGGAACGACATAGGTGGTCATTCTCAAGTACTATGAAGGCAGTGCTGAAGAGGTGTATTATTGGTAGTAGGAACCTAAAAAAAGAGTTGTAAATATAAATTCTTCATTTTCACTTTTAAACTTATTTAAAACAGAAGCTTAGTGTGTTTTTCTGATTAAGTTCTCTAAAGTCAAAAAATTATACAGATGATATTTTTTGACTTTATGATGGTACAAAAGTGTGACAGTCATTCAGTAGAACCAGTACTTTGAAGTTTGATCTTTTCCCGGGCTAGGGATGTGTGGTACCATATTCCTCCGTGATGCTGGGCAGCAGCAGCAGGCCTGGTAAGTTCCTAGTCAGCCCCATGACCACAAGGGTAAACAAGTGATATGCTTGGAATCAGTCTGTGTGCACACAGCCATTCTCTTTCTCACTTTCAGTATTCAGTAAGTTACATGAGGTGTTCAACACTTCATCATAAAATAGGTTTTGTGTTAGATGGCTTTGCCCACCTGAAGGCTAATGTAAGTGTTCTGAGCACATTTACTCTAGGCTAGGCTAAGTTGTGATGTTTAGTACTAAATGCAGTTTTGACTTAATGGTATTTTCAGTATTGTAAGTCATAACCCCATCATAAGCTCAGGAAGATATGTATTATGGAATTATTTTTAGTTGTTAAAAAGTTGAGAGCAGATTTTTCATCTTTATTAGCATTTCCTAAGCAGCCAAAGATGGAGAAGCTCTATACAGTCAGCAAAAACAAGACCAGGAGCTGACTGTGGCTCAGATCATGAACTCCTTATTGCCACATTCAGACTGAAACTGAAGAAAGTAGGGAAAACCACTAGACCATTCAGGTATGACCTAAATCAAATCACTTATGATTATAGAGTGGAAGTGAGAAATAGATTTAAGGGCCTAGATCTGATAGCTAGAGTGCCTGATGAACTATGGAATGAGGTTCGTGACATTGTACAGGAGACAGGGATCAAGACCATCCCCATGGAAAAGAAATGCAAAAAAGCAAAATGGCTGTCTGGGGAGGCCTTACAAATAGCTGTGAAAAGAAGAGAAGCGAAAAGCAAAGGAGAAAAGGAAAGATATAAGCATCTGAATGCAGAGTTGCAAAGAACAGCAAGAAGAGATAAGAAAGCCTTCCTCAGCGATCAATGCAAAGAAATAGAGGAAAACAACAGAATGGGAAAGACTAGAGATCTCTTCAAGAAAATTAGAGATACCAAGGGAACATTTCATGCAAAGATGGGCTCGATAAAGGACAGAAATGGTATGGACCTAACAGAAGCAGAAGATATTAAGAAGAGATGGCAAGAATACACAGAAGAACTGTACAAAAAAGATCTTCATGACCCAGATAATCACGATGGTGTGATCACTGACCTAGAGCCAGACATCCTGGAATGTGAAGTCAAGTGGGCCTTAGAAACCATCACTATGAACAAAGCTAGTGGAGGTGATGGAATTCCAGTTGAGCTATTTCAAATCCTGAAAGATGATGCTGTGAAAGTGCTGCACTCAGTATGTGAGCAAATTTGGAAAACTCAGCCAGTGGCCACAGGACTGGAAAAGGTCACTTTTCATTCCAATCCCAAAGAAAGGCAATGCCAAAGAATGCTCAAACTACCACACAATTGCACTCATCTCACAAGCTAGTAAAGTAATGCTCAAAATTCTCCAAGTCAGGCTTCAGCAATATGTGAACCGTGAACTTCCTGATGTTCAAGCTGGTTTTAGAAAAGGCAGAGGAACCAGAGATCAAATTGCCAATATCCGCTGGATCATCGAAAAAGCAAGAGAGTTCCAGAAAAACATCTATTTCTACTTTATTGACTATGCCAAAGCCTTTGACTGTGTGGATCACAATAAACTGTGGAAAATTCTGAAAGAGATGGGAATACCAGACCACCTGATCTGCCTCTTGAGAAATTTGTATGCAGGTCAGGAAGCAACAGTTAGAACTAGACGTGGAACAACAGACTGGTTCCAAATAGCAAAAGGAGTACGTCAAGGCTGTATATTGTCACCCTGCTTATTTAACTTATATGCAGAGTACATCATGAGAAACACTGGATTGGAAGAAACACAAGCTGGAATCAAGATTGCCGGGAGAAATATCAATAACCTCCAATATGCAGATGACACCACCCTTATAGCAGAAAGTGAAGAGGAACTAAAAAGGCTCTTGATGAAAGTGAAAGAGGAGAGTGAAAAAGTTGGCTTAAAGCTCAACATTCAGAAAACGAAGATCATGGCATCCGGTCCCATCACATCTTGGGAAATAGATGGGGAAACAGTGGAAACAGTGTCAAACTTTATCTTTTTGGGCTCCAAAATCACTGCAGATGGTGACTGTGGCCATGAAATTAAAAGATGCTTACTCCTTGGAAGGAAAGTTATGACCAACCTAGACAGAATATTAAAAAGCAGAGATATTACTTTGCCAACAAAGGTCCATCTAGTCAAGGCTATGGTTTTTCCTGTGGTCATGTATGGATGTGAGAGTTGGACTGTGAAGTAAGCTGAGCGCCAAAGAATTGATGCTTTTGAACTGTGGTGTTGGAGAAGACTCTTGAGAGTCTCTTGGATTGCAAGGAGATCCAACCAGTCCATTCTGAAGGAGATCAGCCCTGGGATTTCTTTGGAGGGAATGAAGCTGAAACTCCAGTACTTTGGCCACCTTATGCAAAGAGTTGACTCATTGGAAAAGACTCTGATGCTGGGAGGGATTGGGGGGGCAGGAGGAGAAGGGGACGACAGAGGATGAGATGGCTGGATGGCATCACTGACTCAATGGACGTGAGTCTGAGTCAACTCCGGGAGTTGGTGATGGACAGGGAGGCCTGGTGTGCTGTGATTCATGGGGTCGCAAAGAGTCGGACACGACTGAGTGACTGAACTGAAGTGATACCATCTCCAAATACCACTTTTTTTAAAATTAGAAGCTATGATGGGTATATACATTTGAAACTTGAAATACTTTTTTTCCATAGTTGCTAATAATTAACCTGAAAATAACTTTGAAGCTGGAAAGGGGCTGATGTTCTTAGATTCTGAGAGTGGTTTTGATGGCATTTGTCAGGAAATAGTATAGCATGTCTCTACTGAAAGGCTCTGATTTTAGCAAAAGGTATATAAAGTTAAATCAGTTTCTCCATACGCCATAACATACCATATATACACACACAGAATCTTCACAGAAGTAGATTCTTTTCTGTAAAGATCCGTTTGAAACAATCTGTAATGTATATGTGCTATACCCACCATACTTTTAATAGTTCTATAGGACCTGTTCGTTAATGTGCCTTCTAGATCACCTGTATAGGCAGAACTGGTGGAATGTAAGGAGTACATGAGAATTGTTTATGCATGAAACTATTAAATGAATATGCACCCACAGTAAAGACTTCAAAATAGTTATCTTTAAAAAATGTAAGCTGCTTATGAGAATTGTACAACCGGTCTTAGTATTTTTAGAGCGAGAACTGCTCAGTGTTGTCAGTTTTAATAGTTGCCCTGTGAACCCACTTCCAACTGTGATGATAGACACTGAAAGTTTACAGTTTTGACAACAAAGTTTTTTTTTCCAACTTCATTGAGATATAATTGACAAGTAACATTGTGTAACTGAAAGGTATAGCATTGACATATTTATTGAGTGCTTTTGTTCCAGGCATTAGAAATCTAAAAAATTGGAAAAAACATCAACTTAAACTTACATCAGTGTTTTCTGTTTTCTGATAAAGGACCTTTTGGAGAGCGAGATGATCAACAGGTGTTTATCCAGAAAGTTGTTCCCATCACTAATAAACTGTTTGTAAGACTGTCATCTACTGGGAAAAGGTAACACTTTACTGAAAAGATTCTATGTTCAGAAGTCAACGTTTGTGTTACAAAAGGGGAAGTAATTGACAGTGGTAAAAGTGACCAGGGAGAAGAACCTGTAACATCTTTTAGAGGAGGAGGTAACTCTAAGGACTCTATCCTACAGGAAAAATTAAAAGAGCCAAATCATATGTTTATTTTCACACATTTAGGCTTTCTGTACTTTTTAAAATTTTTATTTTTTTGAAATATGATTGCTTTACACTATTTATATTCTATAGCAAAGTGATTGTTTTTTATACATACACACACACAGCTTTTTCATATTCTTTACCACTATGGTTTGTCACAGGATTTTGTATATAGTCCCCTGTAGTTAATGGCACCCCACTCCACTATTCTTGCCTAGAAAATCTCATGGACAGAGGAGCCTGGTGGACTACAGTCCATGGGGTCCAAAGAGTCAGACACCACTGAGCGACTAATAAACACGGTTGGCGTCTTCTAAGCTCAAACCTACCATCCATCCATCCTCTGCCTTGCAGCCACAAGTCTGTTGTCTGTCTGCGAGTCTGTTTCTGTTTCATTCGTGTCATATTTTAGATTCCTACACATAAGTGATGTCATGTGGTATTTGTTTTTCTCTGACTTCTTAGTGTGATAATCTCCGGGTCTATCCCTGTTGCTCAAAAGACATCATTTCATTCTTTTTAAGGCTGAGTAATAGTTCATTGTGTGTAACTACATTATCTTCTCTATCCATCGGTCTGTCACTGGGTATTTAGGTTATTTCCATGTGTTGACTGTTGTAAACAGTGTGGTTGTGTATGTAGGGATGCATGTATCTTTTTGAATTATAGTTTTGTCTGGATATATATGCCCAGGAGTGGGATTGCTGGATCCTATGGCAACTCTTGTTGTAGTTTAAGGAACCTCCATAGTGTTCTCTACACTGGCTTTACCAGTTTACATTCCTGCGAACAGTGCATGAAGGTTCTCGTTTCTGCACATCCTCTCCAGCATTTTGTGATTTGTAGATATTTTTAATGATGGCAGTTCTAACCTGTGTGAGCTGGTACCTCATTGTAGTTTTGATTTGCATTTCTCTCATAAGCAGCAATAATGAGCATCCTTCCACATGCCTGTTGGCCATCTGTAGGTCTTTGGAGAAATGTCTATTTACGTATTCCTGCTTTTGATTGGGTTGGTTTTTTTAGTTTTATGAGCTGTTTGTATATTCTGGAAATTAAGCCCTTGTGGGTCAAATCACTTGCAAATTTTTTTCTCAGTTTGTAGGTTTTGTTTCCATTTTGTTTATGGTTTCTTTTGCTGTACAAAGGCTTGTGAGTTTGATTAGATCCAGTTTGTTTGTTTTTATTTCTATTGTCTTGGGCAACTGACATCAAAAAACATTTTATTAGATGTTTGTACAATTTGTCAGTAGGTTTGGCCTGCGTTCTCTTCTAGTTTTATGGTATCGTGTATTTACATTAAGTCTTGAAGCCATTTGAGTTTATTTTTGTGCGTGGTGTGAAGGTGTGCGCTGCCTGCACGTGACTGTCCCTGCTGCACGTGCTGTGTGCGTTCACTGCCTGCACGTGACTGTCCCTGCTGCACGTGCTGTGTGCGTTCACTGACTGCACGTGACTGTCCCCGTTTTCTTAATTCTCTTGACAGTGGGCCCCTGTGTCCAGAACCACCCCCTGCAGGCAGATACCAAAATCCCACCATACTCAGGTCCCATATATAAAATGATACAGTGCACTCAGCCCTCTGTCTGTGTGGGTTCCACATCACGGAGAGCTGACTATAGTTGTTCTAAACAGGAATCAAGATTTTAAAAAATATTTTGTCAGTTCATACGTAATATTGAAAAATGATCATCTTAATAAACAGAAAAAAACATTCGATAGTTTGGCAACCATTTGATTAAAAAAAAAGAATCCTAGCACTTAATAAAGCCACATTCTTTAACCTGATGAATAATATCTGCAAAAGTAATTATACAAACTTCACACTCAGCTGTAAAATGTTACAAGCTTTTCCCTTGAGGTTGGGAATGAGACTGGGATAGCCTCTATCACTCTGTGTGGGCACTGCAGGAATCAACTCTTCCCCTCCCTCTCCGTTTCCCTGCCTGCTGGGAAGCTCAACTAAGCTTCATATTCTTTGCCTGTGTCTCTCTTATTAATATGAATTGTATTTCCTCTTCATTTTTTGACCTTGCATTTGCCTGGCATTAATTGTTCTTAATCTTTTTTTCTTTTTTTTAAAGTGGGCTGGGATAAATATTTCAATCAAGTACAATTTTGTTAACCTTTCTATGACTTTGGCACATCATTTACTGACATTATTTATTGGTCTTCTCATTTGTCAAATATGGATTACTGTTTATCTTTTATGGAAAAAAAAATCAATGAAAATAACTTCAAAGCATTTTAATAACAATATTAATTTATTGGAGGATACTGTTTAGACATCTCCATATAGCTGTACATTTCTGGTTTTAGATTTTTAAAATTTTCACAGAAATGTTAAATGATTTCAAGATTTTTTTTTTCTAGTATCATGCCTGCTTGCTTTCTTTATGCCTTTTTAGTTTAGTAACTTCCTTTTGAATAATTGCTTAATTCTCATCAAGGCTCTTTTAAATTTTCTTTTAAGATTGATTTATTTGTCTTATTTCAGTTACTTAATACATTGTTTTATAAGAGCCTTTTCTCTAGGTTCAAAGAAACAAGCCTTGAATTTTATGGACTTTCTTTGATCCCTTTAAATCTGTTTTATATATGTGGAATATTTGACTATAACTTCGAAAAAAGGCAATTTTAAAAGTCTGAATTACAAAATGTGATTGGTTCTCCATAGTTAACAGCTACACACTATGTTTTGCAGAATCTGCGAAATCCAAGCTGTTGACTGTACTACAATATCCTCATTTACAGTAAGAGAATGTGAGGGCTCCAGCAGGATGGGCTCCAGGCCAAGGCGGTACTTGTTCACAGGCCACACCAACGGCAGCATTCAGATGTGGGACCTGACCACCGCCATGGATATGGTCAACAAAAGCGAGGATAAGGGTATGTTCCTTAAGGAACAGTGTTCGTCACAGGGTAGGCTTTGGATGCAAATGATAACAGTGGTGTATGTTTTCCTAAGACGTAGGTGGTCCAACTGAAGAAGAACTACTCAAATTACTGGATCAGTGTGACCTGAGCACGTCTCGCTGCGCCACTCCTAATATCAGTCCAGCAACTTCTGTGGTTCAGCATAGCCGTCTTCGCGAATCAAGTTCTAGGTAGGTTCATGCACTGAATCGATTGCTTTTTGGAAAATTGGCTAAAATACTGTAATCACATAACCTTTTAAAACCAAATTTTTCAAAGTACATTTTAAAATCATACTTTGTCACTATTCAATTTTTAAAAATTTTTTTAAATAAAGTTCAATTTAGATGTCTGTTAACGTGATCAAGAATTCATTCAAAGGAAATTAGAAAAATCACATGTCCCCTTAGATGCTATGTGGAACTTTTGTTCCTATTGTCTCAGGGACATATTAACCAAAATTACCCCTTTAGTCTTAAACAGTATGTACTTTAATACAATGACATGTTTGCTTTTAGTTAAGCATATTTTTGAAAAATTCCAAAATGTGAACTAAGGGCCACATACTGAAACTATATTAGTTCCACATTGATTTTAAAGGTGTTTTTCCCCTGGCTTTTTTCAGCTATTTAGGAATCTAGCTTCATTGTGAATATATGTATGGTATTATTTGCATTGTTAATTTTATACACATAGTATATAGAGTGCTTAAGATATATTTTTATATAGCATGCTAAGATACATTTTTATGTATAATATTCTTTATATATATTTAAACTGGTAGTTTATTAGATGTGCCCCTGAAAATTCCCAAGACGACATGTGACTTTTGTATTTCAGTCTTCAGCTCCAGCACCATGAAACCATCCACGAAGCAGCTACTTATGGCTCCATTAGGCCTTACAGAGAAAGTCCTTTGTTAGCAAGAGCAAGGAGGACTGAGAGCTTTCACAGTTATAGGGACTTCCAGACTGTGAATTTGAACAGAAACATAGAAAGAGCTGTCCCTGAAAATGGTAACTTGGGTCCAATACAAGCCGAAGTTAAGAGGGCAGCGGGGGAATGTAATGTGTCTGAGAGGAAGTCTCCTGGAACAGAAGTTAAAAGCTTGAGAGAATCAGATAGTGTAGTGGAAGTTCATAGACTAGCCGAAGGTTTTCTGGAATCCAAGAAAAGGTCATCAGAAGATGAAAATGAAAATAAAGTGGAGTCACGGAAGAAAGGAGGGTTTGAAGGAGGAGGATTCCTTGGAAGAAAGAAAGTCCCTCACTTGGCATCTTCACCAAGTACGTCTGATGGAGGAACTGACTCACCTGGTACTGCATCCCCGTCTCCTACAAAGACTGCGCCCTCTCCTCGGCACAAGAAAAGTGATTCTTCAGGTCAAGAGTACAGCTTGTGACAACTCAGCAAAGTGAGTAGTAGTTTCATTATTCAGAAGAGAGTTAAACTCTACTGGATTTCAATTAGCTTTTACACCAAAACTTTACATATTAAGATTGGACTTCATTTAGTATCATCTTTTTGACAGAGTTACCTGGGTTAAGGAGATAAAATAACCATATCTCATCTGATCTTTTGGAAATTTTTTTTAGTTTTACAGGCACATTTAATAGATCATTTGTAAAGAAGGAGTCCATTTCCATGTTTATCTACTCTGGATTTTGGAAGCATAGTATTAATACCATGTCTCAATAAGATGGTGCCCATTATAGATGACCATCCCCTTAGAGTGTGAGAATCAACAGACTGCATTCCTTATGCTGATTTTGCCTGAGCTTTGTCTTGCAATGTTCTGTTTAACAAATTCCATAATGCTCTTTGGAACTTAATCTCCCAACCCTTACTGTGACTGCAGAGTGGTTTACCAGGTATTTAATGAGGTGCTACGTTTGTGGAAAAATATGTAATTCAAAAACACTATTGAATACCAGATTGCTCTGTGTAGTACTGAGTCCTTTAGGATAATTTTAATTGTGGTCATTTTCTGATTCTCATTGTTGGAGTACTTAAGTCTTGGCAAGCATTACCAATATTAAATGTCAAAAATCCATTTAAACTTTCTTTAAAGTTGGAGCAACTGTTTGAACAGATGAAATAAAGACAGTTTCAAGTGCCCAGAAAAGAAAACTACCAATTACTAATTTGCCTTGTTTGAGGAGCCACCATATTTTTTTCTTGTGTTAATAATGAAGATAATTAAATTAGAATGTGGCCATTTTGTTAAACTTAAGAGACTGCACTTCTGAATTTTTGGTTAAAGGTTTTGGCTGCTATAGAAATTTTATTTTAAATATAAGAACAAAAAAATCTTTTGTACTTTGATTTAATTGATTTCCAAATTTCTGCAAGTAAGGTAATTGTAAATTTAAAGCATTAAGCATTTATTGATGAATAATGTATATATTCCCATTCTGAGAAATATAAGTAGGTCAAGTCAAAATAAATTCTTTAAAGTTTATTATATTGCCAGTGGTTTCATAGACACTTTCTTGTAATTATTTGTCAAGTAAGGCAAATAAAAATGATTAAGACTAGGTGTTTTCAGTTATTTAAGGAATAGTAATCCTGTTTAAAGTGTACTTAGGTTTTGTTCATGCTTTGCTTCCTCCCATAATAAAGGAAAGAGGGAGGATCTTATATGTATGAAAACTAACTTGTATTGTCAGGGAAAAGGGTACACAAAGCATAATTTCAGTATTACCAAGGATTGTATTTATCTCTTAAACCCTTTTTCTCATTATTATACTCATGTAAAAAGTTGGGTGGGCAAGTAAGAAAACTAAAAATTAAATACTTACCCAGTCTTTTCCAAGAGTAAAAGGGCTCTTTATGGGATTTTAGTGTAATTCTGAAAAACAAAAGAACACCTGCAGCGGCAGCTCACTCTAGTTATTCTGTCAATATTTGCACTACAGTCAGGTTGTTTTTCTTCCCTGTAAAAAGAGCTTGCACCTTGATGGTGTAGCAGAAATTTGAGTCTATTCTGGCACGTAACTTTGTAAACTTCAGCAGATTATAATGAAAAATCTTAGGCATAGCAGGGATAGTTTCCTTTTTTAGTCCAAAAGGGGGAAAACCTCCAGAACCACCTGCACCATGTGAACCTCTCTCACTTCTTAGGAGAACAGGAGCACTGTCCATTGTGTGAGGAGGAATAAGATGTCAGAAAAAAGGCCATGTGAGGACGTGAGAGAAGATGGCCGTCTACAAGAGAGCTCTCACCAGAAACCAATCTCCATGGCACCTTGATGCCAGGCTCACAGCCTCCAGAACCATGAACAGATTTTTCAGCCGAGGTGCTAGAGTAGAACTCAGTCTCCTCTCTTTGAGCACACCAAAAAAAAAAAAAAATTACATCCAGAGACATGAAGATGCAATCAAGAGGTGAAAGGACAGGTGCACTCATGGTGTAATCAGATCCCATACCACCCAGCTGGACAACCCTCAGACTGGAGAATAATTAAATCACAGAACTTCTCCCACAGGAGTGGAAGCTGAGCCCCATGCCAGGCTCCCCAGCGCAGGGGTCAGTCTCTGGAGGAGGAGCCTCCAGAGCATTGGGGTTTGCAGGCCAGCAGGGCTTAACTGCAGGAGCCCCCCAGGATGGGGGGAACCGCCTCCACCCTCGGAGGACACACACACGTGCTCAGGGCGAAAGCTGAGACTCCACCCAAACCTGGGCCAGACCTACTTCCTGGTCTTGGAGGGTCTCCTTGGGAGGTGGGGGCGGCTGTGGCTGTCTGCCATCATAAAAGCTGGTGGCTGATACAGTGGGGACCTATGTGAATGCTGCGTGGAGTCAGACATTTTGAGTCCTTAGCACTGAGACCCAACAGCCTGTAAGCTCCAATGCTGGACGCCTCAGGCCAGACAACCAGAGGGGTAGGAAATGGCCCTGTCCATCAGCAGACAAGCTGCCTAGACTTCCTGACTCTCAGCCGCCCCTAGACACATCCTTTGACAGAGCTTGGCCCACCAAAGGCCCAAGACCTTGCTGCACACACCAGTAAGGAGGCATGAGCCCCTCCCACCCAGAAAACCTACACAGAGCCTCACCCATCAGGGAGCAGACGCCAGAAGCAAGGATAGTACGGTTCTGCAGAACTGAGTTTATAACACAGATCAGAGTCTACGCTAGGACCAACTGGTTCCTGATCCTCTGCTGGGACACAAAGGATATCCCCTACAAAGGGCCCCTTCTCTAAGATGGAGAAGCGTAACTAAGCTCCTACACACACAAAAATACAAACAAATGTCAACAATGAGCAGAGGAATACGTCCCAAAGGAACAAGATAAAACCCCCACAGAATAGCTAAGTGAAGTGGAGATAGCCAGCCTGTCTGTGAAAGAGTGCAGAGTAATCACCCTAAAGAGGATCCAAGAACCTGGTGAAAGAATAAAGACAAAAATTTTAATGAAGAGCTAAAGTGCAAACAGATGAACAATAATTGAAACATACACTAGAAGGAATCAATAGCAGAATAAGTGAGACAAAGAATGGAAGAAACCCCTGGGATAACGTTAAATGCACCAATGTTTGCATTATAGGTGGGTCACAGAAGGAAAAGAGGGAGAGAAAGGGCCTGAGAAAATATTTGAAGTGGTAACAGCTGAAACATGGGAAAGGAAATAGTCACCCAGCACAGACAGTCCCATACAGGATAAGCCCAAGGAGGAACATGCTGAGACACACAGTAGTCAGACTGACCAAAAAAAAAGACAAAAAGAAAATATTAAAAGCAACAAGGGGAAGAGCAACAAATAACATACATGGGAGTCCCCTAAGACCGTCAGCTGATTCTTCAGCAGAAACTCTGCAATCCAGAAGGCATGATATATTTAAAGTGATGAAAGAGAATCCTACAACCAAGAATACTCTACCTAGCAAGGCTCTTGTTCAGATTTGACAGAGAGATAGAAAGCTTTATACACAAGCAAAAGCTAAGAATTCAGTACCGTCAAACTAGCTTTACAGCAAAAGCCAAAGGAAGTGGAAAAGCCCAAAACACTAGAAACAAAATTACCCTTGGGAAAGCTCACTGGTAAAGGCAAACTTCAAAATACAGAGCAAATATTAACAGACATAAAAGGAGAAATGGACAGGAACACAATAACACTGGGGGGACTTGAACATCCTACTTACCTAAATGGGCAGATCGTCCATCCAGACAGAAAATTAGTAAGGAAACAGGCCTTAAATGACACAATAGCTTAGATAGGCTTAATTGATATTTATAGGACATTCCATCCAAAAGCAGGAGAATACACTTTCTTCTCAAGTGCACACAAAACATTGTCCACGATAGATCACATCTTGGATCACAAATCAAGCCTCGGTAAATTGAAGAAAACTGAAATCGTAATCAAGTATCTTTCCCAGCCTCGGTGCTATGAGATTAGAAATCAGCTATAAGAAAAAAACTGCAAAACACACAAACGTGGAGGAAAAAAATGAATCTATGTATATACTTTGTGTGACAGATGAAAAACAACAGAATTATAATTCTCATGATGTCAAGTTTTCCCAGTAATTATGAAATAAGTATTTTCATGTCAACTGGATAAGTATTGTTATCCTCTTTCAAGATGAGATTACCAAGGCCCTCTGAGGATCAATAGCTTCACCACAAAGCTCCTTAGCTACTGAGCCACCTCATGAACCCACATCTGTCTCTGCAGCCTGTGGTCTTTTTCTGGCTTTCTCATCCAGGCTTACATATCAGAGCCACCTGAGGTTATCTGCTAAATATGTATCTCTGCCGGTTGGGACTCACGTCTTACAAAATGTGTTACATTGATTCTAATGTACATCGATTATTCAGAATATCCTGTTTTCTTAAATGGGCTCACCTTTATCATTATGTGTAAACTGTAAATACAACCCAGAGCTGTTAAGAGTATTTTTTCATAAATATATTAAATCAAACTTGGTTCACAGTTAAATATTTATTAAGCAAACCACCTTTCGATTAATTACATGATATCTGTGCATTGGAAATAAACTACTATTCACGTGTGACATAATTAAGTTCCTACTCACTGAATTATTCCACCTGGACTATGTTTTATTTACAGGTTGTTCAGGTTGAATTATATTGATGCCAAGATGATTTTTAGGTCAGCATAAGGTACCAATACAGATCTCACATTCAGGCAGCAATGACAACAGATCATCGATAAGTGCAGTTCTTAGTTGAGCTTACGCAAGCATAGCTGTGCGCTCTCATCAGTTACTGTTAGACACCATACAGCAGGTCTTGAAACTGAAGCTGAGCATGTGATGGGACCAGAGCCAGGAGGTGTACAGAGAGCTGTCTGCTGTCGCCTCGGCAAAGGAGAAGTGGGCGAGGACCGGAGTCCCAGTGCACAGCATGTATTCTTTCAGGTTCTTCACAAAACCGGGTCTCCACATGAGGAACACCTGGAGGCTTTTAGAAGTACTGACACCTCAGTGCCACCCCAGACCAGTTGAATCAGAATATCTAGGGGTGAGTCTGACTGTTGAGTAGAGGCTTGGCACCGGGTACCACCTAAAGCAGGAAGACAACATCGTGTGCTTCTCTGAAATCGATACAAGTCATGTTCAGAGTTGTTGCGGGGTTGGTGTGGGTGGAAGCCATGCAGGCTTCTGTCCCCTGTGAGCCAGGGGATCAAAACGTGAACGAGTCAGCTAATGAATTCATGGATTCGTTTGTAGCAGTTCTAACGAGGGGGCAGAACTTGGGCTTAACACTGGTCTGTGCTTTTGACACTTACTGTTGGCAAGGCTTGTCCAGGAGTTGGTCATTCTGAGGAGCTGCTCTTTCGCAAATTGGGATAAAGTCTCAGTGCCCTCAAAGTCCATGGTCTTTCTTTGACTGCTGGACAGTTAGTGTGATTCCTCATTTTCAGGCAGAATAGGCAAAGTTATTCCTTGTGCTCCAAGTTTTGACAGCTCAGCTTTGGGGTAATCTACTTATCTCTGAATGTAATTCACAAAATATGTCCAACAATTGTGTTTGAGATATACAGACTCAAAAGTAATTTCCCAGAATCATTAAGACCTCTAAGAATGAAGAAGAGGTTTTCTTACAGTGTTTTCTGTGAAGAATAAACTTAAATACTTTTCATTTTATGTTTACTTGGGGAGGAAAGTGTTTCTTGAGGTAGGACTTACCAATAACTTTCTAATCCAAATAGAGTATATAACAAAAACTTTTTGACTCATGGAAATTGGTCATTAGTCACTTTAACAGTTAAAGTACCAATTTCTCCTTTTAATGATTCTAGTAGTTCTCTGAAATGAAGGAATATAGGACAGATATGTTAAACATGTATATTTATGTGTTATTTTAAACATTTTCAAAGCTGGAAGGAACATAAATTTTCTTCTTTAATTCCACGTAGGCTAGTTAAAAATGCAAATAAAGCAGTAGTTTCCATATAGAATGTGCCAAGGTGAAGGTATTCCTGGGTATTCAGTGAATTGACAATTCTATAAAAAGTAATGACTAGAGTGTCAAAATTATGTAAAATATCAAAACAGTTCATTTTTCTCTTTGAAATATATAAGTTAGCTGCTTGTTCCTCAGATTTTTAGAAGATTCACACATGTAAGAACAGACATTTATAAGTATATGTGGTTTGGTAAATACTTATCCCTAAACATCATAATCAAATAGAAACCTACACAGTCAAATGTATAGCCTCAATGCAGTTTGTTTCTCTTTGAGTGTTTCGGCTTGATCTGACATTGGGATTTGATTTTGCAGCTGTTACTAGAATGGTTCCTCACTGGTTTATTTCAACTTCCATAAACAAGGAGCTGAGAGCAGAAGCAGTGTTCTGCTGCTTAAAGCAGCAGCAATGACATCCTCTCAGAAGAACCCCTTAGCTTTTAAATTAGTAACTTACCTGTAGCAACTGTGGGCCAACCTGAAATTGCCACTGAATATTCATTTAAATAGCCGTGTCACTGCCAAACATAGCCAAGTGACAGTTACGTGCTTAGTGTCCTCAAAATAAGGAGAGCAAAATAAGCATTTTCACTTGGACATAAAATTTCAGAAACCCCTCATTTTAGACTGCCAGAAAAACAACTTAGACCTCGATTAGGGAGAAATAATTTCAAAAACACTCATCTTTAAAGGATTACAACATGACAAGCAATAGCTTTTCAGCATTTATGATATCTGATAACCCAGTGGTGATGAGGGGTGGGGCCTGCATCCAGCTTATGTCTTACAGGTTTCCATCCTTCACAGGTGGGTGTCGGTGAATGTGGTGTGTTCCTTAGTCACAGAGCTGAAACCCTTGATGGCGTTCATCAGGTCCTCTTCATCCACATACTGAAAAGACACCAGTCCTCACTGGTTAGGATATTTGCTGGCAACAGTGTTACACAAAATGTATATCTTTTGAGCATTAAAAGGTTAAGACATGGCACAGTGTAAGCCTCAGTTTTCTCATCCGAAAGTGGGGAGGTTTCATATGATTCAGTTCAGAATTTAAGCAGAAGAGCCAGAATGCAAGCTGTTGTGCTTCATTATGTCCGATCTTCTTAGTGTTTTTTTTTTTAATTGAATAGGGCTATGAATACGGATTATAATGTTATAATGAACAGATAATTTGCCACATACGGATATCTTAAAAAGCTTTCACTGAATTGCTTTGCATACTGCCTATTACTAGTATGGTCAAAAGTAAGCAAAAATGTCAGCACAGTACAATAGTGAAGAATGGAGGTGCTGTAATCAGTGCTTTTAAGATCCCCAGTTCCAAAAAAAAATTACGATTAGATGTGTGTCCTTGGGTAAGAGCACACATGCATCTAGCCTTCAATGTAATATATTGAACTATATGAAATTGCCATTTTGTATGTCAAATATGATCAATTAACAAATTCTTTGTTTCAACCTAATATAATTATTCCTGACATAGAAACGTCACATCTGAAATGGAGTCACAGAATTCAGTAGTCATCATAACTTCAAACAGGCTCATGATTTTAAAGTCCTTATTATATATCATCATCCTAACAAACCAGAAGGACTATCAATTTTATTTTGTGTGTATGTGTGACTGAAATCTGGAGCCATGAAAGTTTATTTCTTGCCATTAGTTAAGGAAGTCTTTATGAAAATCATCAACATTTCAGTGAAGCAAAAGTGAGAATTAGGGGGGCAGAGAGTGAGTGAGAGTCAAATGTAGAACCAGAGCTAGGGACTCAAAAAAGTATTAGATAATGATGAGGTTAACTTTTTGTATCCCCTGGGCTGGAGTTATGAAAAGTGAGGTTTATACATACCAATGCTCTTATATTTATCATGATTTTCTGAGTTTTTTGAAAAGAAACTATAGATCCTATTGAGAGACTCTCTTTCTCCTCTAACCATAAACGAGAAGGAAAATACGTATCTTTTTTTTTTCTTTTAGTAAAATAGGAGCTTGTACTTCATGTCTCAATTAGGCATGTTCCAGTGTTTTCAGTCATGTCCTGTCCAAGTTAATGAAGTAGAACCAGTTCATCTCTTCACTTACACATGAATGTATTTTTTGAGCCTCTATTGTGTGCCAAAAGAATAAGACAGTTTCTCCCCCACTACTCAGGCAGGTAAACGTGTCGTTACAAAATAATTGGGTAAGTGGTCAGAGGGATGAACTGAGTGTTTGGGAGATGATTGTTCTGCGGGGTACAGGAAACCATGCCACCTGTTACATACTTGTGTTTAACAAAGGCTCCAGATTAGGAAACGACTCACCAGTCCGCTGTCATGGCCCATGATGGTTTCCCACAGTGAGTCGTCTATCAAGACCTTCTTGTCTTGAATGTCCATGAGTTGGCTGACACTCCGGTGGAGAGAGCCTTGGGAATAGGTCTGACTGCCGTGACTCTGACTTGGGATGCGCAGAACAGACAGGCTTCGGTTGCTCCTAATGCTCACAGGTGTCCCAGACCGGGGGATTTTGGTATCAGCTAAGCCCTGAAGAGAAAGTTGCTCTTGGTGAGTAAGGTCTAAAGAAAATGGGCTTTAAGCAAGAGAAAAAATCATGTGTCACATTGTCAACGAAGGGAACACTGTCCCCATATCCTACACAATTGTGTACATCAGGAATACTGTAGCTCACAACTTCCTGGTAAAGTGAGATAATAAGCTAATGGTCTTATTAGACAGCCAGTGTCCTTGGGGCCTCCAAGAGCTCATGTACTGGCTGGGGCACTGGCTGTGTTTCCCTGTGGACAGGGCTGCTGCATAGCAAAGCAGTAGAGTGAGGGTGAGGGGTAGCAAGGTAAGCTCCTCATGGCCATCAGCACAGAACCTCCTCGACAACTTTCCTTTCCCAGAGAAAAGAGCAGTATTCTCTCATAATCACTTACTAAGTGAGCAGTTGTATTTCACTTTAAAATTCCTGGATTTATGTACAGAACTTGACTCTTACCTTCTTTTCTCATCCCACCTTGTTCCCCTTGTTGCAAAGCTTCCAAAATAAAGAGGACGCAAAACACATCAGAAAGAAAAGTACTCTAGGATTAGGTTCTAGAATGTGCCATTAAGAAATGTAGCCACTCTAAACATCAGGTTTCTGATTGAGCTGATTTAACCAAACTGTGTGGCTTATCATCATGCAGTTGACACACCATGCAGAGATCATGCATTATGCAGCACACAGAGGTACCTCCAAGTGCACAGTGTAACTCTTTAGGGTGACATTGCTCGACACATCAGATACATCAGCCACAGAGTCAAACTGAAAACCAAAGTGGAGGATCAGTCTGTGGAACATTTAAAAACAAATGCTATGGAGGGAAGAATCAAGATGGGGGAATAAAAAGGACTTTGGGTCTCACCTCCTCCCACAAATGCATCAGAAATACATCTACACATGGATGGATTCTCACGTGATACCTTACTGAATGATGGCAGTAGGTATCAGACACCCAGAAGTGCAAGAAAGAACTCCATATAACCAAGGGAAAAAGGAATCTGGATGGGACCTGGCCCCGGGGAAGGAGCCGTGGAAGAGGAAACTGTTCTGTGCCCTGGGAAGCCCCTTCACTGGCCAGGAGGTCAGTCTGGACAGAAAGCAAGCTTCAGAGACTCAGAAGATGAATGTACTGACTGGTGCTCTGGCTATGGTGGAAGCAGGCAGAAGACAGACTGGCAAAGAGGACTGGTGTTATCTTGCTGCAGTACATGGCCCAAGATGCACACCGGCCTGTACGTGCAGGGGCTGGGTGCTGAAACTTGGGGTTCAGAACGGGCCCAGGGAGAGCACAGGTTGGCTACACAAAGACAGCCAGAAAGGGCTAAAGTGTGATTGCAGAAAAAGCCTGGGCCCACCCCAGCAGCAAAGTACTGTTGCTAAAGGGTGTGTGAAGGGGTGGGCGTGGCCTGCCATAATAGCCTCTTTCATCAAGCTGCCTCTAAGGGCTCTGGGAGCAGGACAGTAGGTGTTTCCATGTCTGGCACCAGTCTGGTCTCAGCAGCTATGAGCTTTGTGGCATGTACATGCAGAGGTGGGGCTGGGGGGCTTCCACAGCTCCCATGATGGCTCCAGGTACATGACCACTGTGGTCCCGACTTCAGTGAGTGGGCACCTAAGGATCTGTGCTGGTGGCCTTGTAACCACAGCGCCTGAGGGACACCAGGGCCAAATGCTGCATTCCCAGCGGAGGCCGTGCCAGGGGTATTGCCAACAGTTCATTCTGTGAGCCTGTGCAGGTGACACCACAGGATGCACCCCACAGTAGACAGCTCTGGGGAGGGAATACCCCAGCCAAAGCACCTCTCCCAGCAGGAGCTCTCCAGTTCTGGCTACCTCTCACTGCAGCTCAGCAATGGAACCGAGGGCTTCTACTCCAACAACTCAGGAGCAGGCCCTGCCCCTGACATGTAGCGACAACACAGAGCAAAGAAGAGGCCCACTAAATGTGTGAAGGCGGGATTAGAACAAAAATGTTTACAGGTTGTAAGGAAATGCAAAAGATGCTGAATAGCCAAAGCAATCTTGAGAAAGAAAAATGAAGCTGGAGGAATCAGACTCCCTGACTTCAGACTATACTACAGAACTACAGTAATCAGGAGTATGGCACTAAACAGAAACAAATATAGATCAATGGAACAGCATAGAAAGTTCAGAAATAACACCCAGGCACCTGTGGTCACCTAGTCTATGGCAAAGGAGGCAAGAATATACAGTACAGAAAAGAGTTTCTTCAATAAATGGTGCTGGGAAAACTGGACAGCTTCAAGTAAAAGGATGAAATTAGAACACTCTCCTAAGACCATACCCTAAAATAAACTCAAATGGATTAAAGACCTAAATGTAAGACCAGACACCATAAAGGAAAACATAGGAAAAACACTTGCTGACATAAAGCACAGGAAGATCTTTTCTGACCCACCTCTTAGAGTGATGAAAACAAAAAGAGTAGGTAATAAAAGATACTCCTTACAAATGGCTTCACAGGCAAATTCTACCAAACATACAAAGAAAAATTTTAAACACTGATCCTTCTCTAACTCTTCCAAAAGACTGAAGAGAAGGGAACACTCCCAGAGACATTCAATTAAGCCACCATCACCTTGATACCAAAACCAGACAAAGACACCACCAAAAAAGAAAATTACAGGCCAATATCATTGGTGAATATAGATGCAAAAATTCTCAGCAAAATATTAGCAAACAGAATCCAACAATACATAAGAAAGATCAAACACCATGAACAACTTCGATTCATACTAGGGTCACAAGGATGATTCAACATATGTAAATCAATCAAGATGATACACCACATCAGAAAAGACAAACACCACATGATCATGTTAATAGATATATAAAAATCATTTGATAAAAGTTAACCATTTATGATTTACAAAACTCTAGAAAGTGGGCACAGAGGGAACCAATCTCAACATAACAGGGCTATAAATGACAAATCCACAACAAACATCATGCTCAATGGTGAAAAACTGAAAGTATTTCCTCCAAGATCAGGAAAAGACAAGGATGTCCAATCTCACCACTATAATTGACTATATTTTTGAAAGTCCTGCTGCTGCTGCTGCTAAGTCACTTCAGTCGTGTCCCACTCTGTGCAACCCCATGGACTGCAGCCACCAGGCTCCCCCGTCCCTGGGATTCTCCAGGCAAGAACACTGGAGTGGGTTGCCATTTCCTTCTCCAATGCATGAAAGTGTAAAGTGAAAGTGAAGTCACTCAGTCGTGTCTGACTCTTAGCGACCCCATGGACTGCAGCCCACCAGGCTCCTCCATCCATGGGATTTTCCAGGCAAGAGTACTGGAGTGGGGTGCCATTGCCTTCTCCCTTTGAAAGTCCTAGACAGAGCAATCAGAAGAAAAATGAAGAGAATCCAAATTGGGAAAGAGGCAAAACTGTTACTGTTTGCAAATGACATCATACTATACATAGAAAATTCAAAAGGTTCCACCAGGAAACTTTTAGAACCTATCAATGAATTTGATAAAGTTGCAGGATACAAAATTAATACATAGAAATCTCTTGCATTCCTATACACTAACAATGAAAGATTGGAGAGAGAAATTTAAGAAACAATCCCATTTACAACTGCATCAAAAAGAATAAAATACCCAAGAATAAACCCAAGGAAGCAATGGACCTGTACTCAGAAAACTATAAGATACTGATGAAAGAAAGATGACACAAACGGAGAGATACAGCATATCCTTGGCTTAGATGAATCAATATTGTGAAAATGACTACACAACCCAAAGCGGTCTACAGATGTAATGCAATCCCCATCAAAGTACCAATGGCATTTTTCAAAGAACTAGAACAAAAATTTTTAGAATTTATAAAAGATCCTGAATAGCCAAAGCATCTTGAGAAAGAAAGACCTGCTGGAGGAATCAGGGCCCCTGACTTTACTACAAAACTACAGTAATCAAAACTGTACAGTTTTGGCACAAAAACAGAAATATGGATCGATGGTACAGGATAGAGCCTATAAATAAACCCATGCACCTATCATCTACCTATGAAGAGAGGCAAGAATATACCAATGAGAAAATATGGTTTCTTCAATAAGTGGTCCTGGGGAAAAATGGGCAGCTACAAGTAAAAGAATGAAATTAGGACAATTCCTAAGACCATACATGAAAATAACTCAAAATGGATTAAAGACCTAAATGGAAGTCCAGACACTATAAAACTCTTGGTGGGAAGTATGGGCAGAACATTCTTTGAGATAAGCAAGAATCTTTTCATATATGCAGCAGGATATTTTCACATTTACCTCCTAGAGTATGGTAAATAAAAACAAACAAGTGAGATGTAATTAAACTTAAAAAGTTTTGCACAGCAAAGGAAAACACTGAAATCAAAAAGACAAACCACAGAATGGGAAAAAAATATTTGCAAACCATGTGACCAGAAAGGGATTAATCTCCAAAGGGTATGAACAGCTCATACAGCTCAATAAAAAAATAAAAGCACAATCAAAATACGGGCAGAATATCCAAACAGACATGTCTCTACAGGAGACATCCAGGTGACAAAAAAAAAAAAAACAAAAACAGGTGAAGAGATGCTCAATATCACTTATTATTAGACAAATGCAAATAAAAACTACAATGAAGTGTCACCTCGCAGCTGTCAGAATGGCCATCATCAAAAAAGTCTGAACAATAATTGCTTGAGAGGTTATGGAGAAAGGGGAACCCTCCTACCCCTGTTGGTGGGAATGCAAATTGGTACAGCCACTATGGAGAATAGGATGGAGGTTCCTAAAGAAACTAAAACTACCATACACACCTGGGCATATATTCAGAGAAAATCATACCAGGAAAAAGTAAACGCAGACCAGTGTTCATTGCAGCACTACTGACAACAGCCAGGACATGGAAGCAATCTGAATGTCCATCAACAGATGTGGTATATACACATAATGGACTATTACTCAGCCATTAAAGAAGGAAACAATCCCATTTAAAGGAACATGGATAGACCTAGAAATCATACTAAGGGAACTAAGCCCAACAGACAAAGGGAAATGTCATATGATACCAGTTATATGTGAAATCTAAACATGATACAAATGATCTTAAAAAACAGAAACAGACTCACAGACTTTGAAAATAAAACAAACACAGTTACAAAGGGGAAAGTTACGGGTAGGAATAAATTAGAAGGTTATGATTAACATATATACACTACTGTGTATAAAACAGATAATCAACAAGGACCTAATATATAGCACAAGGAACTCAATGTAATACTCTGTAATAATCTATTATGGAAAAGAATCTGAAACAGCATTAATGTATGTACTGTTGATTTTCAGTCATCCAGTCATAGCTGACTCTTTGTGACCCCATGGACTGTAGCACACTAGGCATCCCTGTCCCTCACCATCTCCTAAAGTTTGCCCAGGTTCATTTCCATTGCATGGGTGATGCCATCCAGCCATCTCACTGACACCCTCTTCTGTCCTCAATGTTTCCCAACATCAGGGACTTTTCCAATGAGTTAGCTGTTCACATTAAGTGACCAAAATATCAGCTTCAGCATCAGTCCTTCCAATGAATATTCAGGGTTGACTTCCTTTAAAATTGACTGGTTTGATCTCCAAGGGACTCACAGGAATCTTCTCCAGTCTTCTCTAGTTCAAAGGCATCAATTCTTTGGTGCTCTGCCCGCTTTACAGTCCAGCTCTCACAACTGTATGTGACCATTGAGAAGACCATAGTCTTGACTATACAGACCTTTGTTGCACAGTGATGTCTCTGTTTTTCAACACACTGTCTAGGTTTGTCATAACTTTCTTGCCAAGAAGCAATCATCTGATTTCATGGCTGTAGTCACCATCTTCAGTGATTTTAGAGCCTAATAAGAGGAAATCTGTCACTGCTTCCACCTTTTTCCCTTCTATTTGCCACGAATGAATGGGATTGGATGTCATGATCTTAGTTTTTTTTAATACTTATTTTTAAGTCAGCTTTTTCACTCCCCTCCTTCACCCTCATCAACAGATTCTTTAGTTCCTCTTTGCTTTCTGCCATTAGAGTGGTATCATCTGAGATTGTTAATGTTTCTCCCACCTGTCTTGATTCCAGCTTGTAACTTATCCAGCCCGGCATTTCTCATGATGTGCTCAGTGTATAAGTTAAACAGGGTGACAATAGATAGCCCTGTCATACTTCTTTCTCAATCCTGAACCAACCAGTTGTTACATATAGGGTTCTAACAGTTGCTTCTTGACTTGCATATAGGTTTCTCAGGAGACAGGTAAGATGGCCTGGTATTCCCATCTCTTTAAGAGCTTTCCACAGTTTGTTATGATCCACACAGTCAAAGGCTTTAGTGTAGCTGATGAAACAGAGGTAGATGTCTTTCTGGAATTCCCTCGCTTTCTCTATGATCCAGTGAATGTTGACAATATGTACTGCTGCTGCTGCTAAGTCACTTCAGTCATGTCCAACTCTTTGCGACCCCATAGACAGCAGCCCACCAGTCTCCCCCATCCGTGGGATTCTCCAGGCAAGAACACTGGAGTGGGTTGCCATTTCCTTCTCCAGTGCATGAAAGTGAAAAGTGAAAGTGAACTCGCTCAGTCGTGTCTGACTCTTCGCGACCCCATGGACTGCAGCCCACCAGGCTCCTCCGTCCATGGGATTTTCCAGGCAAGAGTACTGGAGTGGGTTGCCGTTGCCTTCTCTGGACAATATGTACTATGTATAACTAAATCACTTTGCTGTATAGCTGAAACTAACACATCAATGTAAATCAACTATACTTCAGTATAAACTATTTTAAGATAAATAAGGAAAATAAAAACTTTTCTGTGAAAGACACAAAAAATAATTAAAAATGCATTGAGGCAAATGACAATGAAAACACAACCATACAAAATCTGGGCAATGCAGCAAAAGCAGTTCTGGTGAGACAGACGTTCACAGCTATATTGAATTTATTTAAGAACAGAAAAATCTCTAATAAACAACTCAACACATCATCTAAAAGAGAAAAGGAAGAAACAAAACCTAAAGTCGGCAGAAACAAGCAGATAAAAAAAAATCAGATAGGAAATAAATTAGAGATTTTAAAGTTATAGAAGAAGATGCAACGAAATTAAATAAGAAAAGGAAGAGGAGAATTGACAACTGATACTACAGAAATGAACAAAGAGAAAACTGTGAAGAATTATTTTGTCAACAAATTCAACAACGTACAAGAAACAGACAAGTTTTGAGAAACACAGTGTACCAAAACTGAAGTAAGAAGAAATAAGATTACCTGAACAGTCCATTCACTAGCAGTGGAACAGAATCTGTAATTTAAATAAAACTTACAAACAAAACTCCAGGGTCAGATGTTTTCTCAGGCAAATTCTACCAAACATACAAAGAAAAACGTTGATCCTTCCCAAACTCTTCCAAAAGACTAAAGAGGAGGGAACACTCCCAAAGGCATTCCATGAGCATACCAACACTGATACCACAACCAGTGCAAGTGAAAGTCGCCCAGCCATGTCCGACTCTTTGCGACCCCATGGACTATAGAGTCCATGGAATTCTCCAGGCCAGAATACTGGAGAGGGTAGCCTTTCCCTTCTCCAGGGGGTCTTCCCAACCCAAGGATCAAACCCAGGTCTCCTGCATTGCAGGCAGATTTTTTACCAGCTGAGCCATAAGGGAAGCCCAAGAATACTGGAGTGGATAACCTGTCCCTTCTCCAGTGTATCTTCCTGACCCAGGAATTGAACCGGGGTCTCCTGCATTGCCAATGGATTTTTTTTTTTTTTTACCAACTGAGCTATCATGGAAGCCCCACCACAACTAAAGTCACTACCAAAAAAGATAATTATAGGTCAATATCATTGATGAATACAGATAGAAAAATTCTCAACAAAATATCAGCAAACCAAATCCAACAATACGTAATAGATACCATATACCATGAATAACTTGGATTCATCCCAGGGTCACAAGTATGGTCCAACAAGTGTAAATCAGTCAATGAAATATGACATATCAAAAAAGCAAACACCACATGATCTCAATAGAAATAGAAAAAGCATTTGATAAAATTCATCACCCATTAAAAAAAAAAAAAAAAAAAAAAAACCTCTCCAGAGAGTGGGCATAGAGGGAACCAATATCAACATAATAAGGCCATATTTGGCAAATGCTCAGCAAATACAATTTTCAATGGTGAAAAACTAAAAGTGTTTCTTCTAAGATCAGGAAAAGACAAGGATGTCCACTCTTGCCACTATTATTCAACATACTTTTGAAAGTCCTAGCATGGCAATCAGAGAAGAAAAAGAAAAAGAATCGTAATTGGAAAAGAAAAAGTAAAATTGTCACTATTTGCAAATGATATGATACTATATGTACAGAATTCTAAAGATGCCATCAGAAACTTTTTAGGGGCCATCAATGAATTTGGTAAAGTGACAGGATACAAAATTAATACACAGAAATCTCTTGCCTTCCTATACACTAACAGTGAACGATCAGAAAGAGAAATTCAGGAAACAATCCCATTTACCACTGCCTCAAAAGGAATAAAACAACTACGAATAAATTTATCTAAGGAAGCTAGAGACTCATACTCAGAAAACTGTAAGATTTTGATGAAATCAAAGATGGCACAAAGACATGGAGAGAGATAGCATAGCATTGGATTAGAAGAATCAATATTATGAAAATGACTATACTTCCCAAAGCAATCTATAGATGCAATGCAATTCCTATCAAATTATCAATGGCATTTTTCACAGAATTAAAACCAAAAGACCCCAAATAGCCAAAGTAACATAAGAAAGAAAAATGGAGTGGGAGAAATCAGGCTACCTGACTTTATACTACAAAACTACAGTAAACAAAACAGTACCGCATTGGAACAAAGAAATTGTATCAATGGTACAGGGTTGAAAGTCCAGAAATAAACGCATGCACCTGCTATCACCTATTCTATGACAAATAAGGCAAGGGCATACAACAGAGAAAAGATAATTTCTTCAGTATGTGGTGCTGGAAAAAGTGGACAGCTACAAATAAAAGAATGAAATTGGAATACTTTCTAACATCATACACAAAAATAATTCAAAATGGATTAAAAACCCCAATGTAATTCCAGACACTATAAAACTCTTGGAGGAAATATAGGCAGAACATTCTTTGACATAAACTGCAGTAAGATTTTTTTCTGATACACCTTCTACAGTCAGGAAAATAAAAATAAAAACAAATGAGATCTAATTAAACATAAAAAGATTTGCACAGCAAAGGAAACCACTGACAAAAAGGCAAACCATAGAATGGGGAAAAAAATATTTGCAAATGATGTGATCTACAGGGGGTTACTTTCCAAAGAGTATAAACAGCTCCTGCAGCTCAATATTGAAAAAAAAAAAAAAAAAAAAAACGACAATCAGAATATGGGCAGAAGGTCCAAATAGACATTTCTCTACAGAATGTATACAGATGGCCAAAAAACACATGAAAAGATGCTCAATAACACTAATTATTAGAGAAATGTAAATCAAAACTACAATGAGGTGTCACCTCACAGCAGTAAGGATGGCCATCATCAAAAAGTCTATAAACAATAAATGCTTGAGAGGGTGCGGAGAACAGGGAACCCTCCTACACTGTTGGTGGAAATATAAATTGTTAACAGTCACTATCAAGAACAGCATGGAGTTTCCTTAAAAAACTTGAGCTACCATGTAACACAGCATTCCCATACCTGGGCATATATCCAGAAAAATCATACTTGGAAAAGGTACATGTGCCCCAATGTTAACTGCAGCACTATTTACAATAGTGATGACATGGAAGAAACAAATGTACATTAAAAGATGAGTGGACAAACATGTGGTACATAGTCATAGTGGATTATTACTCAGTCATTAAAGCAGGAAATAATGCCATTTGAAGCAACACTGATGGGCCTAGAAATCAGCATACTAGGTGAAGTGAGTCAAACAGAGAAAGACAAATATCATCTGATATCTCTTACATGTGGAATCTAAACGTGGTATAAACGAACTGACAAAAAAAGAAACAGACTCATAGACTTAGAAAACAAACATATAGTTACAGAGGGGAAGTTCTGGGTAAGGGTAAATTAGGAGGTTGTGAATAACATATATACACTACCACATATACAACAGATAATCAACAGGGACCTAATGTATGGCACAGAGAACTCTGCTTAATATTCTGTAATAAGCTATATGGGGAAAGAATTTGAAACAGCATTAACGTACATATATGTCTAGTCAAGGCTATGGTTTTTCCAGTGGTCATGTATGGATGTGAGAGTTGGACTGTGAAGAAGGCTGAGCACTGAAGAATTGATGCTTTTGAAGTGTGGTGTTGGAGAAGACTCTTGAGAGTCCCTTGGACTGCAAGGAGATCCAACCAGTCCATTCTGAAGGAGATCGGTCCTGGGATTTCTTTGGAAGGAATGATGCTGAAGCTGAAACTCCAGTACTTTGGCCACCTCATGCAAAGAGTTGACTCATTGGAAAAGACTCTGATGCTGGGATGGATTGGGGCAGGAGGAAAAGGGGACGACAGAGGATGAGATGGCTGGATGGCATCACTGACTCGATGGACGTGAGTCTGAGTGAACTCCGGGAGTTGGTGATGGACAGGGAGGCCTGGCGTGCTGCAATTCATGGGGTCGCAAAGAGTCGGACACGACTGAGCTACTGAACTGAACCATCTCACACTGATCAGAATGGCCATCATTAAAAAGTCTACAAACAACAAATGCAAGAGTGGCTGTACAGAAAAGGGAACCTTCTTGTATTACTGGTGGGAATGTGAACTGGTGCAGCCAACTGTGAAAAAAAAGTATGGAGGGTTCTCAAAAAACTAAAAATAGAGCTACCATATGATCCAGCAATCCCACCCCAGGGCATATATCCAGAAAAAAAAATTAATTCAAAAAGATAAATGTAACCAATGGAAATTTGCTGTATGACTCAGGCAGCTCAAACTGGAGCTCTGTAACAACCTAAAGGGGTGGGAAAAGGTGGGAGGTGGGAGGGAGGTTCATGAGTGAGGGGGCATATGTATACTCATGGCTAATTCATGTTGATGTATGGCAGAAATCAAACCAATATTGTAAAGCAATTATCCTTCAATTAAAAATAAATTTAAAAAATACATGTACCCCAATGTTCACACCAGGACTATTTGCAAAGTCAAGATACGGAAACAACTTAAATGCCCATCAACAGAGCAATGGATAAAGAAGATGTAGTACATATATACAATGGAATATTACTCAGCCACAAAAAAAGAATGAAATAATGCCATTTGGAGCAACATGGATGGGCCTAGAGATTATCACACTAAGTGAAGTAAGTCAGAGAGAAAGACAAATACCATACAATATTACTTATGATGGAATCTAAAATACAAAACAAATGAACCCATATTCAACAGAAACAGACTCACAGAGAACACACTTTTGTTTGCCAGTGGGGAGGTAAACGGGGAAGGAATGGATAGGGAGTTTGGGATTAGCAGGTACAAAGAATTTTGCATACAATGAATAAACAAGGTCCTACTCTAGAGCACAGAGAACCATATTCAATATCCCCAGATAAGCCATAGTGGAAAAGAATATAAAAAAGCATGCATAAATATATATGTATAACTGGATCACTTTGTTGTACAGCAGACATTAACACAACATTGTAAATCAACTCTACTTCAATAAAACAAAACAAGCAGACAAAAACCAAGTTCTTTGTGCTTCTCCCAAGGCAGCATAAGCATATCCAAACATTAATACTATTTGGAGATGCATTTTCAGATATGTACAAAGTTCTACAATATAAAAGATTTGGTGAGCAGAGACTTAGCACCATGCTGACATTTATTAGTAAAGAATGAAAGGATCTTCAAGTCAGTAATTACATTACAGTTATCCTTCAATTTACAAGGGGGATGGGCCTCAGGACCCTGGCCTTGTACTAGAATTGGAGGATGCTCTAGTCCCACAGTCAGCCCTCTGTCTGTGGGTGTGGAACCTGTAGAGACTTGGGCTGACTGTGCAAGTGAAACCTGCACTTAAACTTAGCTGGACTCAATTGATGCTGTGTCATTTTGAAAATGTTAAAAAAAAATTTAGTATTAAACAATATAAACAGTTCTCTCATTCTCTGGCACTACTGACCCGTTTACCTCTGTTCAGGATGGAGCTTTAAATTCTTTTTGTTTCTGACCTCAAAGAGTACCTTAGCTGTTCAGAGGACAGGAGTGCCTGGGACAGGATTACAGCAGAACTGAGACCACAGCTTGTCACATGATGAGGGTGTGTGGGTGTGTGTGTGTGTTGCATTGAGAACCCAGTACTCAAGTGAAAAGCAAGTCAGTCAGTGAAGCTGAGCAGGTGAATGCAGCCCGCTCCTGTTCAGATTCTTACCTGCAGATTCTGGAGCCCATGGACATCTATTTCAGCTCTTGGTTTTGCTCTCCTAATGCAAGTGTCTTCTCTTTAGTTTGAATAACATTTGCTAATGTTCATCCAAGTCTCCAACTTGATGAGAATAGTTTCAATAAGGTCTGAGAAAAGCAGGCTTGCAAGGATCTTTTGTCCACTGGGTAGAATTAAACTGTGATTCAATGGGGTTCGGACAAATGTTGCCGGCACTCTCTTCTGTGAACCCTCCAGAACCTGAAAATAGCACACTCCCTGCCTACTAAGAGCCACTTCTCTGGGCCCATAGCCCCTGGCCTCCTATTCCTTCCCTTCCTCACTCCGTCTAGGACCCTCAGCAGAAGTGAATTGTGGGCGAGGCAGGGGCGGGGTGCTCTGCTGTACTCAGATGTTCTCAGGAACAGAGGAGGAGGGGTTTGAATTTGTCAGCTTCTCCCAGCTGAAGCCTGTCTGGCCCCACGTGTAGCTTGGCCTGGGTCTTGTTGAGCTCATAAGTAGTTTCACCTGTTTTATTTTTAAATTTGATTGTATTAAAGTAAGCAATCTAACTTCCCAACAACACTGCATTGCTCTTTGTAGGAGCATGTGGTGGGGAAGGCAATGGCACCCCACTCCAGTACCTTTTGCCTGGAAAATCCCATGGACAGAGGAGCCTGGTAGACTACAGTCCATAGGGTCGGGTTACTAGAGTCGGACGCGACTGAGAGACTTCAGTTTGAATTTTCACTTTCATGCATTGGAGAAGGAAATGGCAACCCACTCCAGTGTTCTTGCCTGGAGAATCCCAGGGACGGGGAAGCCTGGTGGGCTGCCGTCTATGGGGTCCCACAGAGTCGGACATGACTGAAGCGACTTAGCAGCAGCAGCAACAGCAGCAGGAGCATGTGGTAGAGCACAGTTCTAGAACTGCGTCATTCATCACGGAAACTTTCCACCTGATCATAGCAACTGCCCATTCCCCCCTCCCCCAGCCCCTGGCAATACCACTCTGGGCTTTGCTTCCCTGACTTTGACTATGTAAATACCTCACATAAATGGAATTGCAGTCACCTCCCTGTGCAGGTTCTACTGGCTATGGGACTGTATACACAGCTCACAGCAACTAAATCATCTTTTCATTCATTGAGGGCTGTCCTCAAACTTCCCTGAGCTCAGACCTCCCGAGGCTGCTGGAAATGGCAGATTCTCCGGTTTCCTCCTCAGATTCAGGACTGCCTCCCAGGTGACGCTGATACCAATATTTAGGAACCTCACTTGGACAAAACCATGATTAACAAGACTCAGGAAAACCCCATGCAAAGGAACCGTCCCGATATTAACTTGCCCACAGAAATGACCTGCTTGCTTCTTGATCACTAACTCAACCCAAGAGGCAAAACTAGATTCCTCCTCAGGACAGGCTACCAGGCAGAGGGGCCTGTCTGGAGGGATGGGTTGAGGGACAGAAATGACCCCTGACCCAGTTCTGGATGCTACTGGCCTGTGGGTTTGTCTCCTGTAACTCACGTCATGTCATAGAGATGTACCTGAGCAACCACCCCATTCACCTTCTCCTCACACTCAATGGGTCCCAGGGGTGATTTGAGTCATCTCCTAGGTCAGCTAAACAGACCTTTCCAGCCTTCCTGGTTCCTCTCTCCATCAGTGCTGAGAACATCATTGTCCAAAACTGTGCAGTGTCAGCCCCTCAAAGAGAGTCTCCTCAGGACTCTCCCCTGAACAGAAGCACGTGACCCTGGGCTTGAACTGATCACTCAGCAGCCGTACATTCAGCAGCTGGCCCGCACGAGGACCCAGATGCTCAGGGAGGAGGGAGGCTTGGAGGAGGAGCCAGGAGAGGGGATCCGGTTGTCGAGGGAGCCAAGTGCCAGGGGATAGAGAGCATCTTTCTTGCTTTCCCACCACCCAGTCAATGTCCCCTGGCTGCTTCCTGCACCAGCCGCAGTCCAAGGGTCTCTGAGAGACTGTGGCTCTCTTGTGCTCTCAAGGCTTCTGCTACTTGGCTGTGATCTCACTTCCTCGGGACTTTTTCATCTGCTCATTGCTCTGTCTTTGAAAAGTGAACAGGTCTGGAAGGTGGGCAGTGCTTTCATTCCTTCATATGAAGTCTTGAAACTTAAGCACTTTGACCAGGTTTCTGTGCTTAAATTGGATGATGCTGTGATAACTAATTTATAAAGAGAAATACATATTTGATCTTTGTCTGGATTCTGGCACCGGACTTCTCAAATCATTTGTTGTTCAGTTGCTAAGTCTTGTGCAACTCTTTGTGAGCCCATGAACTGCAGCATGCCAGGCTTCCCTGTTCTTCATTATCTCCCAGGGCTTGCTAAAACTCATGTCCACTGAGTCGGTGATTCCATCCAAACGTCTTATCCTCTGTTGCCCTTTTCTCTTCCTGCTCTCAATCTTTCCCAGCATCAAGGTCTTTTCCCATGAGTTGGCTCTTTGCATCAGGTGGCCGAAGTATTGGAGCTTCAGCTTCAGCATCAGTCCTTCCAATGAACACTCAGGACTGATTTCCTTTAGGATTGACTGGTGGGATCTCCTCGCAGTCCGAGGGACTCTCAAGAGTCTTCTCCAGCACCACAGTTCAAAGGCATCAGTTCTTTGGTGCTCAGCCTTCTTTATGGTCCAACTCTCACATCCATACATGACTACTGGAAAAAACATAGCTTGGACTATACAGACCTTTTTTGGCAAAGTAATGTCTCTGCTTTTTAATATACTATCTAGGTTTGTCATAGCTTTTCTCCCAAGGAGAAAGTGTCTTTTAATTTCATGGCTGCAGTCAACATCCACAGTAATTCTGGAGCTCAATAAAATAAAATGAAATCTGCCACTGTTTCCATTTTCTCCCATCTATTTGCCATGAAGTGATGGAACTGGATGCCATGATCTTCGTTTCTTGAATGTTGAGTTTTAAGCCAGCTTTTTCACTCTCCTCTTTCCCCTTAAACAAGAAGCTCTTTAGTTCCTCTTCACTTTCTGCCATTAGGGTTGTTTCATCTGCATATCTGAGGTTGCTGATATTTCTCCCAGCAATCTTGATTCCAGCTTGTGATTCATCCAGCCCAGCATTTCACATGATGTACTCTGCATATAAGTTAAATAAGCAGGGTGACAATATACAGCCTTGATGTACTCCTTTCTCAATTTGGAACGTCTTTTGTTCCATGTCTGGTTCTAATTGTTGCTTCTTGACTTGCATACAGACTTCTCAGGAGGCAGGTAAGGTGCTTCAGTGTTCCCATCTCTTGAAGAATTTTCCACAGTTTGCTGTGATCCACACAGTCAAAGGCTTTAGTGTAGTCAATGAAGCCCATGTTTTTCTGGAACTCTCTTGCTTTTTCTACGATCCGGTGGATGTTGGCAATTTGATCTCAGGTCCCTCTGCCTTTTCTAAACCCAGCTTGTATGTTTGGAAGTTCTCAGTTCACATACTGTTGAAGCCTAACTTGAAGGATTTTGAGCATTATCTTGCTACCATGTGAAATGAGTACAACTGTATGGTAGTTTAAACATTTGTTGGCATTGCACTTCTTTGAGATTAGGATGAAGTCTTGGAATGAGAAATACATATTTGATCTTTGTCTGGATTCTGGCACAGGGCTTCTCAAATACTTAGAATTTTCTAAATAATTAGCATGACAAATGTGTCTTTTGTTATGTTAATGAAGTGACTTTTGATTGCACTTAATTTGGGGCTGAGTGCCAGGGAAACCAACGCCTTGATTAAAGGGTCAGAATTTTCAGTCTCACCCTCTGCTCTCCAGAGAGGAGAGAAGGAATGGGGGTTGAATCAATCACCAATAGCCAATAACAATCAGTCACGCCTACATAACAAAACCTCCATAACCACCACCCCTGCCCCCAACATGGGGCCCAGATGGCTTCTGAGTTGTTGTGCACATGGAGATTTGGGGAGAGAGGTGCATTTGGGGCATGGATGCCCTGGGTCCTTCCCCTAGACCTTGCCCTCTGCAAGGTCTCTTCCATTAGTTGTTACTGACATATATCCTTTTATAAGAAACTAGTGATCCAGTAAGTAAAATGTTTCTCTGGGTTTTGTGAATTGTCCTAGCAAATTGTTTGAATGCAAACAGTGGGTTGTGAGACATTATTACAAAACTACAGTAATCAAAACAATATGGGATTGGCACAAAAAACATGTGGATCAATGGAACTGAATAAAGAGCCCAGAAATAAATACACACACGTATGGTCAATTAACAAAGGAGACAAGAAAATACAGTGGGAAGGAGAGTCTCTTCAACAGTGGTGTTGGGAAAGCTGGACAACCACACACATGTCAATGAAATTAGAACACACCCTCATACCATGCACAAAAATATACTCAAAATGGCTTAAAGTCTTAAATACAAGACACGGCACCATCAAACTCTTAGAAGGGAACACAGATCAAACATTCTCTGACATAAATCGTACTAATGTTTTCTTAGCTCAGTCTCCCAAGGCAATAGAAATAAAAGCTAAAAATCATCAAATGGGGCCTAATCAAACTTATACACTTTTGCATAGCAAAGGAAACCATAAACCAAATGAAAAGGCAACATATGAACTGGGAAAAAATATTTGCAAATATGTACAGCCCAACAAGGGCTTAATTTCCAGAATATATAAATGGTTCATATAACTCAATAAAGAAAAACAACCCATTTAAAAAATGAGCCAAAGACCTAAATAGACATTTCTCCAAAGAAGACACACAGATGGCCAATAAACACATGAAAAGATGCTCAATTGCTAATTATTTGATGAATGCACATCAAAACTACAATGAGATACCACCGCACACTCATCAGAATGGCCAGCAGAAACAAAGTCACAAACAATAAATGCTGGCAGAGAAGGGAACTCTCCTATACACATGGTAGGAGTCTAAATTGGTACAGCCACTATGGAAAACAACATGGAGGTTCCTCAAAAAACTAAAAATACAGCTGTCCTATGATCCAGTGGTCATACCCCTTGGGCATGTCCAGACAAAACTCTAGTTTGCAAAGATACATGCAGCCACAATGTTCATAACAGCACTATTTACGATACCCAAGATATGGAAACAACTTAAATGTCTATCAACAGATGAATGGATAAAGAAGACGTGTTGTTTTACACAGTGGGATATTTACTCAGCCATAACAAAGAATGAAATAATGCCGTCGGTAGTAACATGGAAGGACCTAGAGATTATCACACGAAGTGAAGTAAGCCAAAGTCAAAGACCAGTGCTGTATGATAATACCTACGGTGGAATCTAGAATATGTCACAAGTGAATTTATCTATGAAACAGAAACAGACCTAAGGGCACAGAGAACAGACTTGGGTTGCCTAGGGATATGGAGGCGGTAAGGACTGGGAGTTTGGGATTAGTAGATGCAAACTATTGTATACAGGGTGGATAAGTAACTAGGTCCTACTGTACAGCAGGGGAATTATGCTCAATATCCTTTGATAATGCACAATAGAAAAAAATATGAAAATGAATATATATATATGTGTATGTATAACTGAATCTCTCTGTCCTTCAGCAAAATCAACACATTATAAATCAACTATATTTTAATAAAATTAAAATAAAAACAAATTCTTCATGTTTCTCCAAGGACAGCATAATCATAGCCACACATTACTACTATCTGGAGATGCATTTTCATAACATAAAGAGTTCTGCAATTTAAATTGCAGAACTCAGTTAGTAGAAACTAATTGCTTAGTCCAAAGTGACACTGCATGATTTTTTAGTATTTCAGAGAATGAAAGAATCTGCAAGCCAGTAAATACAATTGTTCCTCCATATCCAAGGGGAACTGGCTCCAGGAACCGCCCCCTCCATGGGTACCAAAATCCAAGAAAGCTCGGATCTTACGGTCAGCCCTGTGTGGGTGTCAGTGTGGAACTTGTAGATATGTAGGGCTGACTGTGGAAGTAAAACCTGAACTTAAACTAGCGGGACTAAACTCATGCTTTGTGATCTTGAAAATGACAATGAATTGAAATTTTGTTACCATTTGTTAAATTCGTTAACAAATTTAAAAACTGAAGGAGTGGGTCATTGGAACCTCCAATCTGTAGCCAGTAGTCACAACCTCGACTTGTCTGAAGTTGGCAGGAAGGGGACACAGAGCAGGCAAGAGTCTCGTAGGACTGAGACTCTGGTGGGATCTGAGGCTGTTTCTGGGTAGATAGCGACAGAATTGAATTGAACTGGAAGACACCCAGCTGATGTCAGAGAATTTTGTTCTGGTGTGGAAAACCTCCCCTACACACTGGAATTGGTGATCAGAATTTCAGTTACACACGGTGGCCACTAGCTCACACAGAGTCTAGTGCAAACTGGGGGAAGATGAGGCAGATGGGTTTTGGCACACAGTTTGCGGAGCAGACTGGTGCCTGGGGGAGATTAGAAATTACAGCCTTTCCTGGCCCAGGCAGACACAGCCCCACTGCAGAGTGCACCGTGGGGATCAGTCTCCTTTACGCCTTCAATTAGTGCTCTGTGGGGCAATGCCCCGGGTCACCCTCTGTGTTACCTTTAGCCCCTGAATCTTTGCCCGACCTCTGTCTTGGCAGTGGGTGGTCTGGAGCCACAAAGAGCCATCCATCCGCCCTGGTGCAGGGTGTTATGGCCAAGGACAGATCCAGCACTGCTAGGACTTAAATCCCTCCCCATCTTCCCTTTTATCTCTAATCTTCCAAGTTGCACAGTAACAATAACCTATAAACTCCCCAGCTGATTTCAACATACAACTCTCCTCTGCCATGCCCTGACATAACTACAGAGCAGACATATTCACCCCCAGGGCACATTAGAATCACTTTTGAAGTTTGAAAAAGAATACCAATCCCCAAGTCCCATCCAAGGCCAATGAAATCAGAATTTCTGGGATAAGGCCCAGGCATTGGTATTTTCAGTTTCCTAGATGTCTTAGCCTGCTGCTGTAACAGAACACTGTGGACTGGGTGGCCTAGAGACAACACTAATTTACTTCTTAAACTCTGGAGGTTGGGAAGTCCAATATCAAGGTGCCAACAGATTGAATGTGTGATGGGGGCACACTTCCTGGTCCCCACATGGTGGAAGGGACAGGGGAACTCCCTGGGGTCTCTTTTATAAGGGCACTAATCCCAGTCATGAAGCTGCATCCTCACGACCTAATTGCCTCTCAAAGCCCTTCCCCCCCAGATAGCATCACATTTGGGACTAGGGTTTCAACATATGAATTTGGGGGGCACACGCCAAGACTCTGTCTCTAGCAGCAGGTGGTTCTGTTGTGCAACCAGGGGACTTCCTTGGTGGTCCAAGGCCAAGACTTCATTCTCCCAATGCAGGGGCCCAGGTTCCATCCCTGGTTGGGAACTAGATCCCATAGGCCACCACTAAAGATCCCACACGCCTTAACAAAGATGGAAGATTCTGAATGTCACAACTAAGACCCAGCACAGCCAAATAAATAAATTAATTAAAAATAAATAAATAAACACACACACACACACACACACACACACACACACCATGTATATCTAATGAGCAGCCGAAGCTGAGAATGCTATTCAAGGGTTAGCCTCCCTTGGCCCCACATTTAGCCAGACTGAACTGTCATCTAGTCCCTTGTTACTGTGGTTTTGAAAATCCTTCCTTCTAAATCAAAACAAATATTCTGGTCCATTGGGAGAGAAGCGAGGCTGCCTTTAGAAACATACCACATGGGTTTCCCCGGGTGGGTAGACATTCAGTGGAGACCTTCGTTTTGGAAGAGGCACTAGGGGAGGCCTCTCTCTGATATATGGTTCTTTGTGGATTTTTCTCTGTAGTATCAGGGACAGGAAAATGGCCAACAAAATCAAGCCCAGCACTGCCATTAACACTATGAACCACAACTCGCTGTAGAACTCCGTGCTTTTGCTTCTTGATCCTTTCTTTTCTCCAGGAGTTGTCAGCACCAGGCCTGCAAAACCCAAGGACAGAAAAGGGAAACGTTATTTCAAAAGGCAAATTTGTGACTTCTTGCTCTGTTGTTTGATAATAAACTAGACAGGAATTTATAGTGTTAGGGTGCACTTGTGCTCAGGCTGGGGAAATGGTACAGTGGGTCGGCGGGATATAAGGAGACCCTGACAACCCTCAGGAGACCCTGCTGACACTTCTCGGGTTGGAAATGGCAGCTGCCTTGGCACATTCCCTGGAATTACAGTTGGAGGCAGGACGAGGAGATTTTCAAGAGGGTTATCAAAGTAACCTTCTGTGGGGCTGCAAAGAATTGGACACAACTGAGCACATGTGCATGCATGCCAAGTAACCCTGGGGAAAGCCTAAGTCACAGCTGTTTGTCCTGGGAGCAAAGTCCTTTCTGGGCTCACGTGAAGGGCTGGAACCAAGACAAATATTGCTACAGACACCTCATCACACAACACACATAGCTGTGTGAATCCAGAGTTCCCTCACTTCCTGTAACTGCCCTGTTCCCGTGAAGTTCTGTGCAAAACAGATATTGAGACAGCAGATCCCATTTTCTGTTGGGTTGTTAATAGCCTGCACTCATTAACATATAGTTTCTTTACTTCTTGTGCTCTGGCCCCTCGGTTAAGCAGCAAAAGCTCTGCAAGTCATCATTCAAATGCCCTTGGAGAACTGGAATGGGCCAGGGAGGTAGGAAGGGCTTCCGGGTCCACTTCAGGGCAGGGTAAGGTGGTGGAATCCTGCCATCAGCCTGCTGACCTGGGCAGGAGAGAGTCTAGAGATCATCTCAAGCCTAGCCCCTTGCCAGGGCCAGCTTGGAGGCCTCAGAATCTGTGGCAGCTGCCATTAGACTGGCATAAAGCAGAGAGCCAGGGAGCTGCTTTTCTAAAGCCAAGGCTCATGGCACAAACTGAGGAAAATTCTTCAAGAGATGGGAATACCAAACCACCTTGCCTGCCTCCCGAGAAACCTGTACGTAGGTCAAGAATCAACAGTTAGAACTGGACTTGGAACAATGCTATGGTTCAAAATTGGGAAAGGAGCATGTCAAGGCTGTGTATTGTCACCCTGCTTATTTAACTTATATGCAGAGTACATCATGTGAAATGCTGGGCTGGATGAAGCTCAAGCTGGAATCAAGATTGCCAGAAGAATATCAATAACCTCAAATATATAGATGATGCCACCCTAATGGCAGAAAGTGAAGAGATACTAAAGAGCCTCTTGATAAAAGTGAAAGAAGAGAATGAAAAAGCTGATTTAAAACTCAACATTCAAGAAACGAAGATCATGGCATCCAGTCCCATCTCTTCATGGCAAGTAGATGGGGAAAAAATAGAAACAGTGACAGACTTTATTTTCTTGGGCTCCAAAATTACTGCAGATGGTGACTGAAGCCCTGAAATTAAAAGACGCTTGCTCCTTGGAAGAAAATCAATGACAAACCTAGACAGCATATTAAAAAGCAGAGATATCACTTTGCTGACAAACGTCTGTATAGTCCAAGCTATGGTTTTTCCAGTAGTCATGTACGGATGTGAGAGTTAGACCACACAGAAGGCTGAGTGACAAAGAATTGATGCTTTTGAACTGTGGTGTTGGAGAAGACTCTTGAGAGTCCCTTGGACTGCAAGGAGATCCAACCAGTCCATCCTAAAGGAGATCAACCCTGGATATTCATTGGAAGGACTGATGCTGAAGCTGATGTCCAATACTTTGGCCACCTCATGTGAAGAGCCAACTCATTGGAAAAACCCTTTGCTGGGAAAGACTGAAGGCAGGAGGAGAAGGGGATGACAGAGGATGAGATGGCTGGATGGCATCACTGACTCGATGGACATGAGTTTGAGTGAGTTTTGGGAGTTGGAGTACATCATGAGAAACGCTGGACTGGAAGAAGCACAAGCTGGAATCAAGATTGCCAGGCGAAATATCAATAACCTCAGATATGCAGATGACACCACCCTTATGGCAGAAAGTGAAGAGGAACTAAAAAGCCTCTTGATGAAAGTGAAAGTGGAGAGTGAAAAAGTTGGCTTGAAGCTCAACATTCAGAAAACGAAGATCATGGCATCTGGTCCCATCACTTTATGGGAAATAGATGGGAAACAGTGTCAGACTTTATTTTTTGGGCTCCAAAATCACTGCAGATGGTAACTGCAGCCATGAAATTAAAAGACACTTACTCCTTGGAAGGAAAGTTATGACCAACCTAGATAGCATATTCAAAAGCAGAGACATTACTTTGCCAACAAAGGTTCGTCTGTCTAGTCAAGGCTATGGTTTTTCCAGTAGTCATGTATGGATGTGAGAGTTGGACTGTGAAGAAGGCTGAGTGCCGAAGAATTGATGCTTTTGAACTGTGGTGTTGGAGAAGACTCTTGAGAGTCCCTTGGACTGAAAGGACATCCAACCAGTCCATTCTGAAGGAGATCAGCCCTGGGATTTCTTTGGAAGGAATGATGCTGAAGCTGAAGCTCCAGTACTTTGGCCACCTCATGCGAAGAGTTGACTCATTGGAAAAGACTCTGATGCTGGGAGGGATTGGGGGCAGGAGGAGAAGGGGACGACAGAGGATGAGATGGCTGGATGGCATCACTGACTCGATGGACGTGAGTCTGAGTGAACTCCGGGAGTTGGTGATGGACAGGGAGGCCTGGCGTGCTATGATTTATGGGGTCGCAAAGAGTCGGACACGACTGAGGGACTGAACTGAACTGAACTGATGAACAGGGAAGGCTGGTGTTCTGCAGTCCATGGGGTTACAAAGAATCAGACATTGTGCGACTGAACAACAACAAACAGTCAAGAGGAAGAAGGACAGACAGACATAGCTGCAAATGCCTGTTCTGTGGATGGCCTTCTGCCTTTTCAGCACCTGAAGGACTGCTTGGGCTTGCTTGGCCCTCACACCCACATTCTCAGGGGAAGTGGATCAAAGAGGAAGTGTTCAGTACTGGGGTGAGGATGTTTCAAGGAGGGAGAGAGGGTGACTTAAAATTTGAATGCCGTGAGGGATATACTTTGCTAACCCTAGCTCTTTCTGATAGCTCTGTCCTAAAAAAGTCACTGCCTCTCTGGGCCTCATCTCTAAAATGAAATGTTGTTGTCAAAATTCTGATCAAGCTCCAGCAGATTGGAATTCCTCTAATTAGGAACCAATGTTTGTTGTTTGATTTAAAAAACAACTCAACAGTTTTTGCCTAGGCACTGAAGAGTTGCACTTTCTCCATGTGGAGCACAGGACTGTAACTCCAGAAGTGGATCTGACGGTCCCAGTGGACCCCTTGCTTAAGAGGACTCAGGGGGATGTAGGGCAGCCTGTCCAGGGGAAGCCTCCAAAGGGAAACAGCTCTCCCACCAGTTGGATGGAAATGAGGTCTGTGTGAATTTCCTGCTTGAAGGTGCCTTCATGCAAGGGAACAGAAACATTTTTAAAGTTATATCATACAAATTAAATGTGACTATGGACATTAGTTGGACAAGACCTCTTAGAATCTTCCATAACTTCACATGGTTTTCGGTTTTCCTCCTTTCAGCAATGGGACCCCAATTTGTATTCATGAACCGAGAGGAGATTTCTCCTTTGTTATGAAGAGCTTGAAAATCCTGACCAGATCGTGTCTCTTCATCCCTGTTTCTCTTTGCAAAGTACCCTTTCATTTTAAGGGACTCCACTCATCAAGTGGGAAATTCATGGTCAGGGTAAGGGATTCCTGGGGGTAAGTCAATTCCCTTTGACTCCAAAGAAAAACCCAACCCAGAGCTGGAGTCAGAGTAAATCCCATCCTGTTAATTGCCTGTCTCTAGGGAAGGCATACTCCCCACTGGCCAGGGAGACTAGACTGGTAAGATCTCATGTGGTTTTACTCATCACATGGTCCTGCTCCCTGTGTCAGCATCACTGGGCAGAACCTGTTTAAAAGAGCAGATTCCTAGGCCCATCTGATTCAAAATCTCCACCAGCGCCCTGGAAAGGATATAATAAATAAAATCAGCAAGATGATTCTTATCTACTCTTAAATTTGAGAACTGCTAAATAAAAATCATGGGACCAGGAGTCTACAGAAAAACCATGTTTAACTTCTCAGTAATGAGCTTGCACAGAAAGTGAAGAAGAACTAAAGAGCCTTTTGATGAAAGTGAAAGAGGAGAGTGAAACAGTTGGCTTAAAGCTCAACATTCAGAAAACTTAGATCATGGCATCTGGCCCCATCACTTCATGGCAAATAGATGGGGAAACAGTGGCTGACTTTATTTTTTGAGGCTCCAAAATCACTGAAGATGGTGAGTGCAGCCATGAAATTAAAAGACGCTTCCTCCTTGGAAGGAAAGTTATGACCAACCTAGACAGCATATTAAAAAGCAGAGATACTACTTTGCCAACAAAGGTCTGTCTAGTCAAGGCTATGGTTTTTCCAGTAGTCATGTATGGATGTAAGAGTTGGACTATACCAGAAAGCTGAGTGCAGAAGAATTGATGTGTTTGAACTATGGTGTTGCAGAAGACTCTTGAGAGTCCCTTGGACTGCAAGGAGATCCAACCAGTCCATCCTAAAGGAGATCAGTCCTGGGTGTTCATTGGAAGGACTGATGTTGAAGCTGAAACTCTAATACTTTGGCCACCTGATGCAAAGAGCTGACTCATTTGAAAAGACCCTGATGCTGGGAAAGATTGAGGGCAGGAGGAGAAGGGGACGACAGAGGATGAGATGGTTGGATGGCATCATTCACTCAATGGACATGAGTTTGGGTGGACTCTGGGAGTTGGTGATGGACAGGGAGGCCTGGTGTGCTGCAGTTCATGGGGTCACAAAGAGTTGGACATGACTGAGCGACTGAACTGAATGAGCTTGCAGGGGGCATTCTTGGATAAGTCCCCATGTCCCTCAGGTCTTAATCTTTCCCATTGTGGAAACATTGGGGTTCCTAAAAGAAGACCAAATGAGGTCTGCTCTGTGCCACAGCTGCTATTATGTAAGATGAAATACACTATGCATTAGGTGTTACAAGAGATTTTACATGGCATCCAGACATGTAATGTCTGGGAACAGAATAGTACTTCGTTATTTTTATAGATTGAAGTTATCTTTAATAACAGTATGTGTGTACACCTGTGTTTCAGAATTTTTTTTTAAGCAAACTAAATAAGCATCCAAAGTAGACAGAACATTACTTATTGGAATTTAAAATACGGTAGTAGTCTCAATTCTACTTTAATGGAAAAGATTCAGCATTTCTCTAACTTGCCCTTTGAAATTGTAAATTATTTTACATTTGATGCAAAGATTATGTGGAAAACTCAATTTAAAAGCTGCTCCATAAAAATTGCAATTTCACCACTTCAACTAAATTACCTGGTATTAACAGTCAATCATAATCTTTTACAGAGGATACAAGACAGAAATTTCCCAAATTCATCATTTTAGTCTCTGAATCTGGAATATTATTGTTATGATCAACACAAATTGGTATTAAGAGTATTTTCTCTTTCCTCTGACTTCCTCTATAAATTCACTTTTTTTTGGTAAACAAATTCATAGGGCTTTTTATTGACAGAATTTTTGATTAGGAGAGAAGTTTTGTCATATATCTCTGCATCTACAATTCAATGATTTGGCATTTTAAGAGCATACCCTAACCCCTTGCCTAATGTAAGTTTCATGAGGATTTAAAAACAAATTCTTACAACACTTAACACAATTTCTTCCATACAGTCTATGCTAAGATGTGTATATATTTATATATATACATACACACAGATATATATATATATGCATAAACAAGTATGTACAAATAAACATGCATGTTTCTTTAGGAAAATGAGTAAATGCTACACTAAATATAATTTGAGTTAAATATTTACCAAATCCAGTGGAGGTATCATATTGGATCAAAGGCGTCTTAGCACTTCCTTCTTCTGTAATGCAGATGACCTGAAAAAAGAAAGCTAAACAAGAGGTAGATGACTTAGTTATTCAACATCAACAAATAGTGGGCACAGTTTCAGAAAAGCAATGTGTTAGAACATGAAATAGTCTAAAAACAGGATTCCACAGCAAGTTTTGAGGTTTTATCTACTACGTAAACTTTAATTTCAAAGTTAAAAACTATCAAGAAAACCAGCTATTATTAGTGTAGTAATAGCATACATATAAGTAACAGAACTAAAGAAGTTCAGAGGTTATCTAGCAAAGGAAAAGAATTATCAGAGGAGTAAAGGATAATATTGGGTTGGCCCAGAAGTTCATTTGGCTTTTTCCATAAGCTGTTATGGAAAAACCCAAACAAACTTTTGGGCCAACCCAATACATACAGTGTATCTTGTTCTGCATATGGTCCGAACCTGTTTCTTTAAAATGCACAGGTGTTCCTTCACTAGGGGACCCAGAGTTTCTCACTAAGCAGGAGAGCTCAAAAGGGATCCTGGAAATCAAATGGCCTAAATACTTCTTACAGTACTCAGGACCCCATGGGAAGTGAGTCTTGTAAGGTCACACAGATGGTTAAAGGCCCGGCCAGGGGTAGAACCTGAATCTCCCAACCGTGGGCCATCTCCGCATCACAACAAGCTGCCCAGGTGACCAAGAACTGTGACCACAAAAATGTGCTGGATTGTTGTAAAAATGTTATTGATTAGTTTCAAGTGCTATAAATGCAATACTGGAGGCTCATGGTTTACCTGCACCTTTCAGTCAAAATAAGTAGTACCTATTTTCAAGGAAACTAAAAACAAAACAAAACAAAAAACCCACCACTAATTAATTCATTGTATAAACCCAGATTGTTCAAAATGACCTCTCATCTATTGGTCCTATGGCCATGTTGATCCTCAGAAGATAGTATCTTGTAAAGCATTTTCTCATTTCAATTTAAAAACATGGCAAACGGAAGCAGCACATGTAATTAAATATGGTGAAGGAATTCAGTGTTAGAGGGAAGAGGGTTGTTATTTCAAGAACAGATACGGAGGTTGGTTAAGAAAAGCCCTTATTCAGGGTCCTTCGGAGAAGGCAATGGCACCCGACTCCAGTACTTTTGCCTAGAAAATCCCATGGACAGAGGAGCCTGGTAGGCTGTAGTCCATGGGGTCCCTAGAGTCGGACATGACTGAGCGACTTCACTTTCACTTTTCACTTTCATGCACTGGAGAAGGAAATGGCAACCCACTCCAGTGTTCTTGCCTGGAGAATCCCAGGGATGGGGAAGCCTGGTGGGCTGCCGTCTATGGGGTCGCACAGAGTCGGACATGACTGAAGCGACTTAGCAGTAGCAGCAGGGTCCTTAATATCTGGAGATGGTCATGGCCTAACTGTGCTGGTGGTGCCTCAAGAATATCTGCAAAGTCCCTAAAAGTGTATTGTTTCAGGCATTGCTCATGGCATCAGTGATTCAAGAAGGTGTGAGTTTGAGCAAACTCTGGGAGACAGTGAAGGCCAGGGAAGCCTGGCGTGCTGCAGTCCATGGTGTCCAGAGTCGGACATGACTTAGCAACTGAACAACAACGTGGCTAGTGAGTGCTATTGCTCTGGCACACACAACCTGCCCTCCTGTCTTGTTCCTGGGGACCCTCAGGTCAGCGGAAGCAGTGCTCCGAGGACTGCATCACAAACGCAGTGCACCAGGCAGGTCAACACAGAGCAGTCATTTTTCCGTAAGTAGTCACTTAACCCAGGACGTGTTAATGCTGAACGTCTGCGGGTCAACTTTTCAGATCCAGCGTCTTGGAAAGCTGGGAAACCCAGCTCCTAACGCACTGAGAAATGGGAGCAGGAGACTCACTTTTGTCCGCGGTCCTCGGGATATAGAGGGTGGTGTCAAGGCCACTGTAGAGGCGCTGTCCTCCGTCGGTCAGGACGAACTCCTTCAGCCGCCCGTTCAGCAGGAAGGAGTTGCTCCAGTTCACACACACCACGGACAGGTTGCTGTCCACTGAGAACGGGGCACGGTACTGCGGCACTGTGCGAGAGGGATGTCAGTTCTGAAAACAGCTGGCAGAAGGTGCTAAGTTCTAACAACAGCTGAGAGTAGGTTCTAAGTTCTAAAAATAGTGTGGCGTGGGTGTGTGTGCATGCTTTTCATTTTCAAATATGAGCACACATTTTAAACTTTGCCGTTGCTAGAACCCTTCCTATTTACCTTATAGCTTAAAGGAAAAACCTGGCATTGGGGGGTGAAAAGAAAATCACTGGAACATGTGTGAAATGCTTTCTCAGCAATGTTGCACCTGCTTTCCAAAAAAAAAAAAAAAGATCAATGAAGAATGGTGTTTTATGCAATACAACTATTAACATACAATGGTTCTGCTCATCAGCATAGCCCCAGAGCTCACATTTTGTTACATTTTCCTTCTTTTAACAGGTAAAGTATCCTTAACACTATTAACTCCAGTGGATAGCTATTTTTCATATCAAATCAATATTTATTGCTACAAAGCCCCAAGGACTAGATGAAGTTAATATATATATTTTTTTCTCCCAACCAAACTGCTTAGATGGTGAATTATGTTCTTTTGGCGCCCATTTATTTTTAAAGCTTTTTCTTGAACCGTTAGTTTGTTTTCTAAGATAGTTAAAAAGCCTTGCAAGTAGCAATTCGAGAATAATAATTCATTGCCCTGACTAATCAATCAATAACACAGTACATTAGTATATAATCAAGCGCAGGTCTCGTAAGTATTATATCAGATAGAGAAGTGACTTTGTGTGCATTTAGCAGGAATGCTCCCTTTTCATTTTTCAGCTCCTTACTAAAATAAAGGAAGAACAAGCCTTAACGGAGGCTCATCTTCTAAATGAATCATTTCGGTAGCAACAAATGAAGGGATACCATATCATCTTGTCAAGTCAGAAGTGATTTATTTCATGAGATCTCATTTGCTCCAAAATAATCAATACATTTGTAACAACACTAAGATCCAGCTATATATGAAATTGGCTTTTAGGAAAAAAGTGAGTGGAAGAAATAAATTGGGTATCCTTTTTTCTTTTAAAATCAAATCCATGTGTTGCTGATGTGGGGAAATATAACAAAATAAGGAATCATTATGCTATTGTGATCATAGATTAAAACTAGGAAGACAAATTTGGTTCTCATCTTTCAAAATAAGACGAGAGGAAAATGCTTCCATAAACAGAGGAAAATGTTTCTGCAAATACTGAAACAAGAAGTATCAAGTCATTTTTCAATACTGTTGATAAATGTATTCATTTTTCACTTGAAAATGAAATGAAAGGCTCATCTAGCCTAATTGAGGCCAAATTGAGCCTAATATCACAATGAAAGATACTATTGTGGTTGTTGTGGTTTCACTCTTTCATTTAATTTCTGTAGATTTCTACTTCTCCCCTACATTGTAACAGTATAGATAAAGAGAAGGCTTGTAAATAGTATGAAAATAGAAAGATAGGGGCTTTATTTGCCTTGTAGGATGTGGAGATCTTCCTGAAGAAAAAAAGAGTGATCAAACTATCAAAATAATCAGGAATAATGGGTTTAGAGATTGAGAAAATGATTAACTACTATTAACTACTATGTCAATAAAGCAATCCAAAGCACATACAACAGAGTACTTAATGTACTTTTTTCAGTTACTCCTTAAAACAATCTTGTAAGAATTAGCTCCTAATTTTTCAGAGGAAGGGACTAAGTTTCAGAGAGATTAAATAACTTGCAAAGGTCAACAGCTGGTAAGGGACCAAGGATCTGTACCCAGGCTTGCTTAACTCCAAAGGCTATGTTATTTTGTTGTAATCAATGTGCATTTATTTAAAGGAGCATGATTTACTAATTTACTTTATGGGGGCACTCCAGTTCTGATTTGGTTCATCCTGATTGTTAAATATTCAGGAATTTTGTGAGTTGGTTATTGAACCCAGTCACTATTAAAAATTAAATCATGTAAAACTAAATATATTAAAACAAAGGTAATAAATATTAAAACTTTGCATTTTAATATTGTGTTCTTCAGGCTGTTTACATCTACTTTCTCTGGAGGGTGGAAATATTATATAACAGTACACGATCTCTTCCCAACTCTGTGTTCAGTGCTGTCACATTGGCAACTTAAAATCAGTCAAGTGGGAGTATTTACACTGTGGAAATTGGCAAGTCCTTCAAGTCACGACATTTTTTTCTCAAGAAGGCCAGTTGTTAAACATTTGTACCTCACCTCTGCTCTCGCACTGAAGGTGTAATTTAGAAAGAGAGGGCAGAATATGCTGCTAATGCTTCTCCAGAGCTTTACTGAGTGTACATGTGATTCAGTTCAGTTCAGTTGCTCGGTTGTGTCGAACTCTTTGTGACCCCATGAACCGCAGCACGCCAGGCCTCCCTGTCCATCACCAACTCCCAGAGTTCACCCAAACCAATGTCCATCGAGTCGATGATGCCATCCAACCATCTCATCCTCTGCCGTCCCCTTCTCCTCCTGCCCTCACTCTTTCCCAGCATCAGGGTCTTTTCAAATGAGTCAGCTCTTTGCATCAGGTGGCCAAAGTATTAGAGTTTCAGCTTCAACATCAGTCCTTCCAATGAACACCCAGGACTGATATCATTTAGGATGTACTGGTTGGATCTCCTTGCAGTCCAAGGGACTCTCAAGAGTCTTCTCCAACACCGCAGTTCAAAAGCATCAATTCTTTGGCGCTCAGCTTTCTTCACAGTCCAACTCTAACATCCATACATGACCACTGGAAAAACCATAGCCTTGACTAGACGGACCTTTGTTGGCAAAGTAATGTCTCTGCTTTTTATTTTTTTTTCTTCCATTATTTTTATTTTATCAGGCCTACAGCAGAGTCAGATGTCTCTGCTTTTTAATATGCTGTCTAGGTTGGTCATAACTTTCCTTCCAAGGAGTAAGCGTCTTTTAATTTCATGGCTACAATCACCATCTGCAGTGATTTTGGAGCCCAGAAAAATAAAGTCAGCCACTGTTTCTACTGTTTTCCCGTCTATTTGCCATGAAGTGATGGGACCAGATGCCATGATCTTAGTTTTCTGAATGTTGAGCTTTAAGCCAACTTTTTCACTCTCCTCTTTCACTTTCATCAAGAGGCTCTTTTTTTCTTCTTCACTTTCTGCCATAACGGTAGTGTCATCTGCTTATCTGAGGTTATTGATATTTCTCCTGGCACTCTTGATCCCAGCTTGTGCTTCCTCCAGCCCAGAGTTTCTCATGATATACTCTGCATACAAGTTAAATAAGCAGGGTGACAATATACAGCCTTGACGTACTCCTTTTCCTATCTGGAACCAGTCTGTTGTTCCATGTCTAGTTCTAACTGTTGCTTCCTGACCTGCATACAGTTTTCTCAAGAGGCAGGTCAGGTGGTCTGGTATTCCCATCTCTTTCAGAATTTTCCACAGTTTATTGTGATCTACACAGTCAAAGACATAGTCAATAAAGCAGAAATATTTGTTTTTCTGGAACTCTCTTGCTTTTTTGACGATCCAGTGGATATTGGCAATTTGATCTCTGGTTCCTCTGCCTTTCTAAAACCATGTACATGTGATTACATTTACATAAAACTGCAAATGCTATCTTCAAAGCATCTTGTGGTTTGTATTGTCTGATCCACATTTTCTCTCTGCTAGTTTGTATAATGAGTTAAAAGGAATATAAATAGTATTTAAACCCCATATGACAGCCAATTATTTGTCGTGTTTTTCCATGTCTGTGGATCCAGTAAGCAGATTAAGAGAACCCTTTCTCCTTCAGTACTAATGCAACCTTTAGCCACTTCTCCAATGTCAAGGAAGTTCTGATGCCTTCACTCACTCCATAAACAACACATTCTGGGTATCTAAAACACTCTGCCCAGTGCTAGAGATAAAATGCAGAGAATGAGGCTAAAGGAGACACAGATTTAAGGGAGAAGATACAAGCTCTGTCAGGGAGTCTTCCAAACTCAAGCTGATTATGAAAAGCTCAAAGAGAGGTGTGGAAGCTGGGTATGGGATTCTGGGTTTCAAGCCGAGGGCTTGGGGAGAAGGTGACCATTTGGGAGTCAGCCTTTGCAATGGAAGCCTTCGAAGAGATGAACTCATCCGAAGAGGGAAGAGGTGAGGCAGGAGAAGAGAAGGAAAAAAGAGTGAAGGGGGAGGAAGGGGAAAGTGTGGGCAGAGAAAGTTTGGGGTTTAAGCTTAAAGAACTTGATTGGTGGACGATCAACCAACAAAGTTGACTAAAATGGAACAGGGACTCCCCTTGTGATCCAGAGGTTAAGAAGGTACGTGCGTGCTCAGTGATTCCAGTTGTGTCCGACTCTTTGTGACCCCATGGCCCGTAGACCACCAGGCTCCTCTCAGGCCAGAATACTCGAGTGCCATTATTGCCATTTCCTCTTCCAGGGGATCTTCCTGACCCAGGGAATCCAACCCATTTTCCTGTGTCTCCTGCACTGGCAGGCGGATTCTTTACCACTGAATCTGCCATGCAATATAGGGGATATGGGTTCAATTCCTGGTCAGGGAACTAAGATCCCACACACTGCAGAGAAACTAAACCTGCACAGAGCCCATGCACCACAACTAGAGAGCCCATGCCCGGCAACGGGAGATCCCACGTGACGCAGTGAAGATCTTGACTGCCACAACTAGGACCTGATACAGCCAAATAAATAAAAAAAATTAAATAATAATATTAAGTAATAAATAAAAAATAAAATAAATAAATTAAATAAATAAAATTTTAAAAATAAAAGAAATAAAATTGAACATCCAAAGAGGCAGGAGGAAAACTGGGAGCGACCTGCCATGCAAAGTATGGAGAACCACTTTTTAACCAAGGATTGAGGGTTCAATCTCACTGAATGTTCCCAAGAAGACCATGTGATTACTGGTGAAAAATGCCCAATGGATTATCGGTGTGGAGGTCAAGGGCAAATTTAGGAAGAGATTTTCATGCAGGGACGATGTGGAAATCAGTTGGGAGGAAGCTAAATAAAATGTGGAAAGAAAGAAAATGGGAAAGCACTTGAAGACCATTCTTTAGAAGAGTTGTGCCCTGGAGCGAGGAGCCTGGCCAGGAATCAAAAGGGAAATGGAGTCTGTTTGCTTTGAAATTAGAAGGGTAGAAGCAACAGTGATGTACTAAAGATTAGGGATAGAAAAACGGTGATCAGTAGGGATGGAAGTGGTGGTCAAAACACAAGAGGAGGGTCTATTTCAGATGGAAGGACCATCCCTTCCTGCCATGTCCCTGATGGGGATCATGGAGATGTAGGGCATGTGGCTGTCTGGGGCGGGAAGGAAGCCAATTACTAATCGACGACTTTTCCTTTCCTGGTGAATTATGAGGAAGGAGTTCTGCAGGTGGGTGAGGTGGGTGAGGATGGTGAGGGCATGTGGGAATGGGGTGAGGAGCAGTGAGGGGTTGGAGGAGGGTGGAGAAGGTCTGAAATCTCTATTACAGATAGTAGGGGGTTAGTTGATCAGGTTAATACAGCAGTACTGAGGCTGCTGCTGAGCTGAGTGATCCTGAACTTAGAGAAACACTTCCACTTTCTAAGTGTGGAAGATGGAAGGACTGAAGTGCTAGCTTTAGCTCCTCACACAACCCCAGGAGCCTCAGTGCAGATTCTAACGGACGTGAATAGCATCCTGGAACTGTAATGCACAGTCCGTAGCCCTGCCTCAGCTTTCTCATCTGTAAATCTGGTTAATAATAGGACTTAACTTCATAGGTCTGTGGTAAGGATTATTTGTCAAATGCTTGAACAGTGCCAGCAATAAGCAAGCTCTTTAAAGATGACCTTTTGCTAACATCCTGCTATATTGTTGCTTAGGCACATTAAGGTCTTTGTACGAGGCACTGAATTTTCGTGAATGTGTATCTCTCATTTTTAAAAATGTCAGTGTCAAATGAGATTATAATCTGTTAACAATGTTTCTGGAAAGCAAATTTGCAATAAGTGTTCAAAAACTTAAAATATTTAAGTTTTTGATAATAAATAAAGCAAATTTGCAATAAGTGTTCAAAAACTTAAAATACCTGATGTAGTAAGTTCCATTTGCTGAAGATAAATTCCATTTAAGAAGATAATCAGACATTCACACAAAGATTTGTTCATTTCTCACCACATTTATAAAAGGAAAATATTAGAAACAACTGGAATGGCTCAACTAATTCACACGATGGAATATTATACAGCCATTAACCTTGGTGGCTAAGAGTTTTTAATGTCATGGAAAATGCAAATAAAATAATATCAAGTATAAAAATCAGATATTAAGTTTTCATTAGAGTATGATCTCAACCACGTAATAAAAGCTGCATAAAAAGGGATTAAAGGAATAAATTATGCCAACATATTAACGGTGGTTGCCTTGGGGTGGAGTGGGATAATGAGCAGGACTGTCTTCATGGGTGTGTAACCTGTGTAGCTGCCCAGGGCCCCTCATGTAGGAGAATTATAGACTTAGTCTGATGCTCTGCTGTCATTGTCTTTAAGTTCTTAATGATTCCTGAACAAGGGACCCCGTATTTTTATTTTCCAGTGGACCCCACAAACTACATAGCTGGTTCTGATTATAAGTACTTCTTCATACTTTTTGTATTTGCCAGTTTTAAAAAGTAGACATATAAACCTTATCAATTCAGAAAAGGTGTTATTTTATAGAAATGTAAGGACACAATGAATTAGTTAATTGCCCTTTTCTGCACTCAGGAGCCCTTGTGTTCTTCCTGGAAGGGCCAGATTTCAGTGCTTACTGGCAATGTGAGCGATTACGTCATTTGTAAGGGAGAGGAGTGACAAACTTCTCCAAAAAGTTATCCCAAAGTAAATATATAAGGCTTCCCGGGTGGCTCCGTGGTAAAGAATCCACCTGCCAAGGCAGGAGACACGGGTTTGATTTCTGATCCAGGGAGATCCCACATGCCGTGGAGCAACTAAGCCCTGCACCACAGCTACTGAGCCTGCGCTCTGAGCCCTCATGCTGCAGCTGCTGATGCCTGCATGCCCAGAGCCTGTGCACTGAAACAGGAGAAACCACTGCAGTGAGCAGCCTGCACACCACAACCACATAGCACCCCTGCTCGCTGCGACTAGAGAAAAGCCCACGCAGCAATGAAGCCCATTACAGTCAAAATTAAATAAATTACCAAATTGGTTCATTAAAAGTTTTAAGAATTACAAAAAAGTCATCTTCACTGTCTATTTTCATCTTACCCATATATTAATTTTCTCTAAATTGGTTTTCATCCCATTGCCACATGACAAATCTTCCTAAATTCATTCTTTTTTTAAAAAATTATTTGGCTGCATTGGGTCTTAAGTTGTGGCACTCAGGATCTTTGGTTATGGCATGCGGGATCTAGTTCCCTGAACAGGGATCAAATTTGGGCCCTCTCTTTGGGATCACAGAGTCCTAGCCATTGGACCACCAGGGAAGTCCTCCCTAAATTCCCTCTTGATCTCCATGTTATTTAATCCAATGGGCATTTTCGCCCGATACTTGTCTTCATGGATGTCTCAGTAGCGTTCACTGAAATCGAACACTCAATCCCTTTAGCCAACTGTTCCCCTCCCTTCAGGACAAGCCTCCCCTCTGGCTGCCCTGCCGCTTCTCGGGCACATGGTGGCAGCCACTTCTACTCACATTCTTTTTGGGTGACGAAGCTGATCCATTCAGTGGCCGTGCTGCCCACCTCGTTGTGGGCCACTACCCTCAGCTTGTAGGTGGTGTAGGGCTGGAGACCCTCGAGGCTGGCTCTCTGCCCTGGCCCCCTGTACTTGGTCTCAGTTTGGCTGGGGGTACAGGGGGTGGCTGAATCCGGAGGGCATGCCTTGTAGAGTTGGAGCTCATAGCTGGAAGGAGAAGGGACACAGAAAGAGGAAACAGTCAGTGGAATTAGTCTAACTCTCTTTTATACCTGATCATGTTTAGTGAAAAACCATTTTGCTTTCACCGAACTACCAGCACTTTAAAACTCCCACTTGTGGGAGATGCTTGTTTTCAGAAACACTTTATTTAACACTGTTGGAAGTGGGCAGCAGATGGAACCAGAGAAACGATACGAGAAGTCCCCTGTATACACATGTTGCTGTCCACCCAGCAGTCAGGAATCCTTGTTGGTACAGATAAGATAGTTCTCTTTTTAGAGGACAGTGATAAAACTTCTCCTGTCGGAAATAAAGAATATCTCTTCTCTCTACAGATTATTTTGAGTGAAATAACTTCTTTGCTCTTTTAAACAGTGGTTCATTACAAAACTCTAAATTACATCAAAGGAATTCTGATTCAGCCACAGAAGTTCCTTATGTTTTAACTGAGCCCTGCAGAGTGAAAAATGCCAGGGAACCACGCTGCTGCTGCTGCTGCTAAGTCGCTTCAGTCGTGTCCGACTCTGTGCGACCCCATAGATGGCAGCCCACCAGGCTCCCCCGTCCCTGGGATTCTCCAGGTAAGAACACTGGAGTGGGTTGCCATTTCCTTCTCCAATGCATAGAAGTGAAAAGTGAAAGTGACGTCACTGAGTCGTGCCCGACTCTTAGCGACCCATGGGCTGGAGCCTACCAGGCTCCTCTGTCCATGGGATTTCCCAGGCAAGAGTACTGGAGTGGGGTGCCATCGCCTTCTCCTCAGGGAACCATGAGGAGGAGCACATTCTTTCAATGACAGGGAACACATTTCCTCAACTTTCTTTCATTGTTCTGGCAGCACACTGCGAGCCACAAAGGACCAGGGGTTAAACTTGTAGCCCCTGCAGTAGAAGAATGTTGTCTTAGCCACTGGACTGCTAGGAAAGTCCCTGCCTTGTGTTCCTTATTTTTGTTGTTCACCTTTCTATCCTTAGCTGATTTTATGATTGAGACACTTTGTAAGGAATGTGACCACTCATCGATTTTTTTGTCTATTTTGCTATAAAATGAAATGAAGTGTTAGTTGCTCAGTTGTGTCCAACTCTTTGCAACTTCAAGGACTGTAGCCCACCAGGTTCCCCTGTCCATTGAATTCTCCAGGCAAGAATACTGGAGTGGGTTGCCACTGCCTTCTCCAGGGGATCTTCCCAAGCCAGGGGTCGAACTCAGGTCTCCTGCATTGCAGGCAGCTTCTTCACTGTCTGAGCCACCTGGAAAGCCCATTTTGCTACAGGTACCTGTTCAATCAGCATGTCTTCCTGGGGAGGGTGGGGAAGCTGAAGGTCCGTGTGCATGTCTTATTTTGGTTTATTTCTCCCTTTGGCTCTCCCACACTACCTTTGAATAACACCGTTGGGGGACAGCGGCGGACTCCACTGGAAGGAGGCTGTCCTTGAGGCCAGCATCTGGATTTGCGGAGAGGACAATCCTGCGGGTGGAGCAGGAGGAGTTCTCAGCTCTGCTGTTGGCCCTTGGCTACAACAACTGAAGCAAGTGCAGGCCTCCACCCCAATGGAGTAGGTCGTGAAGGGCTGCAGGCTGTGAAGAGTCTGCTGGGTGGCCAGGCCTTCAGCCAGCTGTAGAAGGAGAGAGAAGGCTAGATGAAGCCGGGTCGCAAGTCACAGACAGTTGGTTCACTTTTATCATGTATCACGCTGCTGCTGCCAAGTCGCTCAGTCGTGTCCGACTCTGTGCGACCCCATAGATGGCAGCCCACCAGGCTCCCCCGTCCCTGGGATTCTCCAGGCAAGAACACTGGAGTGGGTTGCCATTTCCTTCTCCAATCATGTACCATACATTCTCTGAAAACAGTGCCTCGCTAGTTACTCTGGGAGATGCACCCTAGCATCCAGCACAATATTTACCCTCAGGAATGATCAACCCAGTGGGAGAGTCATGGCTTACACATGCCAAAAAATGCAATGAGATAACAGTTAGATAGAAGTTTGAGGCCACAGGATAGGAATCACAAGGCGCAGTGTTGTCTATTACCATAAATACTAGAAAATGGCACAAAGCTCACAAAATACTGACCAAGTTCTATGACCCTCAGAATGATGTCTTTCTGAAAAAAATCTATATTTGAATTATATTTCAAATTCAACATTTTCTAAGGTTCATATTCTGCCATTGTTACTTGTGTGGATCAATAATTTGGGTATCAAAACTTCCCTCAAATTCTAAAGTTGAGTATCATGAGCTTGAAATATATTTTATATATCAGTCAGTCGTTCAGTTGTGTCCGACTCTTTGCGATCCCATGGACTGCAGCACGCTAGGCTTCCCTGTCCATCACCAACTCCCGGAGTTTACTCAAACTCATTTCCATTGAGTCGGTGATGCCATCCAACCATCTCATCCTCTGTCGTCCCCTTCTCCTCCTGCCTTCAATCTTTCCCAGCATCAGGGTCTTTTCCAATGAGTCAGTTCTTTGCACAAGGTGGCCAAAGTATTGGAGTTTCAGCTTCAGCATCAGTCCTTTCATTGAATTTTCAGGACTGCATTCCTTTAGGATTGACTGGTTGGATCTCCTTGCAGTCCAAGGGACTCTCAAGAGTCTTCTCCAACACCACAGTTCAAAAGCATCAATTTTTGGCACTCAGCTTTCTTAATGGTCCAACTCTTACATCCATACACGACTACTAGAAAAATGATACCTTTGACTAGATGGACCTTTGTTTTGTCTCTGCTTTTTAATACACTGTCTAGGTTGATCATAGCTTTTCTTCCAAGGAGCAAGCGTCTTTTAATTTCATGGCTTCAGTCACCATCTGCAGTGATTTTGGGGCCCTCCAAAATAAAGTCTCCCACTGTTTCCATTGTTTTCCCATCAATTTGTCATGAAGTGATGGGACTGGATGCCATCATCTTAGTTTTTTGAATATTGAGTATTAAGCCAACTTTTTCACTCTCCTCTTTCACCTTCATCAACAGGCCTTTTAGTTCTTCGATTTCTCTCATAAGGGTGGTGTCATCTGCATATCTGAGGTTATTGATATTTCTTCCCTGCAATCTGAATTCTAGCTTGTGCTTCATTCAATCTGGTATTTTGCATGATGTACTCTGTATAGAAGTTAAATAAGCAGGGTGACAATATATAGCCTTGATGTACTCTTTTCCCAATTTGGAACCAGTCTGTTGTTCCATGTCCAGTTCTAACTGTTGCTTCTTGACCTCCATATAGATTTCTCAGGGGGCAGGTCAGGTGTTCTGGTATTCCTGTCTCTTTAAGAATTTTCCACAGTTTGTTATGATCCACACAGTCAAAGGCTTTGGCGTAGTCAATAAAGCAGTAGTAGATATTTCTCTGAAACTCTCTTGCTTTTTTGATATATTTATATATATTTAAGAGTTTGAAAGTCCATGTGTTTCTCTAAAGGTATTGTTCTATAAGAAATATACTTTTTTCCTCAGTTATCTTTGTTGCATTATGAACTTTTTAGTTTATCTGGAGCAAATGTTTTTTACCTTATTGTGGTTTTATTAAGTGCTCTTTGGAAGAGGAGAGCTCCGAAACTGGAAACTCATTTTCACATTGACATAAGCAACATTTAATTAAGAAGAGCTACCTGTTATTTAGAAAAATGTATACAAGGCACTCCAAATATAAATTATTTTAGTTTATTAATATTATCATTTTATAAGCATGGATAATCAAGGGTTGATTGTATTTACATCATCTATATTTATTGAATCAGAAGCCTTGTAGAAAATATGCTAATATTTCTTTAACATTCAATACGAGACTTCCTTGCATGTGAGTGATCCTTTGAAATTGTGTTTCCATACCTGGCATGCTGGCCTCAAAGGATTTCTCCACACTTGCCAAAATTGTTCCCTCAATCAGTCTAAATAATTTATCATGTAATACTGGGATGTGCACAATTTCTCTATGAGGTCTGTGTGAACAAAGTATTATAATCTATACTTATTCATGAGAAATGTGAGAGTGATACCAGCTGTCCTGCAGAGAAAAGAGACTTCATCTTCATCTCCAGGATGGTAGTCTCTTGGTTTAAATAATGCAGGAACCAGACGAGTTGATTGCTAGTGTCCTTTTCAGCCAGTGGCTGGGCTAAAACACAATGTGAAAGGTGATTTCCCTCCACAGGACTGTCTTATCTCCTCAGTGTGCCCCAAATGTGTTAATGCATGAACAGTGAGTAGGGCTGAGCTGAACCATTCTGTTGTCTTTTCCAAAGACCTAGAACTTTCTCAAAAGACTGAGTTTTCAGTGTATGATTAGAGATTTGCTCATGCCAAATGGGGATTCTGAGGTTTTCCTTTGCTCTGTTTTTTTCCCTTTTCATATTAACATTTACATCACTGACAAAGACTGTTTCTTGGCCCCTTACTACAAGCCACTACTGTGTTAAGTGCTTGACATGTGTATCCTAATTAAATTCATTCAATTAATTTGATTATCTCTAAGGTCTTAGGCTTCTTACAAGATCGGTGGAGTCTTGAATACCACCTTTAGCCCTCCTCATCCCAAGTATTTACATATCTTCTGTATGTTTCCTGATGCTATTTCTTTGCAGTGGGATCTTTGTGTCACTAAGGTCACCATGGGGCAACTGAGAACAGATGGATAAGAAAGAAGGATCAAGGCTAACAAAAAGCAAGGGCACCAAGCTTGGTTATTTAAGTAAACCAATCAGAATACTGCTGCTCACCACTGTCTGGGCCCCGCTGGTGCTCCTGGAGAACAATCTGTAGAGAGTGACAATCCCGTTGGGCTTCTGGGGGGCACTGATGTTGACCACTGCTTGGGTGGCAGAAACCGCGTGGAACTTGGGGGCCTTGAGACCTTCCGGGGGGGCAGGTCCAGTTCTACACCGCGTCCAGCTGCTGGGGGCTTTACCTGCTGAATTCACGGCCCAGACCTCCAAAGAGAAATCAGTAAGACCCATCAAAAGCAAGGTAACCTCAAGCTGCAAAGAAGCTGGCAACCAGAGCAACTGAACACACAGAATGAGAGACACTGTGATTCTGGAACTTCACAATCGCAAAGGAGGGCAGGTCTTCCCTCTTTTTAGCCTTTGACCCTGTGAACACAGAGGGGCTGATTAGAACCTCGGTTTCCAAATGCAATCAGCTGATTTAAGCCTAATGAAAAGCTGCTCATCCCCGTGCAGGGCGTGGAGTGATTTTTGTTAGCTTCTGCAAACCGAATGGATCTGCAGACTCCATAAAACTCAGCAATTCTTAAACCCTGTCCTCACTCAATCTGCATGAAAATTAAATTTTCCTTTCATCAAGGAGGGAATAAACATATGGAAGGAAGTATAATCTTATTTATCAAGCACCATTTGTATAATTAAACACGAATATCCTAAAAGGTTGCCTTAGGTCATTATTTGCATGAGTAAGTAATTTGTAGAATGTCAGGTACAATAGACAGAGTAGATGGATGTATGAGTGGATAGGGTTAAATTAGGCCCAATAACAGCCAACTACACAGTGATCAATCAGGATGATAGATCTAAATGGCAATACAAGCGGACTGTCTGCATGTTTAGGAGTAGGAGTCTTCCTTAGTAAGCTTTCATGTTGGGCAAGTCTAACTTCAGGAAAATTTTTCTGCATTTGGTGTCTTTGTGTGTGTGTATACACACACATATATACACATACATGAATATTATAATTCATATAATACATATAATTGTCTATTTATAACATATATATGTATTTAATTATATATATTTGTTTTGAGCTTTTAAAGGCAAGTCTTGAAAACTTCATTCTATAGTGCACATGTTCTAGGTGTGTGATGTTAAAAGAGCATGTGGAATGTTCAAATGCAAGATATTTAGGAAACACTGTAGGAGAATACTTTGCAATGAGAGTTTAGTTTCATTTTTATTTTGCTTTCACATCAATAATATCTTTAAGAGAATTTAATGAATCAGAGAGCTTTCAGCAGTTAGGCTAACTCCTATCAGTGTTTCTGTACTTTTTTTTTTTTTTTGCAGATTTCTCTAAAAGTAATCTTTCTGATGTTGAATTGCTCTTGAATTACAGTCAAGAGTAAATCTCCAGGCTGTTGCTGATAGGATTGCCAGAAGCCCTGTTTTTCACCCCCAGTTTTATTGAGAAATAATTGATATACATGCCCGATTTTAAAAAGAGATAACTAACCTACTTACTAAGTAGAGCCTGCTCTTTTCAGTGTTCTGATCCATTGCTCCCATCATGTGGATAATAATCACTCACATTTGTATAAATTTTATACTTTACAAGACACTTTAACAAATGTTCACTGACTAGGTCCTCACAAACACAACTTTGTAAGGTGGCTAGAGAATATATTATTGGCCCCTTTTACAGATGGGGAAATCAAGCCTCTGAAATGTGATTCTCTTGTTCAAGGTGACAGAAGTCACAATACCTGAAACTAGAATTCTACTCTCCAGGAAATTTTATTGCTCTTTCCAGTAAGCTGTGCTTTTGATTCTGTATGTCATCCATACAAATAAATAAGATACTCAGGATTATGAATATTAAATAACCTGTCTATAGACAATTGGAGAAGGCAATGGCACCCCACTCCAGTACTCTTGCCTGGAAAATCCCATGGACAGAGGAGCCTGGTAGGCTGCAGTCCATGGGGTCCCTAAGAGTCGGACACGACTGAGCGACTTTCCTTTCACTTTTCATTTTCACGCACTGGAGAAGGAAATGGCAACCCACTCCAGTGTTCTTGCCTGGAGAATCCCAGGGACGGGGGAGCCTGGTGGGCTTCTGTCTATGGGGTCGCACAGAGTCAGACACGACTGAAGCGACTTAGCAGCAGCAGCAGCAGCTATAGACAATTACCTGCAATTCTGGAATTAGGTAAAATCTCAGCTTGCAAGGGTAAACAGACACACCCAGGTTGCCTTGAATGATGAAGGTTTGTTTTGATAGACCCAGGGAAGTAAGGAGCAGAAAACTGTCTTAGCAATGTGAGAGCCAGGTTCCATGGAAACCAGGGTCCAGGGCAGAACACAACAGCTGCTCTTACCACCCTCTCTGGAATGGCCATGGTCAGTCTAACAACAGGGAGAGTAGCTATAGGAAATAACTGATGAGGAGGTCATACTGTAAGGCTGATGAGAAAGAGCCTCTGACTTCAGTCTGCTCCAGACTAACCTCTTTTAATAAAAATTTCTTTCTGGAGGGTAGGAAAGCATTTTTGATTACACAATAAGTAACAAAGTTTGAAAAGAAAATAAATATTCTTGAGAAAGGGATGCAAAATAAGGTGAACACGCTGATATCAAACTCTTTGCCAAGTGAAAGGCTTTGGTTGGTAATTTAAGTGCATACAGGATTTTAGTAGGGGCCACAAAGGATGGAGAAGAACACAAGGAGGAAAGTGCAACTGGGTTTGACAAAATAAAAATTCAGCAAGCTGCCTATTAATTCGTGCTCAGTCACTCAGCCGTGTCCAACTCTTGAAGACCCCATGGACTGTAGCCCACCAGGCTCTTCTGTCCATGAGTTTTTCCAGGCAAGAATACTGGAGTGGGTTGCCATGCCCTCCTCCAGGGGATCTTCCTGATCCAGGGATCAAACCTGTGTCTCCTGTGTCTCCTGCATTGGCAGGTGGATTAACTACTGCGCACCAAATCTATTAAGGCTTTTTAATGCTCACATTGGCAGTTAGGTCTAGACTTCATGCCTTTCTGTGTTGCATGAGTTTTTATGGGGTGAACTTCTAGTTCCAAAATATAATTTAACTCATGGTATTTTAAAACACTTGAGTCTCAGTAATGTAGTATTTTACTGTATTTCTCTAGAAATATTAAAAAAAAAAAAAAAAAACGGGGCCATACAGAATTCCCCATCAGTAACTGGGAATGAATGTAGGCTCTAGTGTCTTTTGTCTTTGAGAGGAGACCTTCATAATACAGTGCTTTTTTTCCTAGTCTTTCTTTTTAGTATTCAATCAATTTGAGATCAAAATAGCATTCATATAAATCAACATGCTTATGCAAAGCAGGAGCAGCCTATTTACATGCGCTCCTCTGAAAATGAAAGCAGTTACAATGAAGAAAGCTGTGCTAATGAAGCATTATGGATTTCTCAAGAGTTATACCACAAGGCAGTGTCTCTTATGCCAAACTACCAGAAGAAAAGGCAGAAAGAAACTGTCACTGAATCTCTTTCTTTCTCTCTCTCAAGGTAAAAAGTCCTTTAGCTAAAAATCGCTGTAGATTTTTGTCTATGCCCAGCTAAACAGGAGATAAAGGAACTAAAGTATAGCTTAAGGTTCAGGATAAAAATACTAACAGATTATGCTTATGGTTTATTTTTACTGAGAAATAATGGCTCCAAGATTTAGGTCCATCTTTATATGGTAGATAAAAAGCAGAGATCTTGTATGGGGAAATATGAGTAGTATACTCTGATCTTCTATTTTTAATGAACCTATATAAACATTAAGAAATGAGATATCTTGAGAACAGAGGTAGAATTGCGTACTTAGTCTGTCTATCTAGCCACCTATCAGGTTGGCGAAAAAGTTCATTTGCATTTTTCCATAAGATGTTATGAAAAAATTTGAATGAACTTTTTGGCTAACAAAATATCTATATCTATCTGCCACCTATCTACCTCTTATTTACCTAAAATAAACCAACCCACCTGATTTGTATTCCAAGATCCCCTCACATATTCTTGTTGCTGTTGTTTAGTCACTAAGTTATATCTGACTCTTTGTGACTCCATGGACTGTAGCCCGCCAGGCTCCTCTGTCCATGGGATTTCTCAGGCAAGAACACTGGAGTGGGTTGCCATTTCCTTCTCCAGGGGATCTTCCTGATTCAGGGATCCAACGCGCATTTCCTGTATTGCAGGTGGATTCTTTACCACTGAGCCACCAGGGTATATAAACAATGTATGAGTTACTCAGAAAAAAGAAGGGACTTTTTAAGAGTTGAAAACTAAAGTATAATTTATGAATTTCATGCTCAAGAATGAAAAAAAGTAAGGATACATTTTCATCTTTTGTTTATGCAAAATATCCTCACACTCACACCATCTAGTTGAACACATTTATCCTTTGATAATAAAAAAAAATTAAAGGTGATTAAAGTTTCTATTTATCATTTGGGTTTAATGAACATTTGCACATGTGCACATATACACACACACACGTACAACACACACACCCACACATTATAACTGTAAGAGTTTGGAGTTTCCCAACTTAGAGCTACTAGTTAGAACAGGTTAGGGCTGGCTGAGATGGGGTGCTTTCCTCTCCAGGGTTTTGGGTGAAACCATGAAAGGAGTTACAATGTAAGAAGATGTCATAGAAAACACAGATTAAATATTTGAATAAATTAAAAATAACTAAAATGAGCTAACCCCAAATTTTCTAATTGACTAGCAAAAGAGTAGATCTATTTGTTTTCAATCTAATTTTTGTTATCTAACTAGTGACTATCACCAACCTTATGCTGTTGCCCATTAAAGATAAAATTGTTCTTTTAGTTATCCTCTGCCCACTTTCCCAGCCTCCTAGGACTAATTACTATATGTTGCTTTAAAAAGTTTTAATTACATGAAATGTCAACATCTGCCACCATGCTGCCCAAATCTCACTGCTGTGGAAACAATGGGTTCAATTGTTTGTCCTCTGTTGAAAACTGCCTTTTACAAATCTTCCTTCAGAGGAGTCTTTGTCCAAACGTGCTCCTTGGCTATTATCTTCAGAATCATTTTGCATTCCTGTAAGAGAATTTCTAGTGAAATGATCTCAGAACCTGCCTTTTTTCCAAGTGATTCTTGTGCCCAGTCTTGTTTGAGAAACACAGAGAGCTATTCCCTACAGAACCAGGTAGAGAAATCATACAGTTTTTTTTTTTTTTCAATTTCTATTCACATGTTGTCTATTCAGAATTGCACTTTGCGTTACTTTTGTCATTACCTTCAGCCATTCAAATAAACACACAGCATGTATCTGGCTGAATATGTTACAAGTGCAATGATCATTAACCGAGTTTATTACAGTGGCCAGAGTTCCAAACAAACCAGAGTTCACTAGCTTTTGTAGAATGACCATTTGGCACCTAGTTTTCACTTGAGGAGCAAATTTCTTGAAATACTGTTATCTCTAGAACTTGCTGGGTATTTTCCCCTCCATGCAGCCCAGATGAACATTATTAACTATTTTTAAATGTTCTTAATTCCTCTCACCCAACATTTTCCCTCCTAATTTTATTCCAGAGGGAAAGCAAGAGTTTGTGAACAGAAGCATTTGTAAGAAATTTTGTAAAAGAGAAAGAGAAGGAATCATGACTCCAGTGAGGATGAAAGAAGAGAGACGCTTTAGAAACCTTAGCGTGGGGGCCCAATGGGTGCTTACATTAATGACCTAACTATTCTTTAGCACAACTTCCATGCTTAACTGTAGTTTTCATTCTAATGATTTGTCTCACTCAATGGCTCATAACTTTCTCAAATAACATTCCCCAGCCATACTTTCTCAAATAACATTCCCCAGGACTAATATTTTCCAAGTGCAGTCTTAGTGCAAAGAGAAATTCTTAATGTAAAATTTCAGGGTTTCTTAATTATAAAAATACCTTATGATTCTTTTGGTTGAGGAAATGCTACAAGTCTTGATAAGACCAGGAGAACAAACCTAGCAATGCTTTCTATACTATTAGTATCCAGTTGATGTCTACTTGGTCATGAATTTGTTATCATTTTCCATATAAAAATGGACCATAGGAATAATGGGACTTTCCTAGTGGCTCAGAGATAAGGAATCTGCCTGCAATGCGGAGACTCAGGTTCAATCCCTCGGTCAGGAAGATCCCCTAGAGATATGAGAGCAACCCACTCCAGCATTCTTGCCTCAAGAATTCCATGGAGTAGAGCCTGGCGGGGTTGCAGAGTCAGACACAACTGAGCAACTCACACACACACATATAGGAATAACCAAATTCAGCCAGTGATCTTTCACAAAAACCCTCTTATCTGATAACTCTTAATGTAAGCGACAGTGGCTGTCCTTCCCCTTGAAGCATTTTAAGATTTTGCACTTTTTTCCAGGCTGTTTATTACAAGTTGAAGTATAACTGTGACTCTGAGAGGATTAATACACAGAGGAATTTTTCAGTTCTCTGCAACTTCTGTGATATTCTATAACATACTTCCTTGTGGAATAATGGCAATTTTTGATAAAACAGAAACATTTCAACAATATTGTTTTGGACTCCGGCCGGACCGGGGCGGTGTCCCGAGAGGGCCCAGGGGGCGGAGCTCGCCGGCGCGCTGGGTCGGGGCGGGTCTGTGCCGCCGAGTTAAAAAAAAAAAAAAAGCCAAACAAACAATATTGTTTCATCAAGCAGCACTAGGGATGCAACATTATTCACAAAAACTGGAGAATATGAATATATTTTCAGGACAATTCACATCAGAAACAACCAGGTCCAACATGAACAGCCCTGCCAGTAATTAATAAGAAGAGTAAATAGGTTACATGTTAACAGGCAAACAATTAAATTATTTGTTTCCTAGGGGCATGTAATGAGATTGTGATCCCACTCCCAGGAGAGAGACAAATAGATATTAAAAAGGTCTTTCCGATACCTATATTGGCTAAGGCCAACAGCTAATTCAATAGATTCGATCAAAATCACCTCTTCTTTCACTGCTCCTGATTTATGACTTGGGCTGCAGTTAGTCATCACTCATTGCAGTTTGCTCTCCAGCGCTCATAAATTATGCCTCATAAATAAAAAGATACAATCAAGGAAATCATATCAATTCATCTGCAACCTTGGAGTACATTTTCCCATGGCATTCATGCCAATGCCTTTTTAAAGGGTAGCTTGCCATGGGTTTTGAGTATGTTCAAAGAGCAACACACTAAAATAGGCTTTGCCAGGACTGAGGTTAAGAGAGACTAAAAAGAGAAGGCAATAAATCTGAAATAATATGATGATGATAAGATTAAAAAAATTCATTAACAGTCCCACAGGCTGCATTCATAAAGGAATCACTGGCTGAAAAGCTCTGGGTAGCTATCTGTTTAACCATCTACCTATCTGATTTTCTTTCATCATCAAATGGACTTTTTTCAGCATCTCTGTTTGCATGGTGCTTTGCCGGGTCCATTATAGTTATGCTTTTACAGATATGGTCCTTGCATTCCAGGCTCCTTTAATCTAAAACACTTTGCATCAGGCAAGATGGAACATGATTTTAATTGAATTCTGGGACCCAGGGGAAGAAGGGTACAGCAGAACATTGTGTTTGCTTCTACTGGTGCTTTTGAAATTCAGAGATGTGAAGCTAAGTAAAGAGATTACAAGACGTTTTCCTCACTAGAAATGGATGTCTTCTGTCACTACTGCTCAGCACACAGCCATGTCCTGTGGAGGTGCTCAGTAAGTATGAATGGCTCTTTCCTAAAATGTAAGAAGAGGAAAACTGGCTTCCATATTAGCGGAGAATACTGAAATTAGCTTCCATTTGATGTTCCTAATGATAATGAAAATTTGGAACTTATCATACTCCCTTTTAATTGCTGTGTTTGCTCTCCCTGAGAGAGCAAACTCAGGGACTCAGTCCTGTCCAGCTCTCTTGGAGGATATGTAAAAGTAGTTCATGGGTTTAGTGAGCACCTATACCTGTATAAGGGAATTACGCGTGCTGATTTACTTCCTCCTCTCAACATGCTGTGAGGGGCTATCAGCATCATAACCAGTTTATACACAAGGAAACAGAGGCACAGAGACAGCTTGGTAAGTGTAGGACCAGCCCTGTCATACAGGTATGTGAGGTAAAAGCTTGAGCCCTCTGCTTTTTCTATTGAAGGAGGTCCTAGATAGACACATCTTCTATGTGTTCGAGATACTGCCCTGAGGCTGCTGTTGAACTCTGCACAGACTGGCTGTTTCGCAGAGAGGAGCCCTAAAGTGAGGTGGTGGAAACGACCACAAACATCACAGTATCCATACCTGCTGCTACGTATCATGCTTTAAACAATACTTCCTGTTATACAGAGGCAAGTACTAGTCAAATACTTTCCCTGCTACTCCAAACACGTGTAAAGTGAAAGTGAAAGTTGCTCAGTCATGTCCGACTCTTTGCAACCCCGTCGACTGTAGCCCACCAGGCTCCTCTGTCCATGAAATTCTCTGGGCAAGAATACTGGAGTGGGTAGCCTTCTCCAGAGGATCTTCCCAACCCAGAGATTGACCCCAAGATTCCCACATTGCAGGTAGATTCTTACCATCTGAGCCACCAGGGAAGCCCAAGAATACTGGAGTGGGTGGGTAGCCTATCCTTTCTCCAAGTGATCTTCCTGACCCAAGAATCAAACCAGTGTCTTCTGAATTGCAGGCAGATTCTTTACTAGCTGAGGTACTAGGGAAATCCATATAAATGCACTAAAACGGCAGGAGAGTTCCAGAAAAACATCTACTTCTGCTTTATTGACTATGCCAAGCCTTTGACTGTGTGGATCACAACAAACTGTGGAAAATTCTTCAAGAGATGAGAATACCAGAGCACCTTACCTGCCTCCTGAGAAATCTGTATGCAGGTCAAGAAGCAAAAATTGGAACCGGACATGGAACAACGGACTGATTCCAAATTGGGAAAGGAGTATGTCAAGTCTGTATATTATCACCTGCTTATTTAACTTACATGCAGAGTACATCATGGGAAATGCCAATCTGGATGAAGCACAAGCTGGAATCAAGATTGCTGGGAGAAATAACAATAACCACAGATATGCAGATGATACCACCCTTGTGGCAGAAAGTGAAGAGGAACTAAAGAGCCTTTGATGAAAAGTGAAAGAGGAGAGTGAAAAAGTTGCCTTAAAACTCAACATCACCAAAGGGGTGGGAAGACCACCTAATCCATCCCTCTAACCCAACCCTGGACACACCCCTACCCTCACCCCATATAAGGAACCAGCTTGTCCCTACCCTCAGTGAGCTAGCAAGGGAAACTGTTACTTGTTCTTGCTCCCCCTGCTACAGCAGGGGCTCCAATAAAGCACTGTCCTAATTTTTTTTTCTGGCCTCTGATCAATTTTTATTAAGGAGGTCAAGAACCCTGGTGGGTAAAACTAAAATACTAAGGTAAGTTTTTTTTCATCCCAATTTTAGCGGTAAGGAAACTGAGGCTTAGAGAGTAAATTACTGGCTGAGGACACGGTGACAATAAGTCCTGCAGCCCAGATTACACCCTGAGTCAGTTTATCTTTGCAGGGTCAGGAGTTCATGCTCTTGATGGGGTGACTTGAGGACGCTATGTTTCAGCAGAACAATGATGGGATCTGGTGTCAGAACATTTGGACCCAAGTTCTGACTCTGCCATTTCCTGACTAGGCACTTTGCTCAGTCATTCAGTTTCCTGATTATGATGGAAAAAATAATATCTACCTCATAGGATTATTTTGAGATTTATGGGCAATAAAATTGCTATAAATTTTGAGAAATGGGGTGGAGGATAAGTACATTTATAAATATTTTACTAAGATTTTGAAAGCCCCAGAGCTGTACACAAACACAATTTGGAGCAACCAGAGGGTGAATTAAGAACACAGTCTGTGGAACCTGAATTCTAGGTTCAAATTTCAGTTCTTTCGCTTACCAGTTGTACCCTTGGGCATGTTAACTAAGGGTTTCTAAGGGTTATTATTTAGAATAATCCTTGCCTCAGATGATTATTATGAGTTAATGCATGCAAAACTTTTAAGAGTCCTTAGCAGTACATGCTGCTGCTGCTGCTAAGTTGCTTCAGTCGTGTCCGACTTTGTGCGACCCCAGAGACGGCAGCCCACCAGGCTCCCCTGTCCCTGGGATTCTCCAGGCAAGAACACTGGAGTGGGTTGACATTTCCTTCTCCAATGCAGGAAAGTGAAAAGTGAAAGTGAAGTCGCTCAGTCGTGTCTGACTCCTAGCGACCCCATGGACTGCAGCCTACCAGGCTCCTCCGTCCATGGAATTTTCCAGGCAAGAGTACTGAAGTGGGGCAAGCACTAAATACACGATGATGGTTTTTATTATATTTGTGTAAAAAGTCAGGATATGACTTCTTAGTTGAGAAAGTGAGACTAAATAGCAATTCTCTAATTCACTTCTGGGTCCATTTAGCTGTTATGGATTAACAACAGACTTGAAAACCCTGACCGTATTCTGAGGTCAACCCATATTCTCTGTGTCTTTGTCTCTGGGTACTTCTCCACTCTAGAACTCTGAGGGTTAGAATAAATGAAAGCCTGGCTTTTCAGAATATTGCTTCTACATCAAACTTTGTTGATTGGATGGCATCCTCCATTTTACCTTCTTATTAAAATTTCTCAAAAGTACCTCAAGATATATAAAAAGGAAACAGTGAAGAAAGGGAATGCATTATTCAAAGAAAAGAATCTTGTTTCCAGTTTCATGGCAAATATGCCTTTGGGAGAGAACTGTTCAGTTTCCTAGACATTTATAGGCATCTTAGTAATGACCAGATACATTAACAGATAGATAAATCAATTTACAAGATAAAGTCTTGACCGTCTTCTTAAAGATTTCTATCGAAGGCATCTGATTTACTTCAATATGTTAACATTTTTGCTACTCTCTCTAGATGTGACAGCTTCATAGAGATCAAGATGTTTGGAATTTAATGGAAATAAACCATTAGTTCAAGTACTTAGATTTACCAAGTGTTTTATCAATAATCATAGAGTGGCAAGCCAAAGTTTGCCAGGTGATCCTCCAGCCCAGAAAGAATTCTCCTGGAAAGGCATTGTCATAACTTGGGTGAGAAACAGCACCCACTTGGGGTATGGGGGATTTTCTCTTTGCCTCCAGATCCATTCTCTGCCCTTCTCTGCTCGGTGGCCCGCTTTACAAAAAGAGAGAGTTGTCACTTTCTCCTTCTCTCTCTCTGGCATCCCAGTTTGGCAACAGGCTGTGTTCCTTCTCCATGAACGCAGCTTCTCCAGGGCAGCCCCTCCCCACTGGTTATAACATTTACTGAGTTACAGAAACAGCTTCTTCCCCTTGCCCCTTTAGGTCTAGAGGGTAAGGTATTAGCTCCCAATGATGGCTAGACCCTAGGTATGTCAACATCCCTTGTTGATTCTCTTCATCCTGCCCACTGCTCATATGTAGCCTTTTCATTAAACTTTCCTTAAATGCACGTTTGAGTATGCTACTTCCTGCTGAAATCCTGATTGACAAAGGAGAGAACATTTTGAACCTTTACCAGGTACCAATCATGGTGGGTAGGCTAAGAGAGGCGTTTGCTCATAAGAATGGAGAGATATGGAAGAGCATTTTTTTTGCGAGACTGAATAGTCTCTATGGAATGATGATGTTTACTCACTCAGTCAGGTCCAACTCTTTTGCAACCCCATGGACTGTAGCCCACCAGGCTCTTCCTCTGCCCCTGGGATTTCGCAGGCAAGAACACTGGAGTGGGTTGTCATTTCCTTCTCTGGGGGATCTTCCTCACTCAGGGATTGAATCTGCATCTCCTGCATTGGCAGGCAGAGTCTTCACCACTAAACCACCTGGGAAGCCCCTAGGGTATGATATTCAATCTTTAATATCAAGGAACTCCTCAAGACGATCTGGCCAGAGTGGAAAGAGTGTGTCCAGGAGGGTTTGGTGTGGAGACTGTGCTGTTCCTGGTTGAGGACATGTCTGTTTCTCCCTAGGTCTGTTGTGCCATCACTCAAATCTCTGTCTTCACAGCTTACACTACCATCCGTGTATTTTTATGAGTACATTGTTCATGGGTGTGTTTCTTTACCTTATTAACTAAACTTTAAGCCTCTGGGGGGTAGAGTCCATGGTTTTTAGCTTCTAGTTCCAATCCCAGCAACTCAACATACACTTTGAACTTGGTGGGTGCTTAATAATGACAAGTTATGAAATTCTCAGCTTAGAGGCTAAAGGGGAAGAAGGAAATATGTCTCACTCTTTCCTGGATATTCATACAGGACCTAAGTTTTGGGTGACTTTATACAGCCTTCTCCTTTTACAACTACCCTGAGGAGCAGGAACCAGTTGTGAAGAGCCATGGGGGCAGATCAGAATTCTACATTATCTACATTCGCTTAGAGGAAATCTTGTTGCATTGAATGCTTTACGTCCAGCAAAGGAGCTTCCAACAAGAGACAGGAGGCTCAAACATGGCTTAAATGAACTGGGTCTGAAGGAGGGTGAGAAACAACCCATCTTCAGATGAGTAACTTGTCTCAAAGGCAATGTAGAGATTGCCAATGGTAGGGGCTTAGGAATAGAGTCCTAGGGGACACCCTGAGGGACAGAAAAAGACAGGGGCCTGCATATATGTGAACCAGCATTGCTCCTGTATGCTCTCGTACAAACAGGTAGAAATGACCTCCTGTTGGAACACAAAACCCGAAGGCTAAAAAGGACACAGTCCCTGGACCAAGTGGCAGAATTCAGATTTCTGTTCACGGAATGTCCTGACGGCCTTCAGTCTAAGCAGTGGCGCTCAGGCTCTAGGGTTTTAGAGCACACGCACGGCTAGAGTCAGCCAATATCAATAAATCATTTAAGACCTTGAGCTGCGGGAATTGTGGGTGGGAGCAGCTTACATCTCATGGGAGAAACTAACCAAACATCAGCCTCCACACTGGTCAGAAATACGTTAGTGGGATTCATACTTAATTAAATGCAAGTCCAAAGCCAAACAGACAAGGTGCTCAATGAATTTTCTCTAAATGTAATACAAAAAAAAAAAAAAGGCTTAGGAAAGGAATGAGTTAAGAGTGATGGCACAAGAAAATAAACAATTTGAAGCATGTCGCTAGTCACAGAAATGTGGAATCAGACTATCAGAGTTGGAGGGAATCTTAGCTGTGCAAACATGGACATGTTATTCCTTTCCTGGGAAGAGAGTAGCAAGGACAAGAAAGGTTGAACTCTTTCATCAAAGGAGCACTGCATCTTCAGGACCAACTGTGCTCTTAATTAGAGATGTTTGCATTCTAACATTGTATTAATGACTGTTGAGAGACATAAGAGTTTTCTTAACCTGCCTCTTTTCTCTCTTGGAAGAAAGTACCTTCTTTTATTTAGTGAGACGCTGAGGATAGTTTCTGCTTTGGCCCAGTTGCTTCATTTTTCTGGAGTTATTAGTAACTGCCCCCTGGTCTTCCCCACTAGCATACTGGACACCTTCCAACCTGTGGGGCTCATCTTCCAGTGTCATATCCTTCATACTGTTCACTGGAAAAGACCCTGATGCTGGGAAAGATTGAAGGCAAAGGGAAATGGGCAGCAGAGAATGGGATGATTAGCTAGCATCATCCACTCAATGGACCTGAATTGAGCAAACTCTGGGAGACGGTGGAGGACAGAGGAGCCTGGTGTGCTGCAGCCCATGGGGTGGCAGAGTTGAGCAGGACTCAGTAACTGAACAGTGAAGGTAGAGTGGGGAGGTGGCTCTACTATGCAGCAGGCATGCTGCTCCACACACAAAATTGGGTTCTCATTATGCACCCATTTTTAATGAGCAAGTGAGGCTATGAGAACTTAAGTATCTTGCTCAACCTGCATGATTTTCACTTAGCATTTTCACCTGGAAGAACAGGATGGTTGAGAGCATCGAATGCGAGAGAACATGAGGTTTCTAACTATTCTACATAGCAGGGCTGCTGTGTTCAGTGTTCTGGGGCAGCTCTGGTTTCTAGCTAAAGGTATCTCCCACCCAGGAAGCCCTGAGTGGAGGAGGGGGTCTCATGCCCAGGCCTGTTTCATCACAGTTCTCCGTCCTCTTGTTTACAGGAAGGTGCAAGGTGTTAGTACATCAGTAAGAGTCCTGTCCTGGGGCTTCTCTGTTGGCTCAGTGGTAAAGAAACCACCTGCCAATGCAGGAAACATGAGTTCCATCCCTGAGCCTGGAAGATCCCCCATTTCAAGGAGCCCATGTACCACGACTATTGGGCCTAAGCTCTAGAGTCTGGGCACTGCCACTACTGAAGTCCACGTGCCCTAGAGCCTGTACTCTGCAATAGAAGAGGCCACTTCAATGGGAAGCCAGTGACCCAAAACTAGAGAGTAGCCCCCGCCTTTTGCAACTGGAGAAAAGTCAGTGCAGCAGTGAAGACCCAGCAGAGCCAAAAATTAATTAATTAGAAAAAAAAAAAGATTCCTGCCCTTGATTGACCTATAGATAGAGGGAGAGAGAAGTCCTTACTGAGGCAGGAGATAGATGGGCCCCAGACTGAACAGTTGATGTCTCTTCCAAGAGGAAGTTGAGCTGTACTCAGATTAGAGATAAAAGACCACATATTCTTCATTCTTGAAGTCAAGGAGACCTTCCTGACTACACAGGTACAGAAAGGCTCCCTGGAGGTCAAAAAGGGAGGGGGTATCACCCCATAGTAAGTAATGTCGACTGCCATGGGCCTCTTGTCTGGAAGGCATCTTGGCTAAAAGATGTGGGCGTACGTGTGGGAGGACCCCAAGATAAACCAAATAGACTCAGAAGCAGGCAAAGCAAGATGACTGGCCAAAGGAAACCCAGAAGAAATGCCCCACATAAGTGATTCAAACCAAAGAGAGAGAAGGCATAACTCTCTTTGAGTCTACCCATGTGTCCATCGACACATACTGTACTTTTTTTCCTTCTAATAAACACGTTATCTGCTTCACTACTTTCCGTCTCTATGTGGAAATTCATTTCTACACAGCTGATGGGCCAGGACCTTTTCATTGGCCACTGGTCCCCAGAAGTCTAGTGGCTGGGATTCAGGGCTCTCATTGCCATGGGCCAACTTCAATCTCTAGCCAGGAACTGAAATCCTGCTTCAAGCCCCTGCAGGCCGAGGCCACCCAAGATCATTTCCACTCTGAAGTGGGACAGTTATCATAATACTAGCTGTTATTACTGTTCGGTGTGAATAGTTTCTATGTATGAGGTACTGACCTAAGCACATTCATGTTTCAACACATTTAATTCCAAAGCAAGCCCAGGAGTTCAGTGGTGTTTCTACCCACAATTCAAAGACAAGGAAACCGAAACACAGAGAAGGTTTGAGTCAGGAAGCACTGGGGTAGTAATTTACTCTGATGCCTGGAGAGAGACTGGTATGGAATGAAGCCCAATAAAGACAATCTGAGGCAAAGAAAGGAGATAAGGGATGAATCTAACAGCATCAAGTCCTGCATTTTGAGAGAGATTCTTCAGAGACAGAAAAGTGCACCTTTTCCTTGGTTTCAAGGAACGTCTTTAGTCCCTTTCCCAGACAGGTGAACAGAAGCAACTGTCTTCCGTTTAAGGGAAAATTGTCTTTCTACCAATTATAGCAAAATAGTTATGATACCATATGGATGATGTAAATTTTCTCAAGGACTTACGTGGGACTCTTATTTAGTGAACTAAATAAATTAGGTTTGTTATGTATTTCCATTTATATTTTACAATATACTTCTAATTCATTCGATAAATCTACTAGTAAATAAACTAGGTTTCAGAAGCATCGCTACTGATCTTCTCATATATCCATTTTGGTGGTGACATGACTGGGCTTCCCTGGTAGCTCAGCTGGTAAAGAACCTGTCTGCAATGCAGGAGACTCCAGTTCGATTCCTGGGTCAGGAAGATCCCCTGGAGAAGGGATAGGCTACCCACTCCAGTATTCTTGGGCTTCCCTGGTGACTCAGATGGTAAAGAATCCACCTGCAATGTGGGAGACCCGGGTTCAATCCCTGGGTTTGGAAGTTCCCCTGGAGGAGGGCATGGGAACCCACTCTAGGATTCTTGCCTGGAGAATCCCCATGGACAGAGGAGCCTGGAGGGCTGCAGTCCACGGGGTCAAAAAGAGTCAGACATGACTGAGCGACTAAGCACAATGACATGACTATTAGTATATAAACTGGTCTCACAGCCTCACTGACTTTTTAAAAAAATTGTATTGAATTATAGTTGATTTCCAATGTTGTGCTAATTTCGGCTATACAGCAAAGTGACTCACTTATACATACATGTGTTCCTTTTCATATTCTTTTCCATGATGGTTTACCACAGGGGAACTGAATATAGCTCCCTGTGCTGTACAACAGGATCTTGCTGTTTATACACGTACATGCTTTGATACAACTTACACCTAAATACTATTAGAAAATCAAGTTGCTTAGGGTCAGCATGTATTCTGTGAGGTTTTCAAATTATAGATGACCAAGGCCAATCAAGAGAAGCTAACGTTTCATGGGAATTTTTAATTTTGTTGTTGTTTGTTTGGGCATACTGAGAGGCACATGGGATCTTATTTCCCCGACCAGGGAATGAACCTATGCCCTCGGCAGTGGAAATACGGAATCTTAACCACTGGACTGCCACAGAAGTCCCTGATGAGAATTTTTAAAAGCGTGTGCTTGGAGATGACCCCCCACTTAGGCCCCAGAATCTAGAACTGGAAAGAGCTGCTACTTCCAGGTGAGGAAAGGCTGAAGGAAGTTAATTTGCTCAAGGATCCAGAAATAGGGATAAAGAACTAAAACCTGCCATCCTTTCTGCTCCTGCCTTCTGTTGATAGCTTGTCGCCCACACTGTGGGAACCTTCCGTGGGGGCTGGTGCAGAGAAGGCCTCCACTGTCCCCTCCTGGAGTCGTCACATAGCGCTTGGGGCAGGAGCAGTAGGGACCCCCAGTACATCTCCCCCATAGCCATTCCTCCCAGCCTCTCCTGCATAAATCCTCAGACAGAACTGTTCGGGGGCAGTGTCAGTCTGTTAGTAAGTAGCAGACTGCCACTCTGGGCGGCTCAGAGATTAGACCCACACGCCAGTGAGTCACACATGGGATTTCCTCCAAGGCTATTTGCTGTGTCTCAGTCATCCAGTCACGAGGCCCCAGAAGCCTTCAGAGACCCTGCGTGTGTGGGGGTGCTTATCGAAAAAAATCTGTCAAAGTGGGGAAGTTTCAGGAAAGCGAATTAAGTCACTGACAGCAGGATTCAATGAAAGGGGAGCCATGACAGCCCTCGTAAATCCATGATGAGTCATTGTGGCCTTAAGCGGGTGTATGAATATGAAGGCGCAGTTACTGAGAACCACTCACTGGCCTCAGCTCTCTCCCCGCAGGCCAAAGCTGAGGCTTCTTATAAAAGCAGATACACGCCCAGGTCCGTCTCTGAAGCCTGTGGAGAGACTGCTATCTTAATTTGCTTGCTGAACAATTAAGAACTTCCCCACATAGAATCTGTGGAGCTTTTACATCATATATATTTGTACATCCCAATTTTGAAAGCATTGATGATAGAAATGAGTATTGTCTGTGGAAAAAAAAAAAATTCCTACCAAATGTGTAAGTATTTTGTAGCATCAGTTCAGTTCAGTTCAGTCGCTCAGTCGTGTCTGACTCTTTGCAACCCCATGAATCGCAGCACGCCAGGCCTCCCTGTCCATCACAAACTCCCGGAGTTCACTCAGACTCATGTCCATCGAGTCAGTGATGCCATCCAGCCATCTCATCCTCTAGCAAGCCTATAATCTCTATTTAAGGAAAAGGTCTGTGCACTGGAAGAATTTCATTTAGCAAAGAGGCATCTCATTTATGTACGATCCACACATTTGCAGAGTTGTTTGAAAATTGGGTTTTGGTAAACAAAATTGTATCTGAAATTCACAAATGTCTATTCTTTGATGAGAACCTGCACTTCATCACTCAGCAAAGTCAGCCCATTTATCCTTGTGAAATATATATTTTTTTAATTCCAAATTTCTGAGTTTCCCTGGTGGTCTATTCATTTAGAGTCTGCTTGCTGATGGAGGGGAAGATGGAGGGGACACAGGTTCCATCCCTGGTCTGGGAGGATCCCACATGCCAGACAGCGACTAAGTCCAAATGCCACAACCACTGAGTCAACACCCTAGAGCCCTCAGGCCTTAGAGCCCATGCTCCGCAACAAGAGAAGCCACTGCAACGAGAAGTCTGCACACGGCAACGGAGAGAAGCCTCTGCCACAACTAGAGAAAGCCCTCCCACAGCAACAGAGACCCAGTGCAGCCATAAATAAACCTTTTTTCAAAAAATTCCAAATTTCTGTGATTTATAGATCATCACTCGTTTTATGAAACCCAGCAATCTGGAAGCTGTGTTGAAATGAATCAAACTAGAAAATTCCCATTTTCAATGACGGTCGTGTTAACTCTTCTCACCAAAATCCAGGCCTCCCAAATGAGAAACAAAACAAAATGAAATAACAACCATAACCAAACAAAATCCAAGAGGAAGTGCAAATGAAATTATTTGATTAATTGAAGACATGAGCTTTAGCAGGTTATATATTCTGTTCCTCTTTCCAGCTTCATACCAAAACAATAAAGAGAACTGGTTCAGGGAAGTCATGGACAGACCAAGGTAAATAGGCTGGCCATCAATTATCATCATGTAAATTAGGCACTTGTGGGGAGCTGGGTTCACTTACTTAGGCAATCAGTTTACGATGCTTTAGGACTATAATTCTCAACCCTGGTTGTACATTAGAGTCACCTGGGGACCTTTTGAAATGCACCGAAGCCTGGACCCACCCCAGAATTAGAACTACAGGGGGATGGGGCCTTGGCAACCGGAATGTTGTTAAAGTTCCCCAGGTGATTTTAATGTGCAGTCAGGGATGAGAACCACTGATTTAAGAAATCAGCACCTGAAAATCGAGCTTAAGTAGCATAGCAACATCCCTGTACCCTCCGGGGCAGTATTTCTCAAAAAAGAGAGGATGTGGACCATCTAAGCTGCTGGGTAAAAATGCAGATTTCTGGGAATCTCTGCCCCCACCCCTGGGTATTTGCATTGTGAATGTACTCTTTAGGCAATTCTTTTGTACTATAAATCCTGAGTCTACTACCTTTAGGGTATCCAATTTTGAGGTATTACTGAAAACTTTGGAAATGCTTGTAAAGTCACACAGCTTTTGCCTGCTTCAAACATGCTACTTCCCAAATTGGTTGCATGAGTCATTATGAGGTGACCATTTTGCCTCCCAAATCTTCTGTAGCAAATGATTCTCCCCCTCTCAGTAAGAATCTCTTTCTCCAGATACTTTTTGACCCTCCTGTTTATCAGAATTTATCCATGCACTATTCTCTTGCCCAGAGGTCTATCATTGGTCATCAGGTCAAAGAATTAATATAGACGAGGTGGACTGGAGCAAAACCCTGCAGGGTCTCCTCCCATGCAAGTACCAAACCCAACAGTAAACGATTAGGACAACAGAGTCACAGACTCAGAGTCTGATGCATATTTCTGACTTGTTTTACAGATATTCTTACAACAGTCCCGGGAAGAAGAAAGCTAACTGCGTGATGATCTGACTGGAGCTATGATATAAGCTGCTCCATCTTGAGCAGTACTGAATCTGTGGCTAGCACAATTCCAAGAACTGGTCTCAAGGGGATGGCATTAACATTACTACTCTATATCTTTGTAGGTATCATAATAATTGTAGCTTGCTCTGTCTGTATGTGTAAGGGGGCAACGAAAACAGTCAGCAAAGAGATGCTCTAGACCCATGCTGACATCTTCCACTCTGAGAATACAGTGCCCTGTATCAGCATGAAGAAATCACAGAAGATAGAACTTCACCCCTAATCCCACAGAAATGGACTGATGTTCTGACAAGTGGGGATTTGTCAGCAGCTCTTTGCAGGAAACCACCCTCGGCAGGAAGCCGCTTTTCTTATTTTAGCAAAGGTATATTGTAACTAACTTTTAAAGCAAGCACTCCCATGCTCTACTCCACTCCAGCCCAAGCACATCTTTTGACCTAGCCTAATTTGTTGGTTCCTTCCTTAGATCAAAGAAATAGAAATGAAGACTAAGTAATTAACAGATGACCAGGTCTCTCCCCTAGCTTCCCCTTCAGTAATCTCCTGAACAAACTGTGTGATCAGACTGTGTGAACAAGATAAGATCTAGAAGATGATCACAAGCCTGCTCACAGCAGGGGACAATGACTCTGATCCTCTGTGTCAATGATTATCTGACATTAAAAGCTTTCATGACCGAACAGAATCTTCTGAGACAGTTTTTCGGGGATGCTAAATCTACCATCCTTCCAGATTGCTGCTATTCTTGAAATAAGAGGGAAGGGGGCAGGGCGCACAACATTTAAAAGAATGACACTATGCTGCTGCTGCTGCTAAGTCGCTTCAGTCGTGTCCAACTCTGTGCGGCCCCATAAACGGCAGCCCACCAGGCTCCGCCGTCCCTGGGATTCTGCAGGTAAGAACACTGGAGTGGGTTGCCATTTCCTTCTCCAATGTGTGAAAGTGAAAAGTGAAAGTGAAGTTGCTCAGTCGTGCCCGACTCTTAGCGACCCCATGGACTGCAGCCCACCATGAAAAAAAATCGTTTAAAACCAGCAAGGTCCAAGATGGCAGAAGATTTAACATCCAGTGGAACTTCAGTCTCATTAAATGCTCACTGTAACATGTCAGCAAGCTAAATGACACACCCACAGATGTCATGACAGATACAAAACAGACCACAAAGGTTAAAAAGTGGGATTCCCAATTCCTGAAAATCCCCATCCCCTTCCCCAAAATAGCTAGAATATTCCCCCCACTCATTAGCCTATGAAATTACCCAGCCCATAAAAATTAACCACATCATACTTCAAGGTCTCTCACTTTCTGAGATGGACCACAGTCTGTGGAGTATTTCTCTCTAAATACATCTACTTTGTCTCTCACTGAATTCTTTCTGCAATGAGACAGACATTAAGAACCTGAGACCAGGTACGATATCAGTTAAAAGACTGGATTCAGGTCTCAATCAGAGGTGTACAGCTACATTGTTGATTAAAGGCATCTTTCCATTCTATTGACATTTGTGAGTATGTAATTGAGTTTGTAAGTGGCAAGTAGCAGGACCCCTCTATGTGATAACATAGGGAATACTGTCTTCTTCTTCCCACATAACTAAATTTTTGAAGCTGCCATCAATGATTTAACTCAAAACCAGGTATGAATACAATAATAGGGGGCCATCTGATACCCATTAGGCACATCAGGTGGATGGCCACCTACCCAACCACAGATCATTACCATGCTTCTGATGGAATAGGTTTCTATCTCTGGGCAGTTTCTAAGTTCTTTGTTTTCATCTCCTACAAATATATGGATTATCTCAAAACACAATCCTCTGTAGGAGGGTCAGTCAAATCACTGGCATGGTGGGTAAACTGATGATTTTAGGACAATAAAGGTGCTTTCTAAAAAGCAACTTGCAGAAAAGTAATCCTTAGACAGGTTTGAGAACAATTCAAATTCATCTCAAAGACAAAATGTTCTTTGTTAAAGGGAAATCAATTCTTTTAGTACATTACTTCCTAAATGACTTCTGTAAGATAACTCAGGATCTATAAAGACTCAGCATTTGCACAGGCTAAATAAATCCAATATTTTAGTTCATTTATTTTGGCATTTAATCTATATTTTTCAAAATATTTCTTGTAAGAACTGGGTTTTGGGGCTGATAGGCTAGATTTTTTTCTCCTGTTTTCTATATAACATGGGATTAGCTAGTAAATACAAATTAGAAATCAAATGAAAATCAAATTAAATAATTTCATTTAGGTGAACTGAATATGGAGGAAGAACATGACACAGGGCTGGTAGTAACAGTTACATAATAGACAGCATAGCCTGAGGTTCTTAACTCATCTCTCCTCTGAAATGTGGGTCCCTTGGTACCTGGTTATTCTTAGCTCCTGGTGAGTGTATGCCTGTTAGCATCACTGACACCATACTGGGCTCATACATTTTTTTCCTGTCCTTCCACTGACCCTACCCAGGACTGTACTGTGCAGTGAATCACTTCTCTGTCATCAAGGGCTTGTAGTTAATATATTGTTTAATAATCATTAGGACCAGGAGGCCTCTGTGCTCTGTTACTCTCCAAACAATGATAAAGACCTTTGCTGAGATATTCCCAGTTCTCACAAAACTAGTTCAGTTCAGTTTACTCAGTCATGTCTGACTCTTGGTAACCCCATGGACTGCAGCACACCAGGCTTCCCTGTTCATCACCAACTCCCAGAGCTTGCCCATACTCATATCCATCAAGTCTGTGATGCCATCCAACCATCTCATCCTCTGTCGTCCCTTTCTCCTCCTGCCTTCAATTCTTCCCAGCATCAGGATCTTTTCTAATGAGTCAGTTCTTCACATCAGGTGGCCAAATTTTTGGAGTTTCAGCTTCATCAGTCCTTCCAATGAATATTCTAATAGGTAACAAAACTAGTTACCCATTCATAAACCCTGACTTAGAAATGCACATCCTGTTTCTCAGCACGTATCCCCTACTTTAGGTTAACTATAAAATTGTCCCAACGGTCCCTTCATGATACACAGTACAGCTGCCAATGCTTCTGGGTCTTTGCCTGCCCAATCCCACCCTGTGAAAGTCACTCAGTCATGTCTTTGTGACTCCATGGACTATACTGTCCATGGAATTCTCCTAAATGGCCAGAATACTGGAGTGGGTAGCCTTTCCCTTCTCCAGAGGATCTTCCAAATCCAGTGATCGAACCCAGGTCTCCCGCATTGCAGGCAGATTCTTTACCAGCTGAGCCACAAGGGAAGCCCGAGAATACTGGAGAGGATAGTCTATCCCTTCTCCTGTGGATATTCCTGACCCAGGAGTTGAAACAGGTCTCCTGCATTGCAGGTGGATTCTTTACCAACTGAGCTATCAGGGAAGCCCAAATATGCCATGAGTGAGTGAGTGACTGAAAGTCGCTCAGTCGTGTCCAACTCTTTGAGACCCCATGGATTATACAGTCCATGGAATTCTCCAGGCCAGAATGCTGGAGTGGGTAGCCTTTCCCTCCTCTAGAGGATCTTCCCAACCTGGGGATCGAACCCAGGTCTCCTACATTGCAGGCAGATTCTTTACCAGCTGAGCCTGTAAATATAATAAATTGATTCTATGGAGAAGCCTGTTTCATTTTTTGGTCTCAAGATACCTTCTCAGTTCAGTGAGCACATTTCATTCCCTCCATCCTCCAACAGTGAGAAAACTGACAGAGTTAAGGCACACGCTTGGGGTTTACCATTCCTTAGAAAATTTAGCTAAGACTTTACAGATGACGCAGCCAATTATTTAACTCAATGACACTTGATGCCAAAGAAGCTATAATCACTGGTTCACTTTTAGTATCCACGGATCACTTAGCTTTGTCTAAAGAGAGGCCAAATATCAATATCTTATGCTGATTCCATCCAGTTCTCTTCCAAAGGTGCAGTTTTATTCATAAAGCAGGCTAGATAATTGACAGAGAGTCTCTGATAACTTGACACTTTCCTGTAAAGATAATGATAAAGCACAAAAAGATGGCTACATAGGTTCTAGCTGTTTTTAACCAAATTCTGTTTCCAACTGTGGCATCAATGGGTATTTTGTTCCTCCATGACATAAATCACAATCCTTACCATAAACCCTTGGGAATTGATGTGTTTTTAAATACCTGTTCTGTAAGTTTTGGAGTTATTAACATGCACACACTGTATATTTTGCAATGGCCCCAGAATGCTCTTGTAATAAAACATAATGTTTCTGAGGTAAAATACATAAATATTCACTTTAAATTGGATAAATAAATGCTATAAATAGCTTCAGGTTTGTTTAGAATGGGTTTTGCTGCTAAATGAGTTGTGCCAAACCTAGATAAAATCTTGTTTTTAAGACATTTTTAGATTTGGGATTACAAACAAGGGGTTATGGATTTCTATCTGTGTACATCTCCAAACCATTCAAAAATGAATTTATAGTCTCAATTCTTACTAACTTCACTGGGAAATTTGTCCCATATATTATAGGCCTAAAACATATTCCTTTGACACTTAAAATGTTACCTCTGGTCATTGTCCCCATTGATTTGCTCACCATATTCCTGCTGACTTTGTGGTTTTATTATTTCTGGTTATGGTAAGCTCTTGGCTTAGTTTCCTAAGAGGCCCAGTTTCCTCTTTTAGAAAATTGTACTTGGTCTTCTGCCGGGCACATAGTGCTTGCATCATTCAGCAAGCTTCCTTTGAAACTGTAAGCAAGAGAAGCTGATTCTGACTTAAGCAAAAGGGAGCTTATTGGGAGCACAGTCAGCTCTCCTTGTTCATGACTTCTGTATCCATGGATTCAATAAAAAAGTTTTTGACAAAAACTCCAAAAAATAAATCTTGAATTTTCCATGTGCCTACAGCTATTTACATAGTGTTTATACTGTATTTACACCTATTTATGTGGCACTTTCATTGTATTAGGTATTATAAATAATCTAGAGATGAATTAAACTGAAGAGGCTGTGTGTAGGTTATATGCAAATACTATGCCAATTTATACAGATTTTGGTATCTGTAGGGTTCCTGGAGCCAACCCCACCCTCAGATACCAAGGGATGTGTAATTAAAAGAACAGTTGAGGAACCAGGCTTGGAAATGGCAAGGATAAGAAAAGCTTTTGGATTGAAATTAGAGATATTTTACCTTGAGTTAGTTCCACCTTTTAAAATTCTGAGTCACTTTGCTGGAGATCAAGCCCCAGGCAAGTCTGAGGGGCTGAATATGACTCAGGTGCCCACCACTTGGCTATATGACAGCCTGACGTGTTGATTAACACTGCCACCAAGCCTGAAGCCTGAGCACGGGTGGGGAGTCACTCCCGCACAGGAACGGGGGCTGCTTGTTACAAGAAAACTGCAAATGCACTCTGACGGCAAACAAAACAAACCTAAGGGAAGTCTTCTATTGATTTCAAAATACCTTCAGAGTATTCTTCATTCCTGGCTTTTTGCTGCTGCTAAGTCGCTTCAGTCGTGTCCGACTCTGTGCAGCCCCATAGACGGCAGCCCACCAGCCTCCCCCGTCCCTGGGATTCTCCAGGCAAGAACACTGGAGTGGGCTGCCATTTCCTTCTCCAATGTATGAAAGTGAAAAGTGAAAGTGAAGTCGTTCAGTCGTGTCCGACCCTCAGTGACCCCATGGACTGCAGCCTGCCAGGCTCCTCTGTCCATGGGACTCTTCAGGCAAGAGTACTGGAGTGGGGTACCATTGCCTTCTCTGCCTGGCTTTTTAGGGGTATGTAAAGTCCTCTTTTTTTAGGCTGTGCTCCTACAAAATTTATTTCATTCTCATGCCCAGATTAGTTGTTTCCACTAGACTTTTCTCAGCACAGGGGCTGGAGACACTTGCTCATTAGATTTTATTTTCTCTCTTTACAATTCATGAGTTATCTTCAAAGTGATCTTTTCACAAGGAGTATTTGCAGCCAAGGCAACACTGACAGAAAGAAGCTTAATGATAGAAACCACCTCATTAATAAGAAATGCTAATACTTCACCTGAAATCTACCTGGGAATAACAAGCATGTATCACATGGATCAAGAATCAAGAAAACGAAGAAGGCAAATGAATATGCCTTTTCCTCCCTCATTTACTGCTTAGTGAAGTCGCTCAGTCATGAGGGAAGTCGCTCAGTCGTGTCCGACTCTTTGCAACCCCATGGACTGTAGCCTATCAGGCTCCTCAGTCCATGGGATTTTCCAGGCAAGAGTGCTGGAGTGGATTACCATTTCCTGCTCCAGGGGATCTTCCCAACCCAGGAATTGAACCCGGGTCTTCCGCATTGCAGGCAGATGCTTTACCATCTGAGCCACCAGGGAAGCCCCATTTACTGCTTAAGTTTTTTTAAAAAAGAATATTATTAAACTCCTTAAGCCCCATGTTTCTTTAAGTGACTTTATAGACAGCAAGCAATTCTTCAAGTAGGCACTGATGTGTGCCCGCCAACTGAGAGTGAGTTGATAACACCCGCTTCTTACCTGGTATTCATACTCTGTAAAAGGCAGTAGTTCGACATCCATAAAAGAGCTTGAGCTTCCATTATAGGCTAGCACTGGTTTTGACTTTTCAGGCTGAGTTGCTATTTGTCTTCTGTACAATTCATAATATAAAACTTTTCCATTTGGTTGGAGGGGTCCTGTCCACAGAAGGGAAACGGTGGGCTGGAACCCCCCTGGAGCCATCTGCACCTCTAGATGGGGAGGGGGTTGCTGCTGCGGTGCAACCTCCAGGGTCTCTATGGATGTCCAGTCACTTGACACACAGCCCAGCCTGGTGCAGGCTTGGATTCGAACTTCATACCTTCAGGACACAAGGCAGAAATGACCCATTATTGGCAAAATCTATTTTCATGGGAAGAATCTTTAAAAGACCAAGTGTTTTCTGGGGGTGGGGGTGGGGGAAGACAGATACCTTTATATTTATCCTTATCTATAATAAGCCCTTTTCAAAGTCAACAAAGTCATGTTTCTATGGAAATTTTAGAGCATTTTCAAGCCTCTTGGCTTTCCAAACTAAAGCAAAGATCCTCACCTGTCTGGAAAGGGTGGGCACAATTCTTCCCTAAACAGGAATGCACAGAATCAATACACTTTCAAGATACTTTTCAGGAAAATTCTGGTACTCTGTAGAATTACTTACTACAGGGAGGAAGAACACAGATCTGGGGAATTTGAACGCATTTTCAGCAACCCTGGGCTCCTCCTCCCTTTGCAGTTGGAGCTAAATGATTCCCCAGGAACAATTTCAGGTCAGGAAAGAACGTCATGGAGTAAAGGTCTCTGTGGTAATAAATCCCCTCACCTGATACCCAACATCTTAGAACAGGCTCCCTTACACCACACAGAGACCTTTTGGGGCCAAAGTTAACCCAGCTACACACCAGATTATCAATCACAGAGACACCTTATCACCATCTAGTTAAACTCAACCAATCAATTATGTTTTGCCTCAGAGCTGGTCTCCTGCCACTGGGAAAGGTCTATTTACATACCAGGGACTTTTTCCTTTCAACAAAAAGGGCTTTTGTTAGTGTTAAGTGCCTGCGGTTGCAAATAAGTGCTTTCCTCCTCTTTTCCGTGCCCAGCGGACTTTGACACCCCTAATTTCCCCTCAAGCCCCAGCCACCTTCCTCTCTCCCTTTATTTATTTTAGCTTCTGGCCATTCCCTCTTCTATTTCCTGCTTTACCTCCTCCAGACAATCCCCGCCTTCTGTTCACTTTCTTGCTCTTTCTGTTCCCCTCCCCTCTTCTTAATTACAGTTTTCTCTCCCTTTGGGGAGTCTCTTGCTTTCCTTTTCTGCTCCCTCTCCCTTCCTCTCCTCCCATGCCCATCTCCACCATGACGGGCTGCCAGTTTACTGGTGAACAAATCACAGCTGTGAATAGCACATCAGACTTCTAAGTGATTCTGAGAATTAGTTTTGATTTCTCACATATGAAATATTTGCTTTCTGGATTACTTGTGGGGATTAAAAAATTCTGGGTCAGATTCTTTCCGCTTCTTAGAGTGTTCCTAGGATCCTTCTTCCTACTGACCAGCTGGGGGTACCCCAAGGAGGGCACACTAATTTGCAGTATTCAGTAAATGTTAATCTGCTGGGAAAACCCCGAATGACATAAATCCCACTTCATATAGAAGTGATATTTTGCTTTTATTTTTGGTGTATGATTTGATGTTTTTACTGTTTACATTCTATATAAAATTATTATAAAATATTGGCAACGTTTCTTGCATTGTTCATTACATCCATTTAGCTTCTTTATTTTATACCTAGTAGTATAATACCCCCTTCATCTATCTTGCCCATCCCTTACCCCCCTATTCACTGGAAACACTAGTTTGCTCTCTTGTTTCTGGTTTGTTGTATTTGTTTGCTTGTTTTTTTCAGATTCCACGTGTAAGTGAGTACATACAACCTTTGTCTTCCTCTGTGCACCTTATTTCAACTAAAGGTAATACCCTCCAGGTCTACCCATATTATTGCAAATGACTACATTTTTTGTTTAGGGCTGAGTAATATTCCACAGATATTTTAAGTCATTTATGTCACTTACATCTTCAGTTACACAGTGGACAGTCAAGGGACATCTCTCATTGTCTTACATGCCTAAGTGTCTCAGAAAAATAAGATTTTCTTTTTTCAGGCTGGGAAAAGTACCCTTCTCACATCTGGAAACTTTTTTTTTTTTTCCCTTAGAAATATTTATTAGTAAGAGTTTCAAAGGGGAGCAAATTGATATGATCTTTAAAATGTGCAGGTACCAGTCATGTAAAGAGGACGCCAGGATAAAATGTACAGTTCTGCAGCTATGCACCCTTTTCATACCCTGCATCAGAGTAAGATGAAAGCCAGCTCACACAGCATGCGGATTAGCTATGGAAGATACCTGTGGAAGTTTTAATTACTGTTTAATATTTAATGTGACCCTAAATAATTGTCATGAGGAGATGCACAGGACTGCAAATGTTTCATTTCAACAGCACTATATATCAGAGATAATTGTAGGAGAGATCTAATCTGCATATCAGTAGATTATAATAATAGCTGAATTTTACGAATGGTAGTTGGAAATCAACACTTTTCTAGCCTTTAATTTTTTTAAGTGGTTCTGTTCATTTTACTAAATTTTAAGCATAAAATGTTTTTTATTACTCTTCTTGCTGGGGATTCATGTTACCTAAAATATGATGTGGAAAAAAGTCAAGCAATTCTTTAAGCTATGGGAAGAGCACCGGTGGTCAGATTCCTTTGTGTGGAAAGCAACACACAGCCGTGCTCATCAGAGAGCCCAGAGGGGGCCACTGACGAAACGTGAGCTGCCGAAGTGGCACTGTCCCAAGAAACTATGGGATCAGAGCTGAGGGGATCCTAAGGAGCTACAGAAATAGTCAGAGGAGCCTCATCATTCCTGGAAGATGTGTTGGATTCAATAAGGAGTGCTTTCTCCAGAACAAATTTTGGATCAGTCCAACCCTGGCAGGCAACAGCTCTCATTGCCTGCTACTTGTTTTATTGTTTAAAATAATACCTCCTTTTCCTCAGAGCCTAGGTCAGATAAGCCCACTGGTGTTCTTAGAACTGCCCAGGGGCTGGCCTGTTTCCAGGGGGGACCAGACTCAGGGAAGTGATGGCATCTCTCCGCTACTTGGTTCCAGACATTGTGATGAGTTGCAGACATTTCTAAACAGCTGACTCTCAAAATGTCATCTGCAAGACTTTTGCTCTCCAGAAGTTATGCAAGCAGCTTTGGGCTGGATAAGGATGTGGTTAGTCTACTTGGATGGTTAAATGGATGAGGGGTTGGAGGGCATCACACATTTTGCTCTTGGTCTTCATTGGAACTGACCAAGGGTTCATGTAATAGAAAGAGACAGTGGCTTGTTCTCAGTAAACCCAGAGTCAGTTACTTACCTGTGAAATGGTTTCAACTGGTTTACCATGAACGACTGTGGACCAAAGGAATTATGAGTTGTGTTTATGTGTATGATTTTTGTTTCTCTTTCAAACAGGTCACGGATGAAGAGGGTATAGTTGACAATACGACCATTTGTCCTTACTGGAGGATCCCAGGTCACGAAGATCTCCTGAGGGCCCTTGGCCAGCAATCTCGGAGGTTCCATCCCTGAAGGCGCTGAGGGGCTGGTTCGATCTTTGACAAGTGGACTCAAAACACCCCCTTGACTGTTGTTGGCCATCACCGTATAGCCGTACTCCACACCTGGGGTGAGAGTAAAGTCATGGTACCGAGTTTCCAGGCCAGTGTACACAATTGTTCCATCCCTCCTCAGCTCATAGCTTCTGATCCGGCCATTTGGGATTCTGGGCAGTTTCCAGGTGATTTCTATGGATTCTGAGCCCGTAACTTGCAGTTTTGGAGGATCCATGTTCTGTGGTGGGGCCTCCATTGTCCAGGCAGATTCTGGCATGCTCGCTGTGCAGCCTCCCTTGGTACACGCCACCAGGGAGAAATTATACTGCGTATAAGGCTGCAGGTGGGAAACCAACAGAGTCAGGTTCTGCCCAGCGAGATACTCTTTACCATCCAACCTGAGTAAATACTGAGTGATCTCTCCATTCTGAATCGATGGCGGGGACCAAGATACATTTATCTGAGTGGCGCTGATGGTCCTCAGAGCCGGAGGGTGGACCCCTGCAGGGGCGGCCTCAAGGGTTGTGATGCTGGTGGTCGTGCTGGCAGAGCAGCCCCCGCTGGTGCAGGCTGTGACCCCATAGCTGTAAGTGGAGAAAGGGAGCAGCTTCTCATCTGTGTAATTGAAAGTCACAGCATCAAAGCTGAAAGGATAGAGCACTCCATTCCTCTGAAGCCTGTAGGACTGGATGATGCCATTAGGCTGCTCTGGAGGGACCCAGGCAATCAGCACTTTGGGGGGATTCACAGATACCTGGGCTACCTCAGGTGGACACAGGCCATCTGGAGGTGCCTGCCTGGTCCTCACCCCACTCCAAGAGCTGCAGGCGTGGCCAGCTGAGTTCCAAGTGTGAACTTTGTATTCACACTGCATCCATGGCTGCAGACCTGTGTCATTATATATAAATGTATTCCTCTCAGTATTAGATTCTATGAAAACAATTTTCTCATCAGCCTGGATTGTCTGATTCCCCCAAGCTTTTCCCTCGAAGCATCTGCGAATCACTTCATAGCGAATTATCTTTCCGTTGGGTTTAATGGGCTCCGACCAGCTCAGCTCAACGCTGGTGGAGCCCACCGACTGGATGGTGGGGGCCGGCTGAGAGTCGGGGGCGGCTTCCTCCGTCCAGAGCGGCTGGGGCGCCGAGTGTGCACAGCCCGCCCTGGTGCAGGCCTCCAGGGTCAGGGTGTAGAGTGTGAAGGGGTCCAAGCGTCGGAAGAGAAACTGACGATTCAGGCCTGTGTACTCCAGGATGTCCTCACTGAAGACATTGTATGTCTGCAGGAAGATGGAAAATAAAGCATACGGTTTCTTGGTGTCATTATTTTGTTACTTTTAACTTCTTCTTTCTCCTATTCCTCATCTTGATGACCCTAACCCAGAAGAAGCATTCTGATATTAATTTGAGGAATGGGATCTTTGCTCTCCTTTTTTTATTAAGTTGGGTGTCATGTAGTCAGTCAGCTCAGTTGTGTCTGACTCTGTGTGTGTCATGTAAGCATGTATCTAAAAGCTAAGAGTTACTGAACCTGATTCTTTGACTTAAAGAGTGCTTATGGGGTTTCCTCCTGTTTTTATATTTTTTAGAAGTGGGGATTAGTATTCCAATTCACTATTTTATAAATATTAAGTGCTTCTGATTTCATCCCCAGTAGGCTAATAGGGCATATCCACATTGTCTATCTCCTACAATATTTATTGGAAAATGGATTATAATGCTTAATCATAGGTACTAGAGTGCCATGGCAGAAAATATATCAATGTGTCTGTGTATAGGCACACATGTATGTGCCGAGGTACACATATATGTTATAACTGCTGAGTCACTTCAGTCGTGTCCGACTCTGTGCGACCCCATAGTCGGCAGCCCACCAGGCTCCCCCATCCCTGGAATTCTCCAGGCAAGAACACTGGAGTGGGTTGCCATTTTCTTCTCCAATGTGTGAAAGTGAAAAGTGAAAGGGAAGTCACTCAGTCGTGTCTGACTCTTCGCAACCCCATGGACTGTAGCTCACCAGGCTCCTCCATCCATGGGATTTTCCAGGCAAGAGCACTGGAGTGGGTTGCCATTGCCTTATACATGTGTATAAAAACATAGATACGAGGAGACAAGGAATGGAAAAAACCACCCTATTTTCTCTCACCAGTTATGGAAGAATTGGTGGCTGCTTTGGAGCAAAATATACTTTTTTTCTGGGGAAAACCATCTGAAAACTCATTATACAAATGTAGAGCACATTTCCAACATATACTACTCATTGTTCTTTGGGGAAGAGGAGAAGTAGCCTAACTTGTTGCTTGACTTAGACTGGGTTGTTGATGTACTTTAACATTATTTAAGATTAAAGAACTTAGACTTGGAAATCTTCTTCTTGTTGGACTATTGTATTTTGATGTGATTTTCTTGTTGGGGGTCTCAAGGCAAGATCACCCTCCTGAGGGAAGGGGTATAGAGTATTTTCTGAAGGGAATTTAGATTACATAATCATTTTGAAAGCCTCAATGATTCTCTGTCCCCTCAATATTCTCACACCCCATATTCAATTACATAATCTATACCCCTGAGGGAAGAGGTATAGAGTATTTTCTGAAGGGAATTCAGATTACATAATCAATTTGAAAGCCTCAATGATTCTCTGTCCCCTCAATATTCTCACACCCCATATTCACCTGGCAAATTTCTCAGTTCAGTTCAGTCATTCAGTTGTGTCCGACTCTTTGCAACCCCACAGACTGCAGCACGCCAGGCTTCCCTGTCCATCACCAGCTCCCAGAGTTTGCTCAGACTCATGTCCATTGAGTCAGTGATGCCATCCAACCATCTCATCCTCTGTCATCCCCTTCTCCTCCTACCTTCAATCTTTCCCACCATCAGGGTCTTTTCAGTGAGTCAGTTCTTCACATCAGGTGGCCAAAGTATTGGAGTTTCAGCTTCAGCATCAGTCCTTCCAATGAATATTCAGGACTGATTTCCTTTAGGATGGACTGGTTGGATCTGCCTGCAGTCCAAGGGACTCTCAAGAATCTTCTCCAGCCCCATAGTTCAAAAGCAACAATTCTTCGGCACTCAGCTTTCTTTATGGTCCAACTCTCACAGCCATATATGACTAGTGGAAAAACCATAGCTTTTACTAGATGGAACTTTGTTGGCAAAGTTATATCTCTGCTTTTTGATATGCTGTCTAGGTTGGTCACAGCTTTTCTTCCAAGGAGCAAACGTCTTTAATTTCATGACTGCAGTCACCATCTGAAGCAAATTTCTAATTAATGCTAAATTCATTTCTCCCTCTCAAACTTAGCTTCCAACTGAGTTTGGACAAAAACAGTCAAATATATTGACTGGGTCCCTGAATATTCACTGGAAGGATTGGTGCTCAAGTTGAAGCTCCAATACTTTGGTCACCTGATGTGAATGAAGAGCCATCTCACTGGAAAATACCATTATGCTGGGAAAGATTGAGGGCAGCAGGAGAAGGGGGCAACAGAAGATGAGATGGTTGGATAGCATCATCGATTCAATGGACGTGAGTTTGAGCAAACTCTGGGAGACAGTGAATGACAGGGAAGCCTGGTGTGCTGCAGTCCATGGGGTGGCAAAAAAATGGACATGACTTAGTGACTGAACAACAACAACAACTGGTCTCATTTTAAACTTATTCCTATAACTTTTAAATAGATGATCACCAACTATAAAACCACATGCTTACTCTCTCATTTTCCAAAGTGATTATTTCATGTCTCTCCTTTCCCTACTAATGGCCAACCTCTCCTGTTGTTGACATGACCACATGTTTGACTGAGGAAACTAGAGGCAGTCAGAAAGGAATGTTCTCCCATTATATATTATCACCACCATATGTGTGAATCCAGACTACACTATTTGCCTCCCCTCCTTTTGTTACGGATAAAGTATTTCTGCCCCCACTGAAGACCACCTGGGCCCTGGATCCCATGCCTCCCCCCTTCATATAGATTTCACTCTCACAATTACTCTCATTATTTCTTGCATCACTGGTTTATCTCCCTCTACTGAGTTACTTCCATTAGCGTTTACATGTACTCTAGTATCTTTCATTGATTTTTGAAGAAAATTTCTTGACGCCATAGTCCCCTGGCTCGTGCTCCATTTCTCTGCTTTTCTTTCCATCTACACTTCTTTGAGGAGTTGCTATCCTATTTCCTCAAAACATCCCGATCAGGTTTCCCATGTTACCACTTGATTTTCTTGTCAAGATCACAATGACCTCTTGGTTTCCAAATACAGGGTCGTATCTCTGCCCTCTTTCACTTATCTCTCTACACCATTTGGCACATTTTCTCTTCCCTTTTGGAATATCCCACTCATCTATTTTTCCTCCCTCACTTGCCTTGCCAGATCATCTCCTTTCTCTTGACCTCCAAATTTTTGTTGACCTCCAAATTTCTGTATTCCCCTGGGCTTGATTCCAGGGTCTCTTCATCTCAGTTATAGTCTCTCCATAGCTGATCTGCTCTAGGACTTTGGGTTTGAACATTACCCATCTGCTCATGAATTCCAAGTACATACATCTTCATGAAGCACTCTTGAGAGAGTTCTAGACTTGTACCTCCACCTGCCTACTTGTCTCCTTAGACCTGCCCATCTTCCAGCCTTACCTTTCTGGTTACGGACTCAAGACCAAAATCTGTAAGTCATTCAGAAATATTCCTTTTTCTTCACATGTCACATTTAGCCCATTAACAAATATCATTATCTCTACTTTCTCAATGCGCTCCCAATCCACCCACATTTTTCTGCCTTCACAACTTCCACTGGGATTCAACCCACAGTCAATTCCACCCTGAATTCTTAATAGACTCCAAACACCACTGGTCTTATAGCCCACTTTCTACCTAGGAGCCAGAGTGATTTTAAAAAAATATAAATTTGATTGGGCTATTCCTTTGCCTAAACACTTCCATGATTTTTCACTGTACTCAGAATAAATTCTAAGCCCCTGATCACAGACCACAAGGTTGCGCACCATCCACTCCCTGCTGATCCCTTGAACCTCTTCTAGTGTCATCTTTCTATCCCCTGCCCCACCTCCCCCAGCCATTGCTTCAACCACACTGGCTTGCTTTCGCTGATGTGAAGACACCAAATGCATCCCTGGCTTCAGGTCCTGCATTTACTGTTCTCATATTTCACATGACTGCCTCTGTCTTATTCAGGGCTCAGCTCAAATGTCAACTCAGTTCAAATGATCATTTTAAAGACTGAACAGGAATTATTACATTACTCTGTTTAATTCGCTAGTTCTGTTCACTACTCTCTGAAGATCTCTGGTCTATCTGTGTACTAGTTTTTTGTTTGACACACACGTAAGGTCTGTAACAGAAGGGACCGTGCCTGTCTTGTTCACTCTTGAATAATTGCCTGGCACTTAGTAGAAGCTCAATAAATATTTGGCAAAATGCAAATGCAGATATAAGGAGTAGATATTTTTATTGTCAATCATTCTGGGAAAAGGCAGATGCAGGGACAGGAAGCAAATACTCGTAATCAGGGATGCCTTGATGGGTGTGAGAAAAGAAACTCTTCCTTCTGCTGGGAACCTTAGCGCTGTGGCTTGGATTTCAAATCCATGGTTCCTAAGGCTCAGGCCTCCTGTCCCAGAGTTGGTGAAGTCTGGCTGTGTCACACATTGGGGACTGGGAGAAAGCAGTTGCTTGTGCTGCCTGCAGTAGGCCTGGAGGTGGGCAGAGAAGCAGCCAGCACACCAGGCGGTGAGGCAGCCCACAGGAAGGCCCATGAGAGCGGGTCTGGGCTGCGAGCTCTAGTTATGGCTCTAAGTCACTGCTGTAGGTAATTTCCTGCTGGCATCCTCCTCATAGGGGTTTCAGGGAAGCTTTACTCAAAGGCATAGCTGAGTCTCAGCCACCTTGAGAGACAGTGGTCAAGGAGAGGCAGAGTGTCTATGAGAGGCGTAGCGGATGGAAATTCTGCAGCCCCAGCCTGTACAAGGCAGTTGGTGAAGGCCTGAGTAGTGGTCCAGGGCCAGAGAAGACTATGGACTGAGACAGTAATAGGTGGACAGCTGAGTTGCCACTACCACGGTGGAAGAAAATCAGAAGGGAGATGAGGCTGTTTCTCATGTGGGTGATACTTCAAAGCATCCTAACTTGGGTAACAATGGAAATGCAACCTCATTTGGGCTCAGAGACTGGTGAAGCCTGAGTTATATGTGATATTAACAAGACTGCACCTCCTGGCCACATAGGGACATTGGGGACTTAGCAGACATGTGGGGCTTCCTGTTTCCTGCTGAGTGAGCTCCATTCAAAGTGCACATTAGAGAAAGGTTGAGCAAAGGGTCGGGCAGGACCATTCAGGACGTAGTAGGAACACAGTCATGTGGAGTTCAGTTCTGGTGTGACTTCCTAGCTTCAAATCCCAATTCAATCATCACAATGCTATTTAGCCTTGGACAATGATTTAGCCTTTATGTGCCTGGTGAGATTTAATGATACCTACCGCATAGGGCTGATGTGAGGATTAAATGAGATAATCCATGGAGAGTACTTAGCTAGCGTCAGGTTCACAGGAAGCATAACACATGTGAGCTAGTTTTCTCTGATCTATGATTAAGTGCCTGGAGGAGCTATCGGGAAGAATTAACCAGACTGTGAAGGGAGTGTTCCCGCAGTGACCTGATGGCACGTCAGGGCTCATCTATTTATCTGGAGAACACCAAATATGACCACATATCCAGGGTAGACTTTACCTTAATCACACCATTGGTTCTCACAGGTTCCGACCACTGCAGCAGCAGTGCCCTCCCATTCTCTTTCTGCTCCACTGTGAAGTTGCTCAGCCCACTGGGGGAAGATTCGAGGGTCTGAACCAGAGTCCAGGGGCTTGAAACTTCTCCTGCCTGGTTTGTGGCCACAACACCGACGTGATATGTGGTGAAGGGTTCCAAACCAAACAGGTGGGCTTGATAGCTGGTTCCCTGGAAGAAAATGAACAGGTTAGTTTCCTTTTGGAAAATTGCTACTGGTGGCTAGAAGGTCATTCTCTGGACAAGGTATCTCACCACTGGCAGCACAAATAGCACAGCAGAGCTTTGAATTATTAAGAAAACAATATGGTGTTTTCTTGTTCTTCACACGCTAAATGTATTACCTAATGTTGTGTGATTTCATACATACACACCTCGGATCAGTAGGATCTTTGCTTTTCCAGAGCTTGCAACCCAAGGGATGTGATATATAATTACAACAATACAAAAATCTAAGATGTTTCAGGTCAGTGTCGCATCCAGCTTATGATGGAAATCAGTGGTACCAAGTTGCATGGCAGGGAATGGGATAATCTTAGGGGTCTAGAAGTTGAACCACAGCAACCGTAATTCTCTCTTTAAACCCCAAAACTATTTGTTTATATAGAAAACTCTCCCCATCTCTCCAGTATCCTCTTTCATTCTCTTGGTGTGCATATACATTTTACAAAGGCAATAAAATAAACACAAGAGAAAACCACTAACTGAACTATAAATGCACAAACATCCAGAGAGCAGTCTACTATTAATATCAGTGTGAAAATCACTTTGTTAAAAACATGCTAACTAAAACTACTTAATTTACCAAAAATAACTGTTAGCTAGGTTTTCAGTGTTCGGTTCTTCTTAATTTAAAATTAAAAAAAGAAGGATAGCAGGATGAGTTATCCTCTGCTTGGAGACCAGCAATTACCATATTTTGCTTAATTAAACTGCCAAGAATCCTAAGGTGCTCTTTGCTTAGGACTGGGCTGGATGGAAATACCTGCTTACAGATAGAAATTATGTCTGCAAGTGACCAGTAATGTGTGTACAGGCAAACACACACCCACAGACTCTTTCTGTTGTGTACCTATTGGGTGTGGATAATCACAAGGAACTTTTTACTGGTTTAGTAGAATATCTACACTTAATGGTGCATGAGGTCAGCTTTGGTTTATTTGATGCTTAAATGTGACAGATAGTCTCCAATTGCCTTTTCTTGGTGGGCACAGGAGGAGGAACGTGAGATGAAAAAGAGGAAGCTATTTCTGAGAGTAGGTACCAGAGAGAACCAAAGTCATGTGTATGGAAATTCTTTCTGAGGGCGTCCAAATAACACTTTGAATAGAATCTAGAATAATTCTGAAACAAACCCAACTGAACCACTTTTCAAAAAAACACCTGGTCAGACAAAACCAAAACACTGTAGAAATCATTTTTGACACTGTTTCCCCACATCCTTGGTGATAAGTTTTGTAAAGTTGGTATGAGTTAATGTTTATTATGTGTTAAACACAAACAGAGGAAATATAATTTCCTTTACTTATCAAAAACTTGTAAAGTCAATTTTCCTGTTTCAATAAGGTCCTATTATGATATTACACGCTAACCTCTTGAAATCTTTTAATATTTAAACATTTGCTAAGCGACCAGACTCTGAAACAAATTTTACAGAAATACTAATTTCTCTTTTTTGAAATATTAAAAGTTAGATCATAAATATTTAAAACTTATTTCTCCAACAACATTGGATTGGCCTTTTAGATAAATATAGCACAGAACTAGAATGACCATAATGAATATTAAAGCTGAAGATGCTACAAGTCCCGATTACAAACATTCTTTTCTGATAAATGATTCCTTTTCTGTGGAAATAGGGCAAACATGGGCAAGATTAATAATGCAAAAAAGAACAATTCTTTGTTCAGAATATTCGGTAATAGATGCCAAAAAAGCATCAGCTCCAAAGCAAATAGTAATCACCTCTAACAGATTATATATAAAAAAAAAAGGTAGGCTGCTGGGGGACATTTAGAGATCCTTTTGTCATAAGAAACATGAAAAGCATGTGGGCTATAAAGCAAAAACATATGTATATTGTCAATAGCAGCACCTGCTCAATTACAGTTTATTTCAGAGCTGAGAATTCCGTTCAGCCCCTAGATGGCAATACTATCAAACAGTTTTGGTACCAAGAGTGCTCAGTGATTAACAACCGACGTTCAGTCATCCAACACACTCCAGGCAACCATTTAAAAAATAACAAAAC